>NC_048907.1:13146251-13482355 GCF_011077185.1 Oxyura jamaicensis | reverse complement strand
GAGAAAAGAAGAGAAAAGAAGAGAAAAGAAGAGAAAAGAAGAGAAAATAAGAGAAAAGAAGAGAAAAGTATTGTCATAGATTAGAATCAGCTGCGTACAGAACAAAACAAACCCCAAATGTTTACTAATATATAATAGGCAGAAGTTGCACAGAGTTTAGATTGCTTCTGCTTAAGCTTTTTCACCAAATTAAATATGAGAAACATAAACCATACTTACATATAGTCACATATGTGGTGATATGACAGTCAAGCATATATTCATGTCAGAACCATATGTAGAGCAATTTGCAAAAAGAATCTGAAACCTTGTCTTTAGCATGTCAGACGAAATTCTAAACAGCAAGGATATTTCCTGCTGCATGTAAGGAATGCTTCAGGCATTTTCAGTTCAGGCATTTCAATTTAAGAAAACAACACTAAGGATGATCTTTTCAGAATCTTTGAAGTAAACTGAATCAGAAAACTGACAGCCCTCCCAAATGTATAGAAACACAATCAGTCCTACAGTGTGCCCTTTTTTAAGGGGTGCCCAGAGCATGGATTTAAAAGGCTCACACAGCAGTACATTCTTCACAAAAACAAACCAAACCAAAAAACCATGAGACAAATAACAAGAACCACCATGAACATTTTAAAATAAAAGACATATTAGAAATAAATGTATTACCTTGTATATGAGTTGCATCTTTTTAAGTGCAGAAATGAAAGTGAAAATGTGTGTTCATAGTAGAGCAAAAGTAGAAATTCTCCTATGAATATAAGGACTGACTATAAAAATTCACGGTAGGAGGATGACTTCTGTAGATTTAATACAATCTGACACTGCTGTCTGGGTAACAAGGTTCTACATTGCCTGGAGAAAGGCATCTGTTGCCCTGTGTGCTAGTTTGCTCATCCATCAGTTATTGTTGTTTTTTAAAAAAATGTTATATGCTATTCATTTATCTGTGGCTTTCTTTCTTTGAGACTTGTTTTTGCTAGTAACCTGGACTGACTGTATTAGAACACACTGATTATAATCCCATATGATGGTTCTCTATTTTAATGATACACGCAGAGAATCTCATTACTCCAAGAGAAAACCAAAAACCACTAGTCCACAGATACCTAAAGAAAAAGGGAAGATGAATAAACTGATCTTTTCTCACATATTTTTGCCTTGACTCATTCCTAAGGTCAGGTTCAACACCACCAATTCATTTTTTTCTTCTTTTAGGAGCTACATTTTAAAGGCAAAGATGATTCATCCTGAATAGTGGAACTATTAAAAAACTTCAGCATGTACAAGCTAACAGCACTAGGCTGAAAGAGGTACAGCCTGTACAGCAAAGTGACATTAAAACCTTTCTGATTTTCTCTTTGCAATTAACATGGATATGACACTACAGAAAATGCAGGCTGTGCTGCATAATTCTAACCACTATATAATATGGCACTAAGCAAAGTGGAACTGGAAGCAAGCAGAGAAAAATGGCATTCACAAGAGATGCTACTTTTGGTTACTGTTAACTCATGTTCTCACACCCATTCCACTATATCTGACATGCCAGTAAGATAAGAGTGGGATCAAAGAAAGCACTAAAAGATGCGGAATGTCCCCTCCTTGTGTCACGAAGGGTACGGTTCTAT
The DNA here is from genome assembly GCF_011077185.1 of Oxyura jamaicensis. Classification (NCBI taxonomy): domain Eukaryota; kingdom Metazoa; phylum Chordata; class Aves; order Anseriformes; family Anatidae; genus Oxyura; species Oxyura jamaicensis. Next base: position 13,480,724 of record NC_048907.1, on the reverse strand, counting down.
CCAGTACTGGCTTCTGCCATTATCAACTTTGATAATTAGAAACTTGCACTTCTAAAAAAAAAACACAAAAACAAAACAAAACAAACAAACAAAAAAAACACAATGTGAGTTACTGGAAAACTATTAAAAAACTTTAAATTAAAAATAATCGAATTAGAGACTTTTGTCTAAGGTGTTTTGCTATTCCCTTGTGACTCTGACTTGTCATGAAGAAGTACGTGTTCTCAAGTAGTGCAGGAAAGCAGTCTGACATTTTATGATGTTAGCATTTAAAGACTAAGGAACCCAATTTGTACAGAGAATGTTAACAGGCGTACATAATTTTTTCTGCTACCACACTTTGGACAAAGGAAGATGTATTTAGAATTGCTACCATTTTAAATAAAAACCCTTTACAATTAGATTTTCTTCATTTTAAAAATAGGAACATTTCCATGCAAATTATTCTAATAAAAGAAAACAAATGCAGCTTTACCCTCTAATTAGTAGTCTGAATTTAGCATAATAAACACTCTATAAAAATAGCTCTTCTTAAAAAGCACTATCAAATCAGGAACACAGGAACTGTAGCAGTGCATTGGACTTGGAAATCATCATTGTCTTGGCACTACAGTGACCAGGACCAGGTGTTAAGAAGCACAAATAATTAATGCATTGTGATAGTTTTCACTTCAGTAAGACTCTTAAGGTAATAGGCTCTGCACTACCAACTCATTTCATTCACATTTCTTTTGGAGTACTAGCTCTTCACATACTGGAACTGTTTCTCATAACTTGTTTGTACCACATTATTTATTATTTTTTTTTTCCACCACCTCAGATGGGTCAGCCCCACTGGAACACTGCTTTACATTTTAAAGTAGCCACTGCTGCTTTTTGCAGAAAGACAGTTCAACACCAGATCTATCCGAAGCTTTGGAAGATCCCCCTATTTTAGAATCCTATGTATCCAACTTGATAGCCGCTGCTCAGACCACAGCTATCACAAAATTGTTCACCACATTCGCCATCTCATTTTCTTCATCTGTGCCATATCACATGAAAATGACAAAACCCTCTCATCTCTTAATAACAAAAATGGGTAAAGTGATAACTTTTGATATATGAAGTACAATGGGTTTATTATAGCATCCACACTCATTAATAAATAACATGCAGCTGTTTATAATGAATTACCAAATATATGAGTTCCCGTCAAGACATTAATTTTGAACTTTACACCTCCTGGGGCTGAAGGATGTAAGCATGAACACAGTAAAAACGCAAACAAACCCGAGGATACTATTATTTAGTATTTGCTATTATGTTTGTTTTTTATGATCCCTTGTTTCCTCCGTGAGGTACATGGAATGCATCTCCCAGACTCTGTATTCGAGAACGAAAGACCAAATGTCTTTGCAAACTTCCTGTTCACAACACAGAGAGAACGAAGTCCCTAGTAGTTGGCATTACTTTTCTTGTTAGCTTCTGCAGAAAGTATCATATACCACTAGCCAAACAGATAAAGACAGCAGCTGTGTAAGTTTTCAGTATAATCTTTACAAACCTTCTCAGCATTTGTAATGGAATGTTTTTTGTTGGGTAGCTGCTCAATTCCTTAATGACAAAATCGTATTTAACCTTGTTTTGGAAAAGGAGTATGCAAATACATAGCTGATAACTGAAGAATCAGCTCAAGGCAATTTTAGGCCTATCAATTGCAAAGAAAAATAAGGAAAAAAAAAAAAAAACTATCAATAATGAGCTATTTGTATACCTTAACACTGTAATCCTTGCAGTCTAAGCTGTTCTAATAACTAAAATTATACAATATGGCGAATGATTTCAACAGTGACCATATAAAAATATTTTCATAGGCATAAATTTTAATAGAAGCTTCCCACCAAAGTAATTCTACCACTGACAATGCAACTGTTCCCAAACTGGCCACCCAGGGCAAATATACGACATGCTCTGGCTTTTGGTCAGGCTACCGCCCTGAAGATACTCCCTGACCTCAAGCTAACTAAACTACTTTTTAGTATTTCTGTTAAAAAATGAGCACATTCATGTTCCACCACACTGTCAGATAACACCCTACTGCTGGCAACATATACCATCAAGGATACCATAAAAATACATTTCTGCAGCCTTTAGTAGAGAATTGATCTTAAACTTAGTATCACAGTAGTGTTTTTCCTCAGACAGTATTAGAAAGTTAATCAATTTGATTTGTGGGCTGAAGCAAAAATCAATATTTATTCTTTTCCTTTTCCTTTCAATTATTTTTTATAGTCACTTCTCAGTGCAATAAATGAATCAGTGTATCTGAGAGGCAGAGGGTCTAAATTCTCATTTACCATGGCACATTTCTAGTTCCTTCAGGGGTAATTTATATGGAAGTGAAAGAAAGAAATAATCTTAAATTATTCATTGCTAAGGGAAATGAGTGAACAAGGTCCTTACTCTTGAATAAGGGCACAAAGGAAATACAGTGCAGGCTAAACATTAACCCCATTTGAATGCTGGTATCAAACTCGCACTGTCTGAAGGGGACATTCCTTACCAACCCCACCCCTTAAATACATGTTGTTTTTGATTTTACCATCATATTGCATATTTTTTTGTTTCACATCTCCAACTGGAAGTAATTTTTTCTATTGCCTTGACTGAAGTGGCTGTCCCGAAGACCAAACTTATTTTTGTCGGTCAAACCAAATGCAACCAAATATTTAAAAATAATTAAAAATGTATAGTATGTTTGTTTTTCTGTTTTCTGCACATGCCAGAATTTCCACTGAAACTTTGTGATAACTGAGAAGGAAACTGCTATCCACATCTTATCTTATCCAATCACTTACTGTGATTTTGCTAGTGGAAGAACAAACAAGACACACCAACTAGGAAAACATGAACAAAGTTACTCTGATCATCACTGGAGCTCATTAGGGATAAAGATGCAACAGAAAGCATCTACTCAATTATCTATTACAGCATTAAGGCTTCTATTTGCTGATCAGCAGAACATATACAGAAGACTGGTGAACTGCAACATGAACTTGGAGATCTCTCAGCGGAATACCTTACATAGGAGCTTCTAAAGACCACGTACGTGAATATTCTGCTAGAACAACAGTTGCAGACACTGCTGTATAGGAATAGCTCATGGAGAGATCTTGTCAACTGATTAAATGGTCAGGCTCATTGTGCTATTTATTATAATAGAATTTTCTTATTCTTATAGAAATAGAACAAGCCTTTTCTTGTTCTATTTCACTTATAATTAAAAGGCAATTAGCTAGATCAGCTTTCACAAATATTTCTCAAAAAGCTTTCCTTTTTATAACGCACAAAGATGAGAGGAGAGCAAACAAGATCAGCTGTTGTCATGGTAACATCATGCCCTGGCAGGTGAAAAATTGAATCCTGTGGCACTGAAAAAGAAGGATGAAATGTACTGAACCTAAGTATAACACCAACTGCAGCTCAACAAGCTCAGTGTTTCTTTCATAGATTGGCATCTTTTTAAGTGACAAATTCAGAGAGGCAAATGTTAAGAAAGAAGTGCGAATTCTGGTGTCATTAGTAATTCTTCAATTGTCTCAGAGTCATTTTATTAGACAGAAGCTTATATTGCACAGCTCCAAAAATATATGCGAAGTTTAGCGCAACTTAATAAATATAAGTGGCTTGAAAGCAGAAGATAATTTTTCTTTTCAATACAGGTACAAGAAAAATAAATAATTATGCATTAACCAAAATGAAGTGCTATGGGCCACTGCTTTTCCTGCATGAATTTTTAAGAGTAGCTGTACAAAATTGTATGTTGATCAGTCTATGATCCAACTAAATTGTCCTTAAATCACATTAGCTACAAGTAAGTGCCATCCTCAAAACACTTAATCCCCTGTTACGGAGGTCAGAACAACCCTTTGTCTTCCTTCCTTAGCGAGGACAAAGATGCAGGTAAGTCACAAAGCCTTCTGTTCACCTGCAGGCTCTCAAGGGGGTGGAAATCACCTAGTCTTATATTCTACTAATAAAAGTTGTTTTCAAACCATTTGCAACACAATTTGAAAAAGAGAATAAAATTGAAATTTATGTGATTTTTTATGTAATGCAATTGACATTAAATCTGAAAGGGATACCTAGTTTGTTCTAAACAACCAAGGAGGAGAAATACAATAGCTAGCAAAACTAGAATTCACCCAAAGTGATATATGTATATTTTCAAATAACATGTCAATATTTTCTGAATTTTCTTAATGTTCATTCAACCTTGAACCTTAGTAAGGGACCAAGTTTCACATTAGGTGCTACCCAATTAGAAGCAAGTCCCTGCGTAATTAAATTATGTGTTGTCTTTCAAAGAATATGAGAAAAATGGCTAAAAACAAGTATAACTAATATATAGAACTTTGGAGAAAATAAACCATTGCTTATCGAAAAAGGAAAGTAGCTCTACAGTTTTTAAACAGTAGCTGCCTGAAGACTCTTTGAAGCTTTGAATTACAAAGATGATATATTAAGAAAGGTTATTTGATAGAGTGCAGACAAAAATGATGAGAGCAGCATCACCATAAGAAACAAGGCTTGTATATATTGGTACACACGGTAAAGATGATGGCTGTTTTTCACAAAGATGAACTTTTTAATTAAGACCAAAAAATGTTCGTTGATTTTGGATTCCTCCACTGGTTGTAGGCACCCTTGAAAAATGGGGCAGCCACAAGCAATGAACACTCCTGGAAATGTGTCGTAGATGATTTGACTGGCACTGAACAGCAATGTGAAAGCAGAGACAGAGACAGATACCAACAGGAAACCTTCTGCAAGATAGCACATGCAAATCTGTGAGTCTTTAAGCCTTTAAGAACTACCACATCCATTCTGGATTTTTAATAAATTTTGCTGTCATAAATCTTCTCTGCATTTCTGTAGTCTATAAGGACAATTTTCCAGGCATTTTTGACAAGAACAGAGAATAGACAAAAGTACTTTCTGTTAACACATCATAAAAAACTACACAAGATCTAAACAATATATTTAGCATTTTTATTTTCCTTATCTACTCTTTACTAAATCTAATTAACACTGCCAGGGAGATACGTACTTACTATTTTGCTTTGTTTAGTATAAAATCAAGCGAAAACTAAATCAGCAAGGCCTCAACACAGGCAAGGAACTAACTACTTAAAAGCTATGGAATACTGAAGCAATTTATCCAAACTCTGTAATATTTTCCTCTTCGTTAAACTCTGACATAAATCCAAATAAATTCCTGACTGCTTTCAACAGGATACAAAATCATCAGCTAGAAACATGCATTAAAGTTGCAATCAGACTTATCTCTTTGCTATTTCCAAGTCTTAGCAAACATGTTATTTGGCATCTCCAATTAATTTTAAATTTGCTTCAACATGAGTAATTAGGTATATATTACCCTCAGTAGTTAGCCATTAATTATTTCATTACTTAGAATTACATGTGGTAGCAATGAAATGTATCTCACTCCGACTTACTCAGAAAGTAGTCCTGCGTATATTCAATTGCATCCATCTTCTCTCCTTAATGACACAGGCAAAGAGAAAGAGTCAGAGTCTCTTTCTGCTCATTTCTGCTGTACCACGTCATACTGTAAAATTAAAATTAATCTTCCTTACTAGCTGAGGCTAACCTTTTAGCCACTGCCTGGAAAGAGAACATCACTCCCCGGGGGCTGTTCAAGGGGAGGGCTTTAGTGTGCCTGACACCTCGCAGCCACCAGATGAGATGAGGTAAAAGCACATTGAAATGGGTAATTTGGTAAGGTATGATTAATTTTATTTACACAAGGCAGGCTGGCAAGCCATGCTCAGCCTCATGCTTCCCTAAGTACCTGAGGCAGAGAAGCCTTTTGTGATCCGTAATGTCAGTAAACATTTACATTTTGGTTTATTCTTTAAAAGTCAATAATTAACCGCTCAAGGCTGAGCGGAAGGATTCCGTAAGCTTCCATTCTGCATCCAGCTTTCCATTACTAATCACAAAACTAGTACAGGACATTCTGGGATTTACGGCATTTGTATTCACTTAAATAACCAAAGTTTATTTAAACATAGCTGTTTTCAGGATAACATACTAGCAAAGAATAGAATTTACATTTTTGCTGCTCATTCATTTATTAAATGAGATGTGTAAAAAACTTACAGAGACTGCATGAGGCTTTTGCCTTCTGTCAGTCAAAACAATCCAAGAACTACGAAATTTAATTTCTCTTTGTCCATAAAACCTTTTCAATACAAGCATGTGTTACTCATATCCTGAATACCACTTTTAACATCTCTTTCTTGCTCATTTCATATAATACTATTTTATGTACTCTGTAAAAACATGTATGATCTTTGTTGTGATTTGTAAATTTTCTGATATTTAATCAAAGTCTTATATTTACAATATAAATAACCTGAAAACAGCTCCTAAGTCTGAAGACCATAAAGGCAACCAACCAGGGAGAGTCTAATAAGAGCACAGAAAGTCATCTGCTGTATAAAATACCAGCTGATTAGCAAATAATCTTAGTTAAGGAGAAAAATCAAGGAGGAGGAAAAACTATTCAAAATATTTTTGATTTGTGAATTAACTGAAAATAAATCTTGACCCAAGTGACATAAATAGGGGAAATACAAAAACCCCCACCACGGTGAAAATAACCCTACTCAAGGAAGTCTCAGAACATGGTGGGACAATGTAAAAGATTACTACCACTACTGCTGTTACTGGAATTTAGTATTCCACTTTAATAAATTAAACGTTGACAATTTCTCATGCTGAATTAAAGTTCAAAAGAAAATAATTCCAATGCTAATATTATTTAGCTTTAGGGGTTGTCATATCTAATTTTTTCCTTTCATAAAAATCAATTGTGGCAGCCACAAGTTTAAAGCCTTGTGGAAGTTCCCAGGAAAGGCTTTGAGGACCTAAAAACCAAAGTAAAATACTGATAAATATTAGTCACAAAGAATGTCTTATTTGTTTACGCACCAAATGATGTTAAAAAAAAAAAAAAAAAAAAGTTCAATACTTCTAAATTTTAAAGCTTACTTCTAAATATCTTTTAATCTCCCCAGTAACATAACTGAAAGACACTGCCAGATAGTATATGCTTAGAAATATAGTTCAACTGCTAGCTTCTGGGGTGCTTTTAAAGGCAGCATTTGTATGGCTTTTCATCTGAACATATATTCATTCAGGTATCATTCAACTTTGATCTACAAACCTCATGATCACAAAGTTTTTTCAAGAGACTACCAAACTGACCAACTGATCAAAGCTTACCTTTTAATGTAACGTTTTAAATAACCGATGTGTCTCTTTGATTTTGTTTGAGCCCCTGATGAGCTTTCAAAGTAATTTAAAGGCAGTTCAGCCTGGACCAAAAGACCAGTATCCAAGTTTACTCAGAGTTTTAAGCAAGTACAAGGCCAGTTTGAAGAAAAAAATAATAACAATAATTTAAAAAATTGCAAGCAATACCAGAAATAGTAAGACCAACTCATTGTACTGTCTACTTCAGCAAATTTCTTCTTTCTTTCATTCACAGACATACAAAGGGACAAGCCCATATTTATAAAACACCTATAGCAATATACACACCATCCCAAAGTCTGGAGGAGAATGAATTCAGTTTAAATTCTGGGAAGATGTAGATTAGTTCAATTTCATTTCACCTGAACTTACTTTCACTTCAGCTTCTGAATCTTGCACATGGTGCACATACGGAAAACACTTAACAGAAATAGCTTATTCATTAAAGATAAAAGTTATTTCTGCTCCATGTTTCTTAATACTATCAAAACTGTGTTTCCCCATGAATCATCAATTGAAAAATAACAGAAGTAATAAAGATAGAGAAAAGAAGGTATTTGATTAAAACAAGCCTCACATTTCATCTTTGCATAGCAGCCTCCTAAGCCACATAGAGTATGAGAGCATAATTTTTGAGCTCATCAATTAAAAATGAACCTACAACTGAAATCTATTCATGAAATATGAAATGGATCTCTCTCAAGGTAATTATAATTCTCTATGCAAAACAAATCCATAGAGACCATTTTAAAATACAAAAAAAATATATAAAAATCCAGCATTTTAGACACTTGAGACCAGATACTGTCACCATATTTCCACCTATTATGAATAGCATTAACGTATAATTTTTATTCATATTTAAGTATTTTTCAATTATTGCTCTTTTTTCCTGATGTATTTATTTGTAACAAGGAATGCTGAGAGATCTTCAGTCCTTAAGCAAACTAATTAGCCCTGATAAAGCCAAAATAAATTAGTTTTGGTTAAACACAAACAGCTAACAAATTTAAGCAATGCTTCTGAATTTCAATGGGCTGAATTTCAAAACAGAAGGTTAATCAAAAAGGAGATTCAATTTATTTCCCATTATGAATAAAGATTTTTAAATGAGGGAGCATTTCTAGGGACATGAGGAGCTCCAAAAAGGTGGTGAGAACGTATGTGTTCATAAAGATAGCTGACTATCAGGATTTCTTTCAGAATAAACCTCAGGAAAAATAAAAGACCACAAGAGAGCAGAAATGAACCAGTCAACTACCCTCCCTCTTTTTAAAATACCCTGTACTGCACAAATTCATGTTCCACATGCATTTGAAATGTAGTGTAGAGACATCAGGTGCAAATGCAAATGATGCTAAGCTTTTCCTCTTCTTGAGATCTAGATGAAATCTCACACTGACACCATGTTTAAATTACATTGAGCATCACTGAATTCTCTCATATGGCTATCAATAAAGTGAATAATGAAACTAAAAAATTGAAGATAGACTCAGCTGCACATTCACGAAGTTTTCTAAAACAAATTTTACAACAGTAATTCTTTTTACCACCTATTGAAGAGTGACACCTGCTTGCAAAAGAGTGATTACCAGAGGTAACTGAGGAACCAGAGATCAGATATCTTGACTGATCCCCCTGCTCCAGTGACAATCAAAATGTCTGTCATTCTAATAGGCATCATAGCACATAAAATATTGATATTTCTCCTAAATTCCCTAATGCAACATATATAGGTCTGGAACTGCTGTTTACAGTATTTCCATTGCCTGTAGTACTACAAACTTCTATTTTCCTAAGAATGTACATCAACAAGAAAATTCTAGGTATGAAAAATTGTTAAATGTGTTATACTTTGACTAACAAAACATAGCTCAGACAGCTCACCAGATTTGAAATCTCCTATCCCTCTCATCCAAAACAACCCCAATTGTGCTGTTCTTTAAATGTCTGTGCTAGTCTGACAGTAAGCTTACCTTTCAGCTTATTATAAGGGAATTGGCTTGAGTGTCCAAAGTTTTTTTCCTTCTTTATTGCCAGATTGGTGCCCAGCCTGTCTCATAGAAATAAGGGATAAAATCTGCTTTTAGGAATGCAAACTCAATTTTCATAATAAATTATGATTTTACTACTTGCAAAGACTAGCAACATTTAGTTGAGTATAAAAATCTTGTGTAAGCATTTTATGAGTCAGTTGTACAATATATTTTTGCAGAAGTTAAAAATAGATGTGTGTTCTCTTAACTTTTCCTAAAATAATAATAATAATAAATAAAGGAAAACAAGAAAAACATGACCAGGGATAGCAGACCTCTCAAACTATTACCAACATGACCGTAACATGATCATTTTGTCTGTTTGAAGATCTACCCTTGCATATATGGTCACAGGACAGTCAGAGTGTATTTAACATTTGATGACACTCAGCAACATAAAATAATGTTTTCTCAAAAGGACTGTACATATCCAGTAGCAAAGTAACACTGGAAAGAGGCCCTCTTCATGGCAGAGCTAGCAAATAGCACGTGCCAAACAAAGGAAAATAAGTCATCTACCTACCATCTTATAAGCAGATTTTTTTTTGGAATTTTTGGCGGAATTTGCAATTAAGGTAATTTTGTGAAAAACTAATTAATATGTTGTAAAATACATCATAGCCAAAATTCAAATGCCTGTCTCTACCTGTAAGGTGAAACATAGGCTTTCTCCCTTGAGACTCCATGAAATCTTCTAGAGTGTGCAGGACATGAATACTGGGCTGGACCTAGCATTTAGTTTATCATTTACCTCAACAGCAATGACAGTGTTTTGCCTTTCTTCTAAATTTGCATATTCCTTCATTAGTGACCCTTTCCCTCCATTAGTGGTTCACTGTTCTACTTCGTAAGGTCCCACCGAATTAGTACTGATTTTCCACAGGAAATCCTGTTACAGGCTTTCTTCTCCATGCCTGATTTAATCATAATTTAATCATAATTTAATCATAATTTAATCATAATATCTACAGATACCTTAAAGGAGGCTGTAGAGAGGTGGGGGTTGGCCTGTTCTCCCACGTGCCTGGTGACAGGACGAGGGGGAATGGGCTAAAGTTGCGCCAGGGGAGTTTTAGGTTAGATGTTAGGAAGAGCTTCTTTACTGAAAGGGTTGTGAGGCATTGGAACAGGCTGCCCAGGGAGGTGGTGGAGTCACCATCCCTGGAAGTCTTCAAAAGACGTTTAGATGTAGAGCTTAGGGATATGGTTTAGTGGGGACTGTTAGTGTTAGGTTAGAGGTTGGACTCGATGATCTTGAGGTCTCTTCCAACCTAGAAATTCTGTGATTCTGTGATTCTGTGATAATTTCTTTTCCTCCAATTTATGATACGTTTAATGCTTGAAATTATTTTTAGATTGATTTCTGATAATGATGCTTATTGTAGTTCAGAGGATTATTTTTCCTGTCTATCTTTGGCTAATTCTCAAAGATTTCTTTCTGGAACAACTTGTGAAGGCCAAAATTGATATTTACACAAAAGACAATTTCTTTTCCCTTCTACTTCCCTTTACAGCACAACCACCCAGTGTGTGGCAGAAGGCACAAATGTCCCCATATTTCCTTCTCTCACAAATAAAACTAGCAAAAGCTGGAGAACAGAAAGAATTAGAAATAAATTTGTATCACTTAAGAGCCATCATTCATTTGAAGTAGATATAACCTAAGTTCACCTCACTGGTAATAAGAAATCTACTTATGGCCATGCCTACATGTAAAGACATTCCCTTACAGTTTTAAAGTGCTTTGAAATTCTTTTAAGAAAATAAAATTATTATTTATTGGCAACATGTCATGAATATAACTTGCTGTTCTCTCTGAAATTTCTGCATGTAAAATTATTACTTTTTAAACCCCTATGCTTCAAATCATTTGAAGTACGATAAGAGATTATCTGCTTAATCCATTCCTTTCTCTCAGGCTTTTAGATTTCACTCAGCTATGCAAAGTTTAGTTCTGATTAACAGACTTGTGAAACTCTTCACAAAACAGAAAATGAGTCAGGAGGAAAAGATATACAGCCTTAGGATTTTTTATTAAAAAAAAAAAAAAAAAAAAACAAAACTAAAATTGAGCTAGATGTGACAAAAAAAATAGTAAAATTGAGCTAGATGTGAGAAATTCTGAGTTACAGCTCTTACTGGTACTGTAACTCACCAGAGAATCCATGTTACCTTTCTCCTTTTATTTTCTGCTGAAAAGGCAGGTAGATGAGGGAAGCTTGTTAATTCCATTTGTTCAGACTTACAGTTCTGTTTCAGTCCTTGTCAAAATGGAAACTGCCACTTGATTAGGAGCTCAACCAAATGCCAACTACTGCAGCCTTCAAACACTCAGACAATGCTTTATTTACCCAGAGGAAATGAAACTCACTGCCAGCATGTTTTGGATTCTTTTTTTTTTTTTTTTTTTTTTTTCTTGATTCAGAGGATCAGAATCTGGGCCTCTTCTTTACTGTTTTCAGCATAATTCAGTCTTGTTGCTGCCACGACTGTATCACCTTAAATGGGCTTTAACTACATTAATTAACAAAATGACTTAACATCACTTTATTCTTTCTTTGAGAATGCCTTGGATTTAAGTTAATGCTGTCTCCTTAACGCAGTCTGCTAACAACTGCTAGCCGAACCCCATGTAGGAAGAGAGTGATTGTTTTTCCCTGAGGGTCCCAAGAACCCAGAGTGAAGAGAAACACTCCTGCCAAGATGGCAATCTGAATGCTATGGCAATCTACAGCTCTGCCATAGCAAACCTGCAAACTCTTAGTCTGTCCCCTGGTTGGAAAACAACCCAAATTCTGAACATTCTTCCTGTGCCAGATTGTCAAGTAGCGTTATTTCTTCTTATGTGCAAAATGTGTGTTGAAAGGTGTTCAAATGCCAGAATGTGTCTAACCCTGCCATAATGTGGCAGAGAATAATTTCTAAATTTAGGAAGTAATTGCTTTACTGTCCAGTGAAACATACACTATAAAAAAATCTCCACTAGGCAAGCCATCATTTTAAACACCAATTCAGACTTCAGTGAACACAAGCATTAAACCTGTGAAAAATACCACGTGTACAAGGCCATTGTTGCTGTTTACTGGTTGCATCCGTGCTTGCTCTGTGTCACAACACAATCAAAATAACAATATGTAGTGCTTCAATGTCATCCAATACAGAGTTATAAAGTGTTTTGCAAATAAACTGTACAGTTTCCTTGGGAATTATTCCTTTTCACGGAGGACCCTGACTTCCCCAGTTGCGGTTTTATTACGATTCCAAATAAAAACTTGACATTTCTAACTTCTTTGTGCAAATGAAGGGAAAGAAAGCTTCTTGTTTTAAATATAATCTACCTGACATTGCTGCCCTAGAGCAGTTCCTTCCAAATGTGAATCCTTGGAGCACTAAGTCTCTCATTTCAAGACTCTCAGAGAACTGACTTCTGAACTTCTAAACTCTGGAAGTTTAGACTGCACAGCAACAAGCTGGCAGCAGAACAAATTGCTACCTACCTATTTAAACAACTCCTTCAGTAGCCCTACGGTGTGAATTTCCAATATGCTGCCAAAGCCCTTGTGGTGGTTTTACCGTGCTAGGCAGCTGAACACCACAACCGCTCTCTCACTCCCCCTCCTCAGGTGAGGAGGGGAAGAAGTAAAGGAAAGAACAACTCACGGGTTGAGATAAGGATAATTTAAAGAGAAAAAAAAATATTATTAAGGAAATATTATAATTAAACAATTCAACTAAAGGGAAAAAAGGGAAAGGGGAAGAGGGAGGGGGAAAGGGAATAACAAAACAAGTAAAGGCTATGTGGAAGTGCAGAGGAAAGAAATTACTCTCTACTTCCCACAAATGAGCGATGCTTGACCACGTCCTTGAAGCAGGGCCTCAACGCACGTAGCCGGTGTTCGGGAGGAGGACAGACCTTTTCGCAACGGGAGCCCGCCCCTCCCCTCTTCTTCCTTTTTCCACCTTTTATTGCTGAGTGTGACATCATATGGTATGGAATATCCCTTTGGTTGGGTTAGGTCAGCTGCCCTGGTGATGTTTAAACCATGATTCTACAGTTCATAGGACTGGGCACCCATCCAGATGGGAAAACAAAACAAAACAAACAAAAAACCACAAACAAATACCCCCCAAAACAAACAAACAAAGCTTCTGTGAAAGCACATCAGACTCCTAAGGCCCAAAGTACTTTGTTACCTTTGAGTACTTCCTAGCTGGGTGAAGAGCAGGAAATTCAGAAGCACACTGGCTCCCATCTCCTACAATAACGCCCTCAGCAGATTCAATCACCTTATGACCTTAAGGAGAAAGGTCTCATACAAGAGAAAGCTTTTCAGTGGCAAGAAGATAGAGATAAAATGCTTTGCACTTCTTTTGAGGTGTTGATGCATTCTCATGCAAACATATGAAAACTGTTAACAAACAGATGGAAGGAAACCTGCAAGGTAGAGGTGAGTCCTGCAGATTCAGAAACTTGCTGTTGTTCACAAGGATGGTATCTGCTATGGCAGTGAAACATCACTGTAGATTAGAATATTAGCGCCTTTAGTGAGAACTCTTGCTATGTTGGATTGGAGCTTTAAACACAGCAGCATATCACTTGTAGGCCTTGTCACTATATACATACAATCTGATCTTGTAAACCTAGAAAGCACGCTGCCATACATAATCATCAAGGATATGACAAGCACCTATCAAATCTTTGGTCTTTTCTGTTTATCATGAAAGTGCATTTATTTGAATAATATTACCACAAAATTATGACAAACCACAGACAAATTTCAAGCCTTTGTAGGATTTTACATCTCTTTTGTTCTATTTTGAATTGAATCCACTTCTGTTCATGCACAATGTAACCTTGAGTATGACTAAGATCACCCACAAGACAGAGCAGAACAAAACCCACTATACACAGCAGTTTTGTGTTAGGGAGTTTGACAGACATCACAAATAAATACAAGAAAATACATTTAACAAAAGGAGATGTGGTTACATTTCTGCTTAATCTTCATGTTCAGTATCTTGTCCTTCATTAGCACTACCAGAAGTCCAAAAGAAAGATGCAATTGATTTGATCTCAATTGCCAAACTGTCCACTTTCTCCATGTATTTTGCTAGAGAAGAGAAATTGGAAATTATTAAGCATACTGCAAACTTCAAGCCATTAACTTAACACAAAACCTGAACTCCCTTCCCCAGAATCTTACCCTTTTTCTCAATTAAAAAAAAATAATAAAGGTACACATACAACTAAAAAAATCTCTTTGCTTCAGTCCTCACTGTTTTAAAAATGTATTAATACTGTTACCTGACTGTAGCCTAGAGGATCAGTACATACAAATAACCTAAAGCCACATAATCACATTGTGCCTGCCATAGCTATGCAGAACTATTAACCTGCCAAAGTGCTGTTCAGTGCTGGGATACATAAGGGGTTGAAAGGTGAAACTACAGAGGAATTCACTATTGAAAGAGAAACAAATCTTTAAAATCTTTTCTACTTTAAAAAATCCAAAAATGAGGATGGTGCTGGATTTTAGAAGAGAAAAGCAAAAGAGAGATTACATTTTAAATATGGCAGTAGTGTATGGTGCCAAGTTCCAAATTAAATAAGACAAAAAACAAACAAACAAACAAACAAACACACTCTTACATTTCCAACAATATGAGCAAAGTAACAAAGGGCTATTACACTGTTGTAACAGAAATGACCATTGCTAAAACTGTGAAAGAAGGGTAGGTTGGTGTGACCTAAAAGTCATTACTCTTTAATCATTGACTCTTCAAAAGAGCAGATAGCATAACTGTAATAGAGGGATTTCCCTACTCTTTTATAAAAACCTTTCTTGCACATACTCAGTGTGTCTACAGTACACAATGACAGGCAGATAGGTAGGCACAGAATGGCTTCTCTTTTCAACTGGGTGAGCTAACATAACGGCTTCTAAAAATAATTTGTTGTGTTCAGCAATAGCTTTCGTCATTGTTCTTCTTTTGACTACTCTTGCAGTCTGTGAGGAAGGCTAATCTTTCTTCACAGATCTCTGCATGCATTCTAACAGTTCAACACAGGCTCTGGTTTTTCAATCTGCTTAGGAACCAGAAAGGGCATTTGCAGGCTGAGAAACATTAAAGTCAGTTGAATCAAACCTGCTTGAAAACTTTTATTGTGATACTCTAAAGAAAAGTTTAAAAATAGAAATCTTGGGGGAAGAAAATTGGAAAGAAAAATATTAAAGCTTTTGTTCACTAGCAGAAATAACCATCTCACTTTTATTCATTAACTTGCTGTTTGTAACTGGGAAAAAGAAGAAGAAAAAAAATAAATTCTCTCATTCTGCTTCTTCCAAGACAACAGTGAAAGTACAAGCTGGTTATACACAGCAGTCATTCCTATCAGATGTCTGTACTTTTCACTCCATTAATGGGCTGCGAACAGAGGCAAACAACTTTTTCCTATAGGGTGAAGCACAATTCTCTTGCAGAAAGTTACTCATTTGTTTTTGATCATGTGGAACCCCACCACCAGTGAACCTCTTCCTGATCATCCCATTCACAGTTGTGCCATACCTCTGCAGCTGCTGACTGGGATACAAACTCCCTTCTCCTTCATTGACAGATGCTCTTAGAACTATGAAGTTTGGAGAAGGACACGACTGATGGAAACCAGATGGAGAAATCAGCAACATGCCCAGAGGACTTCTAACGATTCACAGATCACAGTTGGCAACTTGGCTTTGGAAAATTACAATAAACACATTATTAGAGGGCTTCTGTAGCTTCTTATTTCATCAATATCTTAGAACAGTGGAGCTTTTTAGTTTTTGTTTTTAACATTTATTTTTTTTTTGTACCAAGTATCTGTTAATACAGGGCTGCCAAAACATCATGTGTACTATTTGTGGTATATAAACAAAATTAATCCTTTAAAATACATTTTCAGATAATTTAGAAAACTTTTTATTATTATTCAAGTTGAAACAGTTATTTTGAATTTGCCAAAATGATAATTTGAAAAAAAAATAAAAAATAAGAAAAACCTTAAACTCTTTCATTGTGATTTCCTTCAGTATAGACCGTTGGACATCTATCACCTTATATAAAACAGAAGCATATCTGCAAATGAAATTTGGCACTGAACTCAATCATCAAAATTCACTAAACATTCTCAAATTGAAAGAACTACACAATTTCATAGAATTTTCTTTTTGTTGTTAACTCTATCAAGTTAACGGACAAGAATTCACAAAAAAAAAAAAATAATAATAATCCGGCATTACCAAATCTATGATTTCTGTAAGAGGAACTGTATTCTGAAAACGTCTAGTGTGCTACAACACAGCTCACTTTCTTATGTACAACCCAAGAGAACAGGACTAAAATCTGGAGTGGCTTCATATGGCTAATATTGACAAAAAGGTCATCAGTCACACTCTGTTCCCTTTAGTACTAGATAAAATAACCACACCTAGCTAACGCCCCATGGTGCTCAGCTACTTCAGCCTGGTTGAAAAAAAAAAAAAAAATTACAGTGTTTTTCCAACTACTCCTTTTCCTTTACTAAATACAGTGCTACTTTTTTCCCATAAGTAGAGATCTCCAAACCACACTTGAGAGCTTGTCTTGGTTTTAAATTTAATTATAGGGTAATACACTAAAAATGCTGTTACATGGAAGGACTGCAGTCTTATTCATTTTATAGATAAGGATGCAGTCCTATTTCAGGAAACCTATTTCCAGAATCTGAATAGTCGAGATCTTGAAAAGGGTGACTATATGCCCAGCTCATCTGTCAATCTGATTTTGTTCATGCTGCTCTCACAAAGCAAGAATCCAAGAAACAGAACTGAAATAGAATTCCAAAACTGAAGTTTAAAAAGCCCACAAAACCAGAAAAATACCGTTACAGCAACAAAGTTGGGCAGGGGGCAGGATGCGGGGAGATGAGGAACTCTTGGAAATTTTCTGCATTGGTGTTTCACAGATAAGTTTTTTTCCTCCATTATCTGCCAAGGAGATACACACTTCAGAAGAGACATGGCAGTTCACAGAAAGTAACAGCAAAATCAAGCATTTTATTCACTGAATTGTTCTAATCTCTAAATCCAAGTCTCTACCTCTGATGCAGGCTTTATTGAAGACATAAAAGCAGAATTTACATGGCGAGCAGACATTGCTAGGACATGAAGAAATCTAGGCAGAGTTCTGAACTAATCTCTATCATTTGCCTTTGTTATGTGATGAGCTGAGAGAACATTTCTCTTTCAGCATAATGCTTAGCACATTACAAAATACGAACTGTTCTAGTAAATGAACAAGATAAAGTTTCAATGAAATAAATACGTGATTGATTCAGGAGCCTGAAATAATTCAGAAAGAAATAACTTTTTCCTTTATCTCAAATGTGTTTTACATAATACTGCCTGGACTAGTAAAGAGACTTAAATCCTCCCCAAACCATCAAACAGTATGCAGAATGGCAAGAGCCAAAGAAATACTGTCTTTAAGCTTGCACAGCAACTGTCTTGACTTACACAAGAATTTTCTTATTCTTGTGTAAAATTCTCGACACAATTATACAGCTGTGGTTTATTTACTCTATTTACTCATTCATTTACTTTTAGGAAAAGAGAAGAGAAGAGGTATTTTGTTTTCTTAGCTTCTTCATCATTCCCTAAGAAAAAAAGTAATCAAGTTTCTCTCTTTGCTAGAAATACAGTATTGACTTTTGAGCATTGCAGAATGTGGTTACAGTGCAGACTTTATGGTCACTACATAAAACTTCACATCAAGATGCTTTTTCAGTGTATTCCTTTTACTTGACCTGTCTCTTGGAAACCTTCATATCTAGATTCATGGAAAGAAAAGAGATGCTCCAGAATAGATACAGTATGGTGATTATGGGACTCACAAGGGATAATTGTTTATAATTTCACTCCAAAAATTCATTTGGATTACCAAATTGACAAAATAGGTTATTTCATTTCTACAGGATTTCTAGGATGGCTGAAGGGTTTGTTTAATAACCCTTTGGCACTCTAGAAAAATCTAGGAGGCATCCATTATTCAGTCAGCCAGCCTATAAAAATTACATGACTTTTAACGCACTTTTAAATTGCTTTTAATTATTAACATTTACATAGCTCTCAAAATGACAAGGTATCTCAGCTGGAGATACAGTTAAATTTTTAATAACACTGAAAAGCAAAGCAACAAATCTCAGTCTGTGGAATTTAAACATACGCAATATATGTATATATGTCTATATATAATATTCTATATAAAATTATTTATTTTCTCTCTCTAGATATAAAACAAAAATACAAAAACATATATATTTTGACATGCATGTATCCTTAATGAAATCTCATATTCATGCTGTTCAGAAGGTAAAAAAGAGATTAAGATCAGAAGACTTTTAGGCACCATAGACTTGAACAAAAATGATTTCACAGACCTGTAAAAAGCCAATCTATCTTACCATATTTGTAATTAGTGGACTTTTGTCTGCCAGTAGAATGATGAGGCTACTAGAGATCAGTGGTATAACAAGCTTGTTCACTATTTCATAGTTCTAATGGAAAACACTCATTACAAAAAGAAAACCTCACATGAAGTAAACACATTTTATTCATGTACAAAGCCAGCTATCAATAACTTTTTCCATTTAAAAGCTTTTACCTCCAAATAATTAGTTTGTTTTAGTTTTACTACTCCCTCAAATGCCAAATACCTTGCAATTCTACAATCTTTAACTGGAACTGTAAATCGTTAAATACAACATATTGTCCAGGAGAGAGAAGCTGTACCTATGCTCTCTCCTTGTCTCTCTGTGGCTTTCTCTTAGGACTTTTCCCTTACTTGCATTTTAACTTACCCAATTTTGTATGCTAGACCTCCAAATTAATCCTATGTTTGTTTTGGGTTTATTAACTATATTAACCTTAGAAATGAAAGGCGGGTTAAGTACAACAGCAATATTTTTATGGAACTATGGTTCTTTTTCTTATGATGATCTTTGCTGGAAAGCTGAAATCTTCCTGGTGGTGTCACTATCAAGTATCTTCCATGTTGTATGACCTGCTCATTTCAGATAACTTCTGTAGGCAAGCTTGTTGCCAAAACTTCCGAATGTGTGTTTTCAAAAGCTCAGTTCTGTCTGCAGTTTTAGCCACAAAAGAGTACACGAGCCACAACACTGCTAAGGCTTGTGTCATTAGGTTGCCAAGAGACACCTTGAAAATAATTCACATTGACTCATAGCTAAAGACAGCCAGCCAGTAATGCTGTTAAAATGTCCCCACAAGCATTGCCAAATTTGCAAAGCAGCCAACAGCTTTTACAGAGAAATAATAATAATAATCTCTTACAAATACATTTTTTGTCAGCTTTTTTCCATCTTCTACTTACACCCCACTTCATAGCCTTGGTTTACATTTCAGAATCTGACAGGACCAGGGCTTAAACCACTAAACCACATTAGAATTATTAATTAATGGCTCCCACTTGTTTGCCAGCTCCTGAAAGTAGAAGGATAGATACAAAATATATTTACAGCAGAATTTAATTATCCATTTTCAAGCCACTGGCCTCCTGGCAAAAGTCTCCCAATGTAGTGCAGAATAGGACTCAGATTAAGAATTAATTTACTGTCAGCAATGATCTGCAATTTAATGGCTTAATCAAGTTTGCTATAAAATTGGTAGGGAGCTCTGGAGCCTAATATTGCCGCAGAGCCTGCTGTATCTGAAGACAGGTTTCAGAGAGCCATAATATAATCATCATCCAGCAAATCCAAGATCTCTCTCAATATATAATCAGGAACTGCCTCTAGCTTACCACTCACATTACAAAGTTATAGCTCATGGATTTGAAGTTCAATGCATACATTTGACTCTTTCCTCCTCTTACAGCTAAATCACCTAAAGAAATTGTACTTGTATGAATACCAAGATTAACATGTAAATACAGGGCAGTATGTGACTAGTACATTTTGTTTCATCTTTTCAAATCATAGTGCAAATACAGAAAATGGTTAATAAAAAAGACAAAAGGTTTTAACACACAAACGTTTCTTTTAACTCTATTCATAATCCTCCCCACAGTGAGCAATATGACTATAGAGTTCTTTCTATAAAAGCACAGCTGAAAATGGAAACAAGAGATTAGGACCTTGAAAATCACAGTTAAGACAAAATTAGGTATGAACTGAGCTTTTGTTGTTGTTGTTGTTAGAATTTTGTGATTTAAAAGATCTTAATCATCTTTAAAAATAAAAATAAATCCACATTTTCTGCTAGAACCCAACTGGAGAAATAATAAAATTCTAAGTGCTGAAATGGAAAATGTTATGCCAGAAATAGTTGCATAAAAACCATTCTCTTGAGCTTTCAAGGCCAGATTTTAATGATCCCAGAAATTCTAAACTTTCCAAAAATATGAATAAGCTTCTCACATGGAGCGTTTAGCTAGGCTTAAATATTCCAAACTCTGCAAATTATCTTTGGTTGTCAAAATATCCTGGGAGAAGCTCCTAGAAGTGCTTTGAACACCCTACCATCACAGCAGCTTACCTACTTTACTACTTTTTCCCTGCTAAGATTATGAAACATCCTCATGTCTCCCATTCCATCACCCATCCATATTTACTTGACACCTGACACAATGCTACTAGTACATCCAAATGCTTCTTTGCAGCACTGAAGACTGTTCTTTGTTGTTGTTGTTTTTTTTTTTTTTTTTAATAACCCCAAAGCTTCTTTCCCTCATCTACTCTCAAAACAGAATAATAAACAACACCACTAAGGAAGCATTAGATCAGTACGTAGAACAGTGTTTTATACGTAGAAAGTGTTTTATATATTGAATTCAAGAAATATGGACACAGAAGTTCTGGTTCTTTATTCCAAAGGGTAAATTACAATAGCTGTTTCCATGCATAAACATAAAAATGAACTGGATATTTTCAGAATTGTATAGACAGGACCATTATGCAGCCCTACACCTTTATCAAAAACTGACGTGATATGCTGAAAGAGTGCACTCTGTCTTTACTGTTAAAGGAAACTCATGGGTTAAAAACAATGACATTCATAAGTGAAGACCTAGTACAACTCCGAAAGATACTAAGCTTATGTTCATTGAGTTCCTTGTGTCAATAAAAATCTTGGCTAACAGCAAGTTCATGTAGTACTTAAGCTAACTAATATGCTGTTGTCAAAACCTGAGCTTGCACGAAAGGTGAAGACAACATTGCCATTTTCAATTAAAAAACAACAACAACAACACACAAATTAAACAAACTAACAACAACAACAACACAATCAAAATGCAGACATGGTGAACTACGTGTAAAACACAATCATGTGGGTTAGGTGTTTGAGAAGGGATCACTTGTAATTGTCTGGATTCAGCAGGTGAGCTGAAGAGATAAAGAATGAATGCATAGGGCATCTCAATTAAAAAAAAAAAAAAGCTTAAACAAATTTTTTTAAACCATAGGTTGTCCTTCTTAATAACTCTCTCCTGTAATAGCTATTTCTCAGTTCAGTTTACATACAGTACATAAACCAACTGTAAGTCCTTTAATGTGCCTGTCTAGTGTACCACAGCATGGAATCAGACATCCAGAAAAGTTTCACTAAGTGTTTGACTACATTCATTCTTGAAGGAGAAGTTGTGAGAAAATTACCATGTCTGTATCCTAATGAAAAAGTATAATTAGGTTTTATTTGTAGGTCTGAGCTTTAATCCTCAAGCCTTGCCTCCACTCAATGGATTTACCAGCTAATGATGATTTCCTTAACATCTATATAACTGGACTTCTGATACATCATTTTCTTAATGAATGCTTTGCTCCCAGATATTCTCCAGGAAGTTCTCTATAACTTTATTTAGTTATCTGTAATGATGTGTTTCTTACACCATGAAAATTTCTTCAGAAGCGATGAAACTTCAGTTCTGTTACTCTAGTTCAAGAGGGTTCCTGCATACACTGCTTTAAATGTTATAGGTCATGTGTTACAAGGTTATCTTATTCCAAACTGTTCAAATAAATGAACTGGAAAAAAAATATGGCAATTACTCTTAACTTCAAGCATGGGCCTATCTCCAAATATGGCTGAGAATGTAATTGTTAAACTTTTCAGGAGCTTAAATAAGCGTACACGTCCTCAGAAAAGCAGGATGTTAATTCATGATAATACACCTGGGCTTCCATTCACACCCTGTATGGCACAGGTAATTTTTTTTAGATCTCTTCCCAAGAGGAAACTGGATATTTTCAAATTCCATTTTTTCCTGAATTATGAAAAAAAAAAAAAAAGTTGAATTTAACATATTAAATATTTTAAACCATCTACTATTTAAATACAATTTATGTTCTCTCAAGTAAAGTTGCACCATGCTGGATTTCCTTTCAACAGGAGAGAGTAGTAGGCATAATGCTGTGCTTTGTAAATTCAGAA
This sequence comes from Oxyura jamaicensis, assembly GCF_011077185.1. Lineage (NCBI taxonomy): Eukaryota > Metazoa > Chordata > Aves > Anseriformes > Anatidae > Oxyura > Oxyura jamaicensis. The sequence continues at coordinate 13,457,899 of NC_048907.1, read as the reverse complement.
CTGAATTTTCTTTCTCTGCAATCACCTTTAAATTTATACCATGAATTCTTCTCTAAGCAGCTGCAGAGGGCTAGCTACTAAGAGCAGGCAACAGCAAAGCCCGCCCCCATCTCAAGTGGGAAGTTAGGCTGCACACCATCCAAATGCCAAAGGCACAATATAGCATGCTCGTCCCAATTTCTTCATGTTATTTTGGTATACTTATAAAAACAACACATAACTCATTAATTATAACCTTTTGAGAGTGTTTTCCTTTCCCCCAAACTGTTAAAATTTAGTAGAACTGCAACCACAGTACTGATAAAACTATTTTTAGCCTTTCATACGCAGAGAACGTTAGGAAGAGTCTCATCTTTCTATTAATGCAAATTTATTTAACAGTCAGTGCAGGAAACTTTAAAATATGCTAATCACTGCTTCTTTGGACTCTAGTCTCAAATGTCTGAGGTTGTCTACCCATCACAGAGAGACTAAGCAAAGGGAACACTGTCTAAACTTAAAGTGTCAATAGGTATTCACATCTCTATAAAGTGACAGCCAAATATATCTTTATTGACACATTTATATACCTTACAAATTTTCACATTCAACATCCTTTTAATATTGATGCTCCTATTTCCTGGTATCTGAGCTGAATTGCCAGAGTGTGTTATAAATGGAAATGCTTTTGATAATCACATGCACTGTTTTTCTTTTTAAAGTGATTCAGTACTGATGAAAAGAGGCCAGACTGACGGCCCAGCAGATTGGAGTTCCCTGCTAATCCGCACAGAAAACAAGGCACTGTCAGGGCAGTAGCTGGGCCAACTTCCTTCCAGTACATCTCCATTTAAATCCATAAGAGAGAAAGAAAAACACATACATATCACATCTCTAAGTCATAGTCTGACTTTGCCTGCTCGTGTCCTTGGCCTCGTTAACTAGTAGAGAAAGTAATCATAGAAAATGATGCATTTCTGGGACTGGCCTGCTGCCCATGAACTGCTTCATAGCACTCTTTAAAAAACAAATGCAAGTTCAGCATTACACATCACTCTAAGGCCAGGATGTGCATCTTCAGTGTGCAGTTAAATGATTACATTGATTTTATCTAATAAAGAACTGAGGTAATGTTACTAGGTTTTAGTTGGCACTCCTTCTCTGAAAGCAAGTGATTTCCATTTGTTGTGTGTCCCATCAGAAATGATACAGGTTTCCTGCAGAGATTCGCTAAGATCAGAACAAATTTACCCGAGATGGATGCATAACTGTCAGCTTCATAATTAAAGATTCATATATAATTTATTAGCAATGTGGCTTGGAAATTTTCATTTTGGCATTTACTTATTTAACCTACAATATAGAGCAGCAAACCAGCGCCACATCTGAAAGACCAGGCATAGACATTTGTACAAACTACTAGTACCTCCTAATCTGTAAAATTTAACTAGGAATTTAAAGAACAAAGGCCCTCTTTTTAATGACACACAAATAAGCTAGCAACTAGGGAAGGATATGCTAGCACAGAAATCAGTAAACAAACAAAACCACAGGATTTCAAAATAACAAAATTAGCCCTGCCAGAATACCTGAGTAGAATTACATGCCTTAGTCATACAGCTACATGAACACAACAGAGTGATGTGGCCAGAAATGTGCTTCATTGTGTGATGATAGCTGCGAGTCTAACGGCTTCCTCAGACACCCTTTTCCCATTTTGCAAGTATAATCCTGCCTGCCTATCAGGAACCAGGGAACTGTTAGGAAAGAGATACTGGGTTATCCTGCTCTTAAAAGATATTCAATTATATAGCTGCTTTCTTATCCAAATGAAAAAAATATCTTAAATAATTAGCCTTGGATTTTTGGAGGAGACAGAAATTAATTTCCCATTGAAATTAATCCCCTAGTCTTCTTTCAAAGACTGGTCTGGGTCTGGAATTGCATTTCATCTTCTGTCAACTGAAATGATACCGTTGGTAGGGGCAGAGCACATTTCATGTTTGTGTTCACTTTTTATACAGGTTAAGATTTTTATTAATTTATTTATAGAATTAGTTGAATATATAGTTATATATATGATCTGCACATCATCATGGCAACTATGCAAAACACACCGTCTATTGCTACAGAAGGAAATAATTCAATCAAGTTTCAAAATACATTCACTAGTGGTCTTCACGTAATGCGCTTTTCTGTGAATCATATTCTGTTCATTTATGATGTTTAACATTTCATGAATTCTAAACAGCCACATAGAGAAAGAGTTAAATCATATTTTCCTTGCTCAAATGGGTAGTCTCAATTACATGCTTGAGACTGTGCTTTTACACCAAGATGCTTTTGGCTCTGTATGAGCATATTTTTAAAATGTATTGCTAATTATTTCTATATCTCATTATCTCCTTGCTATGTTGAACACGACTCATTTCTCTTGTCCACCCACTGCCTCTCAGGTAACAATGAATTAATGTGTTGAACGTATCTGAAACTATTACTTTTTAAAGAAGGAAAAAGCTTAACTGGTACATCAACTTAGCAGTGAAATTCCAAAATGAGATCTCATTGTCAGTAATTTAAGAAGTGATGCACTTATACTGCAGTCTTCCCCCCCCCCCAGTACAGAAAAGCACACGTCAAGATTTCTTCAAGAGCAATGCAGGTACTTTACAGACAGCTTTGTGCATGTGGGAAGAGTATGACAGAATATCCCAAGCAATGATTGCTTCAGAACTGATGTGGGTTTGTTTGGTTCCTCGTTTTAACCAGTGTAGTTAATTTCTCCCCTCCAAGAATAAAATAAGCTATACCAGGGTCTAGGATGGTGCACCACTACATGTAAATACTCCCCAAGGAGTCAAAATGTGGGCATTTATACAGAGGATCCTGCTGAATGTTATTCAACCTGCTCACAGTCAAGTACAGAGATGATGATGGGTGCCTCTCTCCCAGTGTGGCAGTAGAAGATAAGGCTGACGGCACACCTCCACACTTGTTAGAATGTCTTTACATAGATTAGGTACTGTTAGAACATACTTACACAGATCACCTACAGCCATACATACAAGGAGAGCCCTGTTCTGCAAAATCTAACACAAAATACTTTCTGAGCTGTGACATCAGCGGAATTATTTACAGCAGTAAATAACTAAAGCATTACATATACTTTCACATGCTTCTCTGATAAAATAGCAATATTGCACACAGCCAGTGTGCATGGAAAGTTTTCAAGCATCTGAAGACACTTATACATTCAATCTTAATGAATTAGAAACAGACATGAAAGGTTTCTTTGACAGGAAGAATCACAACTGCTGCTTCAAGTCAGAGATGCAGTCACAAAGCCATTTATTTAACCAGGACAAAGTTTCTATGCCTTTAGTAAACCCATCATGTCCAGTTCCCAGATTTAATCTCTTCACAGTTCTTCACACTGAAAAACAAACTTGTGCTATCTCCCAATATATAGAAAATGTTCCAAGTTGCAGGAACACTTGCTGGAGTGGAGGACTACAATACTTTCAGTTTTAACTTCAGCTTAATTTACTGTAAGAATAAAAAAATCTGGGACTGTAGTTAGTAGTTATGTAGTTACTTTTGATCTAAACACAGGCATAACTTACCCTGTCAGTTTTAAATCAACATTTTCAGTAAAGCACCTTTTGTATTTGGGGTTAGTACTAAGATCCCCAAATGTACGTGCAAGTACAGAATGGGTGCATATGAAATATGCCTAACTGCTAAGTACAGGTTGAGACTGAAGTTTACAAACTTTAGCACACAGTAATATCCTGTTCACACAGCTCCATTTTTCTGGTATGTTTGATGAAAGAAGAAAGCCCAGAAATAAAGTTTTATTTATATTTTTGACATTAAATACACTTTTCCCCCAATATGCCTTGTATCTCTGATGTATACCACCAAGCCACGGGCTCATCATAGACTAATACCCATATTCAGAAAGAGATTTAATTTAGAATATCTTTCTATCAGCTGTGCTGCCTTTCCAAGGTGCTGTACACTTTGTACAGCAGTAATGTTTGTGAACTCTGGATTTTTGATCCAACATTTCTGGTGGGTTTTAGCTAGTAAAAAGCAAGTCTGGCAGCTTTAGGGAGCCTTCTTACTTCACATCTAATCACTAGTATGTTCCCAAGACACAAATTGAAAAGTTTGTTCAAATCATGATCTATTCCACATTTATATGCTATTAGAGAGCAATTCAATTATTCATAGAAATAAAGCTGTATCTTCCTTGCACTACTCTTATTACTAGTATGTGGTTTACATTTTTTAATATCACTTGAATACTTTGTCTTCAAATAATTTACTGAACAAGAAGCCTTGCAAATGAAGCTACAAAATTCTGCAGTCTGATTCATTAAGACAAAAGTTAATTAAATCATGTTCTCTCCTCAGATGTACTATTTTTTTTAAAGATGATTAAACAAGAGTAAATATAATTACAGTAGGAATAAGGATAAGCAAAAAAAAATCATCTTATGCATTTTAGAAAAATGAAGTAATAAATCACCTTGCTCCATAAGCCTTTTGTTTTGCTGTCACTGATAATGTATTCAGATTCTTTAGCTTTCTTGTCAGATACAAGTATTACATATGTTAAGGCAGTTTAGAAGGAAACTGGGACTGTTTCAATGGACAGTACATTTAGGAGAAAGATAAAATATATGGCTAGACTTACACAGATGTTATCTTTTCAGACAGCAATGAGCAGAGCACTGGATAGTGAGATTTATATACAGTCTACATCCATTCAGATTTAAAAATATATCTATACGCTGGCTCATGAATAGAATCCCAATTCACATTCGATGTTCAGAAAATATTTTTTTTAGGGTAAATGGAACCTTTGAATGTTTTCAATGTTGTTTGTTTCTTTGCTGGATGCATTTAAATGACAGAATAGAAAATGAAAAAATAAAAAAAAAAAAAAAAAAAAAAGAAAAATGCCCTTAAAGCACTACCTGGGAATCTGAAAATCTACGCTCAGTTCCTACCTCTTTCCTTGTGCTTTCTTTAGACATTAATTGGCTCATTTGTTCTGGTCCTGACAGAGAAGTAGGGATAAGAACATTTCATTTCTCTTGTATGTTTAGACTGGATTCACTGCATCCATTACACTCAGATCATGCTATCTCCTAAATCTGCAGTCATGAAAACCAAGAGTCTAGTTTTTAAACTGAGAACCTAAATATGAGCACATCGTATATATTACAGGCCATTAGAAGTCCTTACGTGTGAATTAATGGAAGTATTCATCAGAGAAACAACTACAGACATATAGGACTTGAAAAATACAAGGTTTCCCCCCTGCCTCCCCTGAATCATAGCAAGGCAGCATTGCACCCACCATAGGCAAGAGTGCCCTGAGTCCGATAAAGGCCTGTCTCTCCTCTGCTACTCCTTTGAACATACGAGCAGGACCCCTCTCCCCAGAGCTTTCTTAAGAGCAGCCATCATGCACATACGCCAGGAATCAACCATAGCATCAGTGCTTGAGTGTATCTGCTCCTACCCGGTGCCCTTCCTGACCTGCCCTGATGATGGCTCTGACTAGTCCACCACAAAGAAAAAGTTTGAAACTCAGTTACAAGAATGTTTTTAATAAAAGGTCATATTTGAGTCAACAAACTTTTTAAACTGAGGGACTAGGAATGCTATGTTCTAGGAAAGCAAGAAAAAAGGTCAGTCTGCTTTCATGCTTACAAATTCAATTCAGTCTATTTTTCTTTACACTGCACAAGTCTCACAGTCTGGGGCTTTAAATACCTTTTCCTGCTTTCATTCATTCAGGAACATGACAAGCTGTTTGAACACTGATTAGAAAAAAAAGGTTTTTAAAACCATATTAAGATCTATTTTTGATGGGTGTTCTCTTCACAGCCTGTAGATAGGAAAGACTTCTATTATACTATCACTGTATCAGCAATATCAAAACCAAATTTACATTTGCAGAGGAAAGAGTTAATCTAGAAAATATCACCATAAATGGAAGGTTATATAACTAATTTAACTGATATGGGGAAGGATATTAATGATGGAATGGTAAAGGGAAATAAACTATTAAAATACCTCATAGGCTCTCACAGTGCCATATAAAAATGCTTAGAAGAGACCCCAAATTATAAAAATTTAAATTCATCATGTTTAACTGCAGCTTCCATCAAAATCTATCTACTGCTCTTGACCATGAATATTACTGTTCTCATGGCTAAGAAAACAAAACAAGCAAACAAACAAAAAAACACCACGTGCAAGGCACAGGAACGACAAGTAACCTTAAAAAATTCCAGACAGATAGGCTGAGCTGAAGTGTCATATCAGAAGCATTCACAATTTTTATTATTGCATTAATATCCAAACTCGTTCCTCTGCCATCATTAGGAGACTGCAAACAAGCTTTGAAAAGCAAGAAATGCTCAAAATATTTATGAATTCAATATATATATATGTGTATATATATACATTTTTCTTTTAGCCCAGTTTTTGCTTAGTATGATAAACATCTAGTGCTCTGACCTCAGTGAACAACTAATCTGAGCAAATTTTTCAGAAGCATGACAGTTTCCTGCTCTGGTAAAAAGGTAAAAAGGCTTACATGGCATACAGTGTGTAGTCTAGAGAAAACTATGTATTGCAAAAGACTAAAGCAGTTACAATTTTTCCACCATGAACATGTGCTAAAGGGTGATATCTCAACAAACTGATGTTGTTATAGAAACTCTGCTGACATGTTGCTACTATGGTGCAAGTGGCATTGTACTTGCACTAATATCCTTTTTATCAGCCTTAGTTCAAAATTCAGAGCACTTTAATTTACAACCAGGGAGATGCACGTCATTCACTGCAGCTGCAGGCAGTGCCAAATGCTGCTGTTGCCTGGTAACTCACAGGTAACTGGTGCAAGTCTGTTATATTTATGTACTCAGAAAGCTAATGACAGAAGACAAAGGGAACATTTGTCCGTACATAAAAAATTTGGCCTCTCTTTACTAAAATACGGGGTTTTCTTCTAGCAGTGAAGCCACCAGAACCAGAATGAAGAACTGCATTTACTTCTTCTGAATATAGTTTTGGTATAAATAACTAAAATTTATTGTTCCTGATATAGCTGCAGCAAATCATTAAAAAAGCAAATAAAAGTAAACATAAGTTAAAATTAGCCCCCAAAGTATTGTAACTACACTATGAAAGAAACATTAATACATACTTTTTTAGGAAATGCTAATCCTGGCATCAGGGTATCTAGTGCTCTCACCATCCACACTACAATACTACAAAGGACGCAGTGTTTTTAAAAAGAGGCTGGTTTGAGCATCCAGAGTTTACCCTTTATCCAGAAGGCTGCAAACCGCAGTATCCATTTAGCTTTCTTGTGCTGCCTCTAAATATTGACAAACCCAAGCAGCAAGAGTAGATTTAAATGGGCTCAAGGATAGTCTATTTTGGACTGAAATGAGCTGCTGAGAAACCATTTCTCTATTCTGTTCTGCAGACCCTGATCCAAGCCACTACTTTTTGTTCTACAACACAGCTATATCCTTCTTGAAAGCATGAGTTTTTTGTGTGACTGAATTAACAGCAGAATTCCCACTAAATGCAGTGGTATCTAGTTTTTGGCTCAAGCTGGTCTTTTGTAAGTGTATTGAGTCTGGGTCTACAAATAACCACCTAATTTTTCAAATGCCTTCTGTTTGGAGAACTACACACACTGGTAAAAGATTGACTTCAATTTTTAGTGAAGTGAAAGGCCTTTCACCAAACCTTAACATTCAGCTCACATCACAGCTATGTAATTATTCTGTTCAGAAGCAGAGATGCAAAGAAAGCATTAACAGCTGTTCAAAATATCGCATTTATGCACTTTTCTCTTGTCATATTAAATATAATTACTTCTGATGCAATCAAACTCATATCCTTCAAATGGATAAATCCACCACCAAATTTAGAACTGCAAACTTCAAATATCAGGCTCTTAGAGCAAAGCTTCAAGCCTTTACTTTCAGTTGAGTGAGATATAATGTAAGAAGGTGAGAACATTAGGTCTAAAAATGGTATCCTTTTTTGAACTTTCTTTAAATTATTGTGTTATTCAGTAGCTGCCAAGTCCTTTGGAGATGAACGTATCTATATATGAATAACATTTTATAACTCAGTCACCAAGAGCTGTGGATCAAGTAACTGACTAATATACATGCTCCACAGAATTCATCACCATTAGAAAATAAATCATAGTATCTTATTTTTCATAACACCTGCCAGTCCTGAAAGGTCTAAAGGACTCATAGTATGGACACAACCTCTAAGCAAATTGCCCTGCTGTTTGCCCAACCTTGTTTTAAAGAATGTTTTCCTCAGATCTAATAAGAATTTCCCTCGCTACAGCCTGTGTCTATTGCCTCTTCTGCTTTCACTGTGCATCTCCTCAAAGAGGCTGGTTCCATATTCTCTGTAGTCACCCATTAGGAAACATTTTTAGAAAAACTCACTATGTCATCCCTGAACACATGGCCCTCTAGTTTTGGGCAAAACATGCCCAAGCCAATCATTACTTACATGCCACTCAAAGAAGCACCACCATACTAAACATATTTGCTGAGATAAAGACTCAAGACTAATAAAATCATCTCTATCTTGGGCAAGAATGCATAGCAATGGTTGCCAATGTTGGGACATAAAGATCTAGAGATCTAGGGAACACATTTCAATTTTGATGTTCTGCTTTGTAAACTGAATTTTAAGATGTATAATTGGCTTAGCACTGGAGAATAATGTTATGCTATCTCATTTGAAAAGAATATTTATCAGAAAAAAAAAAAAAAATCCATCTGCATTAGGTTGACAAGCAAAGTCCTTAAGTATATACCTAAGTGGAAGTTCTGGAACTTTCAGTTCACTCTGTTCCAGATAATTCCAAATTCAAACAGAAATGATGTAAACTATGCAAGTTCATCTTGAACTAGTAGGTCTAAATACATTTCTGATGCTATACTCTTGATAAAGAGTAAGTTTTTACTACAGCTTGGTTCAGCTGTTAGTAAAAAGCAAAGCTCTAACAGATAACAGATGTTTTCTTGCCAAGTCACCAAGTTTCAACGTTTCTTTCCATTCAGAAACAACTGTTCTCCTTCCACTTTTACTAATCAATAAACAAAGTTATTGTAGAGATCTAAATTTACCAACAATTTTGTTACACTATATTGTTACGGAATTGAGTGTCAGTTGTGGTTTTTCTTCAGCATTTCCAAAGTGATAGATAAAATATACAAAGTACCTGCAATTCTAGAAGTTCAAATGAGGATTTTTATGTGTCTGCATTAGTGTTAGCATGCACTATTAAGTGCGAAGATTTGTTTCTTCAGCCAGTAGCATGAGCACCTGCCCATTGCTCACTCCCCCTAGGCATGCCACACTTCTCAACTGTGCCATTACAACTGTTTCTGCAGCTGCAGAGGCAACTGCATGAGGCACTGATCTGTGCTAAAAATAATGCTGTGTTGGGCAGGGGGAAGAAGTAGCTTGATTAAGCATGCACTTCTGTGAAAAGGACAACTGTGAAATTATGGCTTAGCTATCTCAGGCAACTGGCAAGTATTTTGATGATAACCCTGTACACAGTAGGTCTCCTCTGCTCACAGAGCTGCACTTACTGCTGAAAATTGACTGCAAAATTCAAGTCAAGACAACTAATTCAATGTATTTCCTCCAAAAAAAATCAGAAAGCTTGTCTTCTTCACAATATTTGTTTTCATTACCATTAAAAACAAACAAACAAAACCAGAAAATAATCACACTCTATAGTTTTACATTCCAAAAATAACCAAACTCCTTCATGTAATAAAAGCAAAAGCAGATAAAACAGCTATTTATTATAGAAAACAAAACATTGCATTCCATCTAAAACTCTGATTTTAAAAAGAAACAGAGATTTGTCCCTTCGTGTACTCAAAGGTCTTTTTACTTATGTACTAGTATTTTATCTAAAAGGAAGAATTCAAACCACATTTCTCTCCTCTCTGGAGGTTTTCTTCAGGTACACTAACATTATCCTATAGTTACTATATTTAAAGAACTCTTGCTATTAGTATTATTTTTTTAACTGCAAAAGGGTGCTTGAAAATTAAATAACTGCAAACACATAGAAAACTGACAAGAAAAATCTGCTAACATTAGGAATCAAGTGTCAGGATGTTTACAGCAAAGCAGATTGGAGTGTTCTGATCACAACCACATCAAGCATTGAATCCTGCAAGTTTGTATCCATGTAACCAGAACAAAATATTGCAATTCCTATTCATATCACATTTTTATTTGTTAAACTCTCCTTTCATACTTAAAATTATGTCCCCAGTACATACTTATATTATTTAACTACAGATCTACAATATTTTAAGAAATCAGTACAAAATTTACTGCTGTAACGATGGTGAGGCTAAACCCTCCTCTTCCCAAATGCCCCCCTCAAAAAAAACAACCGTGATGTTACTGCTCATGCAAGGAGGTTGGGGAGAAAGAAAGAGAGAAAACTTACTAGGAACTGCCAGTGATGATACTCTTGGTTTAATGTGGTGACATCAGACTTGGAAATCTGTGTCTCTTCTAAAAACTGGACCTGATCAAATGTTTTCTGTGATGTTGCAGGCTGCAGGCATGATGGATCATTTCCAAACTGTGTAGAATAAAACAAAACAAATCAAGTGACCAGCTTGTTTAAACTGCATTTGTACTAGCTGACTAGCACTTACTTTTCTTACAACACAGTGTTTCATTAACATATTTTTCATCATATGTTCCCCTGAAAGCTGCTTGAAAGTGATGATTAAATGTACATTACAGACAACAGAGGCCAAATGAAACTAATAAAGTCAGGCTTGCTGAATAAACATTTTGTCAGAGCAGACAACAAGACTGAAGTCCAACATAAGCCTTCAAAATAAACCTTACATAGCATCCCTTGCAGGAAATGGATTTCAGAGGGTAAAATTAAAAATGCAGTCTCAATATCTTCTCTATAAAACAGAGGCACATAGAACTAAGCAGAAAAAGTCTCACTAATATTTACCGCTAGAGTCTGCAAGTTTGTCAGAATCTTTTTGTATTTACAACAAAGTTCAAGCAAAGCTTGTACAAAAGTACCCGTGAAAGCCTGTGTTGTTTTGCTTGTTTGTTTCTTTTGGTTAGCTCACTTACACAATGCACAGTGCTCCTGAAAGAGGGATCTTTAGGGCTGATATTTCAAAGTTTTATGGAGTTACCAACAACATTTTCAAATTCCTTTTTAAGACAGGTTTGGGAATAACCACCTCAAATACACTATGTTTTCAAGGAAATATAATTTGAAGTGGCACATATTTCTGAGGAACCTTAAAAGATCCTGAGTTTGGGGTAGTTCAAAAATACTTAATCCTTTGCCTAGCGTTGTCTGTTCTGCTAACAATCAAACTACCACTTACAAAATGACTGTATAAAGACCATAAATAATTGAGATGGACAGAACCTAAAGTCACTGAAACCAATGCAAAAACTCCCAGAGATCTTTGAGTGATATCCTAATATGTTTACAATTTAGATTCATAACCCCAAATAAGATCAAACGAAGTGATTCCACTCTCAAGCAAAATTAGCTTTCTCTCCTAACACCAGAATTCAAATAAATTTTAGTACTACCTACAGCCAGCAAGTCATAGCATTTTATGTTGCTTCCTCAGAAAAGTTTTAAAAAAATAAATATATTTTAAAAGTAAAATAACAGTATCAGTACTGTGACAATTTCAAATGAGTTACTTTGATGCAAAGTCTAGCATGAAATGCAATTAATTTTTTCTTCCTAATGCCAGAAGAAATCGGTCCGTTAAATATCTTAATATATCACTGCTGAAGATGACTACATATAAGGATACCTGCATGACCGTCCACTTCATGGACAGTAACACACAGATAGGCTGGAACTGTTTCATAAGAATCATAAAGATCACATGCAGATTTGTTAAGATATATGTTAAGAAATATATTATCAGACTTGGTTTACAAGACTATAAATCAAGTGGTAGAATGACTTGTGTGCAAGGATACCAAATATGTGCAAGAAAGAAATTGTTTTTGCAGTATGGTTAAATCCTCTCTAAAATTTCAATTCAATAGAGCACTTCCAAAAGATGCACAATGTCAAGTATTTGAGCAGTACATCTGGACAGTAGATTTATAGGTCGATTCACAAACCGTCCCTTGAATTAAAACATGTACAGCACATTACTCATCACATACATACATTAGAAAGGCTGACTATTCAACAGTCTTAGGTGCACTGATTAAATGAACAGATGAAATATAAATGCAAACAACTTGTGTTTTCTTTTTAAATATTTTTCTCACTAATATGAAATAAAAAAGCTGAAGTACACTTAGATGCTCATTTGCTTTACACTTTTGTATTGTATTTTGTTACTAAGTTGCGACTTTATTCTGTTCAGAGAGTACATGTTTTTTTAAAATGAAATTTCCAGGCAGGACACAAATAAAATTTAAGAATAAAAAATAATTAAAAATAGAAAAATACTCTGTATGGCTACAGCACACCCATAAGTATTTAATAACACAGAGATTGTTTTTTTTTTTTTTTTTTTTTTTTTTTTGTCTGAATATTCCTTGCCCCATGTAAACACTACTCTCAGCAAAAGGGAGTCATCATTTTAAATCATTTAAGTGTTTCACAGAGATCAGTTTCTCCAATCCAGTTGATTTTTTTCTGCCCACAACTGAAAAGATTTACTAAACCGAAGTCCTCAGCACCCTGTTTGACCTTTCCATAACTATCTTCTTAATAAACTTTACCATGGTGCATCTGATAGAATTTAATTTAAACTTCATTTAGTATTTTTTAATTGGAAGATACCATAAGTTGATACAGTACCACACATGCTCCTAAAGAAAACAGAGTGTTTTTGCAGTTAGTTTCTGTAAGAACTGACTCTGTCCTCACTTTGCAACTCTGAACCACATGCTCTACCTTTACATACCTATTTCTCGGTATTCAGTCAAAATAACTGTGTGCAAAGGTGTCAGAACTCTCAAAGAACAGTTTTAGAAATAAATGCTGTTTCAACCACAATTGCAAAGCAGTAGGGTACCTTTCCATAATATTTTCTTTGGGTTGCATTTCAAAAACTAGAAACTAAAATAATCCAAGTTGAAAGATCTGCTGATTAATTTCAGCAAAACAAATTCATACAAGCCCTATCGTTGCAGAGATGGCTTCCTTTCAGTTACACAGAGAGATCAGGAAAGAATTTTGGAAATACTCAAACGCAGCCCACACAGTGTAACATGCCAGGGATCAAGCACATTGCACTGTGCAAACTGCAGGGGAGACATGACAACAGCTTCTTGCCGCCCTGCTAATAGTGCCTAGCCCTTGCCCTATCTACTCCTATTGCAAACCATCCAGTTCCTACCTCTGAACAGCCAACAGTTCCACCTTTCATCCTGCAATTGCCATATTTTCACATAAGCACCTTTGTGCTTCTTTATTATGCCCAGGAAGGTTCCCTGTGAGCATTTGCCGAAGCCTTCCAACTGTCGTCCTTAAAATTCTCAGAGGAATCACTCCTTGTTACAGGTATGTAGCATAGCTGTCTCTGGAGTCTGAATTCATGCTAAAAACCATAATGTAACAGAGAAGGGCCAACATCTTGCAAGCAGATTCATTGGCCTCAGTAGATGATAAGCATAAATAAGTGCTTTGAATATTTTAAAAGTCTTATTCTTCACTAAGACTGAAATCTAAATATAACTTTGGATAGGTCCCCTCCAAATGAAAAATGGCAAGGCATATGAATTGCATCATCTAGGCACAAGCTAAATATCAAAGGTTATTGTCTAACAGATTGTTCTGAGTTTATGATAGATACTTCCACTCATACCCCCACAATTCTATGTTTAAATGTCTTTACTTACATAATGTCTAATGTCTTCATCAGCACCAATCTAATTCTGATGGCAACTTCAAGGCTGTACTTCCAGGACATGGGAAATCACACTGAGAAGCCCTCATCCTTAGATTTCTGTTAGGCTTGGGCCTGGAAGCACAGGATCTTTCATTTATTCATGAGTTTCCTGAGAAGAACTAGTGGCTGCTTTGTGTCAGCTGAATAGGATCGTAATTCAATCTTCACTGGAACCTGCTTATCTGAATGACTCATTTAGGTGCAAGCTGACTGCTAAAGAACTCTGTTTCATAACAAGAGTATGTTGTTAAGGGGAGATGTGTTTTGAGAAGTTACTTTACGCAGTTTATGAGTTTATCAAGGTTTCTTTTGAGAGATCACATTATTTCTCAAAAACATAACCAAGTGAAGTGAGGCAGTCACACCTGTCAGTAATAGAACGCTGCAAGGATTGCATCACTGGGTAGTAGCATACTGTATGGGTACCCGCCTCGAAGATGCAAGCTCACAGCTGCATGAACACTAGAAAAAATTGGTCTTCCAACATTTTATATCCTTTATTGCACTCCTTTAAAAACCTCTTCTTGGTTACGCTTTTGTAGCTGATCTTTTTCCAAGTATTCCAGGGATCTTAACTAAGCTAATCTTCTTCCTCACACTGTCCCTATGCAAAACCTTTTGCTTATATTTGCTCATTAAATAATCTAAAAGGGATTAAATACACAAGATTCATTATTGGCTGTTAACTGAAAGCAGACATTACCATAAGCAACAGTTCTGAAGCCGTAACAGTTTAGGATGAGTGGTCCCCCAAATGGAGTAAGAGCCAAAAGCAATGGGCAACTCAAATAAACTGCATTGGGATATCCAACTTCAACATTACTTAGTTACTATACTACTTCAAAATACGGTGTTATAAATTATTGATATATCAAGATGCGGTACAAAGTGACATTTTATCACAGTCTGTTGGAGATCTAATTTTTATCAGTACAATGCAATTGTCAGCAAAAGGTAGATGTCTAAGTCTGAACACTGACATTCTAAGGAGCATCTCTACAGTCATGCCTTCTTTAAAGTTTCCTTAAAACTGTATGTCACATTGGAGTCTACAACACTATTTCATGCAGATTACAACATCCAATGCATTTTATGAGAGCTAACCCAATTCTGTTTGGTGAGTTATAAGTACTTTACCAAATTTGAAGACAAAACCAAAGCTACGAAACCAAATTACATTATTATTCCTTATTTGATAGGGTTGTGAAACAGTGTTTCAAAATTTAATTGGAAAGGTGATGTCAACTTGCCTCATACTTTGTAGTCCCTAACTACACATTAAGAATAATTCAGCAATCACCTTTGATCTTACATTGCAAATGACAGTGCATTGTGATTGACAAATCAGTAGCCATGTTACATGGAAGACAGGAGCGTTCAATCAACACAGGAGGCAAAGCGTCAGCAACTATGAAGTTATCAGTCTGCTGAGGTAGTTCTTAAATGCTGTATTTGTACTGAAAGACATTTTAATAAACCCTTCACAAAACATATTTCAATCTTTTGTCTTAAATTGAAAGGATTACACCCAACCTGCCTCTACTTCTAGTACATACCCTTTCTCTTCTGCCTCCAGCAGAGAAATAATCAATAAAATAAATAAATAAATAAGCAGTATTACATATTAGTAGTATTACATATAATAATTATGCACAGCTACACTGCGTGTAGGTCTGTGAATGTGTGCAGATAAAAATATATCCCAAGGAAGACAATGTATTTAAATTAATTACCAATTTTCAGAACCAGACCAGATCCAGGCTGAAGTTGATGCAATAGCATACTTCTCCTACTAGCTCATACAGCTGTCACAAGTCTTATGGAATGACATGGTATTTATGTCTCTTCATAGCATCATTTTCACTTGGGTGAAAAGAAAACCGTTTCCATGTTAAATTTCTTACTAAGATATAGTTCACTTTGTCCTTGACTGAAATGCAGTTCAATGACCATTGCTGATGTAAAGCCAGGGGTTCTTGCAAAACACCAAGAAACACAAAACTGAAGCTTATAGCCAGTGAAAGCAAAAATAGACTGCAGTCAGCCGACACAATTTGAAATTACTGTGGTTTGATTTGATGAAGGTCTGCATACTAAATATGATGAACTACTATTCTGAATTTGAAATGAACAAAACATTATGTGCAAGAAGTCATCTTTGTGAGCACAAAAAGTAAATGCTGGGGTACTTCATCTTACGTAAAAGACATCATGGCTACTTCCAGAACATCCTAATAGTTCCACCTAGGTCTAGAACAGAGCACTGATCCAAAACTGAAGCCCAAGGAAATATTAAATGCTATAATTTTCTAAGCACAACTGTCTGCAGCTTCTGGGTGTGTGTCCTTAGTTTCCTACCCTGTCACTGGCCCATTCCTGGCCACATGTAGTTTAGAAGGTCTGTCAGGGTCATGGGGCAGTAATTTGGCTGCAGGCAACCACCTTTCTAAATTACACACATCAACCCATGCTGTACTCTTTGTACAGTCTTGCTGCCAGAAAAAAAAAAAAAAAAAAAAAAAACTCCATGAGTTTTGCGGTTTTTTTTAAACCTTTTCAATGAAAAAGCAAAAACAAAACAAACAAAACTTATTACAACTCTTCATTATAACCAAGCCTTATCCACACGGCCACTGACACAGGAATACAATGGAGGTTAACTTTAAATGATATATACAGTAACAGGGGAGAGACAGGAGAAGAGGTAAGAAGCTTTCTACAACATCCAAAAGCTTTTATAATATTGCTACCTCCTAAGAAGGAAGCCCTGAGGAATTACAAAAAATAAGTGTCTGAGGAAGAAAAAAATGGTTATCATTTGTGAAATTATTACTACCCTTTACGAAGATACTTGCCATTAATCAAAGGACTCAATAAGCAAAACAGCATTGCATTTAATTTCTGAAGTTGTTCCCACAACATTGCAGACCTAATTTCTCTACTCTAAATGCGTTTTTCTCATCTGTTGCATTGTGCCCCTGACCTTGAACTCTAAGACCTGGACTTGGCTGCAAGAGCTGAGAGGATATATTCCATCAGATTAGAATACAGGGGGGAAACACGATGCAGGTGATCCAATAATTTTTGCATAGGTGAAGAATGTCAGTGTAAAGCTCACTAAAAATATGGAGCTGTCATGGAGAAATCTGAGTGGGGGGAAAGAAATATGAAGTGTTTGCCTGAGAAAGCCATGACTATTTTAAAATAACAGAACCTCTGTATCAGTGTGATGTTCTGATGTTTCTGTCAGAAACAATGAAAAAATATATATATGTATATATTTTGCTTTATCACTCTTGGATTTCTTTCCTTTTTTATTTTTATTTTAGCTCTAAGGTGAAACTGAGCTAACTGGTAAGTGTTCATTTAAACATGAAAATAAAATTTTGAAAGGTGCTACACTAATGATCTTAGAAATGGTCCACATACCAGGTTTGGTGTGGGAAAACAGTCAGAAAGTATGTGGAGTGTGTTAGACACAGAAGTGAAGTAAGAAAAGGAAAATGCAGAATGAGGCGAAAGTCACGTAGCCTGAAGATAAAGGAGGTATAATTGGGAGACTGGAAGGTTAAAAAACAACAGGTGCAGTTAGGCCTGTTGCTCATCCAGAGATAGGGCTGCTGCGCGATCACCCTGTGAACAATAGTAACGGCTAACGAGCAAACTTTGCCAAGTTGTGTGATAAAAGCATGTAGTTACGCTAAACCTATATAAGTAGATGGGTTAGACAATAAAGTTGCTTCAGCTACACACCAGCCTGGAGTCGTGTCATTCTTTCCCTTCAGTTTGGCACCAGCAGTCTTCAAAAAACATCTCATATGCCATCCAGAAAATCTAACTCTTAATAACCATTCAAACCATGTAACATATGTTTGTTTTAATATTCTGGTTTTAAGTTAAATACTATCCTCCATGCCTATTACAATGGAAAATATGGAAATACTTTGATGATATTTCTCCTATGATTTGAGAGTTTGCTAGTGTATCAAAGAATTCCTAGTTTTGTACTATTACTTCATATTTTGAAGGTACAGAACAAATTAATTAGCAAGATCGTGCCACCCCGTCCTTAATCTTATTAGAAAAGACTAATGGCTACGGAATCAAGTATTTCATAGAGATGACAGCTTTAACACCATTGGCCTTTGCATTACACAGGCTCATTTTGAAGTTTCAATTCCATTGTAGTTTCCATCACTAGTTTAATTACAGCCCTTAATTAAGTCCTTTCTTTAATCAAATTTATAGCTATTTCCATTCATTTATGACTGCATATAAAATAAACAAAAAAGCAACTTGCAAAACTATAAGGTGAGCATAAAAGCTTTCAACACATTTGGCTGGCCTTAACCTCTGCTCCAAGAACTGTAAGCAATCCTTCCTTTTAAATATCCACATGTCCTAATTTCGGTTGAGATAGAGTTAATTCTCTCACAGTAGCTGTTATGGTGCTGTGTTTCAGACTTAGGATGAGATTAGTGCTGATATGCATATGTAAACACTTTTCATTAATGAAAAAAAAAAAGATGTACTTTTCACAGTTTGCAGTAAAATGCAGTTTCGTTTTTTAGGAGGAGTTAACGTTTGAGCCTTGATTCCATCAGATCAAAAAGATCCTAATGTATATCTTACATGTATTTCTGTTCATCATGAACCTGAAACTCATTTCTGAACACTCCTTGAAGATTAATTTGGCCTTGTATATGCCTTTGCCTGCATCGGGTATGATGACTTAAGCACCTGAAGTTTCCAAAACATACTGGCTTAAAAAGTAGTTGCTGTTGCTAATATTTTTGGCATTTCAAACCTATTGCAGATGTACCCTGAAAATTATGCTGCTGTATATAAATCCCAACCTTTGACCAAGAAAGCCCAATTTTAATATCATTTTTGATGACCCTCTTCTCTGTACAACATCTATATAAGGAAATGTGTGTGTTTATATATATATATATATTTAAATTACTGTTTCAAATAAAAAGACAGTAGTCTTCCAATCCAAACAAAACCATTGTTCACACTTCCTAAATCAGACATAATTTTTAAAAACAGCTTTCTGGTAATACTTGTGAACTTAATTCCCTTGAAGGCACATATGCAGCAAACCTCAGTTTTCTTTTCAGTATAATGTATTACCTCTGAATGTATGTCAGTGGAATTGCTAGCTAAACATTCACTCCATAAATACTCTAACACATAAGCATTCACATGGTAAGAAAAACTTGTCAGATCTAAACAGAAAAGCATCGACATGTAATAGCTGGATATCAACACTGATAGCAGAATACTAAGTTTTTAATGTTTGGTATTTTAACAGAAAATAATAATAATTTTTGCAACAGTACTATTTCAAAAAGCTTTAAACCATTCTCCATTAACCTACAGGATCTTTCTTACTTGGTGGGCATGTACTCAGAGACAGAAGAAACACTGTCTTTGTTCCTAAGTTTCTAATGAAACTTTTAAGTATCTGATACTTCGGTGGGCAGAAAGGAAAACTGCTGGTCTGAGCTGACCTGATGAGATTGAATGCCTAGTAATAGCATCTAGCCATCCTTGAACTAGCTCCTCTACCTTAATCTTTTTTTTTTTTTTTTTTTTTTTTTTCCGTTAAAGAAGAGAGTCAGAAGCTAATATATGTTCTGTCCTTATTGCAATGCTGCAGATAGCATAGCCATATCCTTTTGTTATTTCTGTCATTTCTTTCTTCTTTAGCCCCCACACACTGAATCATTTTTTTAACCTGCCTCCTTTCCATCCTAAACTATCATTATTGAAACTTGTTTTCAGGCTCTCATCAGGGTGTTTCTTGATTAAGGCAAAATCTTTGCCAACCCAAACACACAATTTGCCCTTTTCCATCTGTGAAGCAAGCAGCTATTGTTACTATAATCTTCGTTTGTAAATTATTTTTGAGGATGTGCTAAGCAGGAATTGATCACTCCAGAATGCAAAGAGCTATGAAACACCAAATAAACCTGGAACAGTAAATTTTCCCATTGGTCTAGGCCCATTTCCACTTTTGTTTTGTTTGGTGAAAAACTCTCCTGTCGTGGTGTAACACATTTTTTGTAATTTCTTAATAAAGAGCCTATATTACTTAAATTCTCTATTCTATATTCTTATGAATAACTGATAAAGCTTTCTAGTGATATTTTTCTTTAAGATCTCGTAGAATAAATGTACCAAAAGCTAATTAGCAATAAAAATGAAAAGTGCCAACACCCTCTCCACATGCAAATTTCTTCTCAAATAAAATAAAATAAAATAAAATAAAATAAAGTGAGACCAAGGGAATCCTATTTCACTGAGCAAATTAACAAAAGGTCAGAAAGCTTGATCTTTGTCGCTGGTGTACTCTGTCTGAAAGCTGAACTGCCATTTAAATATTTATAAGGGAAAGCTGTAATTGCAGGTTGAGAGCTGTGAGACAGCTCTGCATGTACAACACAGGAAACTTTCAAAATATTCATGAAATGGAAGCTATCCCACCCATGGAAAATTTAAGTGAAGGAAAAGAGTATTAATTTGACATTTTAATCATTTCTGAATCAAGATACACAAGAAGGTGATCTGAAAACTTACTTGTGGGGTACAGGCATGGAACAGAAATTCAGGCTCATTGGCCACCAAAATCTGGTGAAAATAATAGTTTGTAATTAAATGACAGCCCAATGAGCAGTAGATGGAACCATGTCTCATTTTTGTGAGTATTTTAAATCAAATAAAGAAAAAAAAAATAGGAGAAAAAGCTGCATATATGACAAAACAGAGAGATGTTCCAAAACCGTTTTAGAACCTGCTGCATCTTTTAACTGGCCTTGCTGCTAGCAACAGTGCTCTCTCTCAGCAGATTAAGGATTCTTGCCACATAATCTCCCTTCCTGCCTGATTTTTAGTCCCTTTAAACTAAACATAGACTTGTCGTTCTAGTTTGAAATCCACTTTATTACAGATTCTTTGCAGGCAATTTATTCTATTTGGCACCATAAGCAATGCAAGAAGACTCAGAGAATTCAGTGTCAATTCCTCCTACAGGAAAAGACAGATAATATGAATCAAGGTGACCAGTCTACAACACACCAGCAAGATGTGCCATGACTGCCTATACTGCCATTCTTTATCCGTGCTCCCTTCCTTTTCACAAGCCCAAATATGCTTCAAACACATGATGAAGAGTATTTCCATTTTGGTCACTTAGCAAATTACCTTCCAGTCACATGAAACACCAGCCCCAGAATTACTCCAAAAAAGGCTGTGCAGACCACAGCAACCAAAAGACAAAATATCACAAGTGAGATCATATTTTGAGATGTTTAAAGAGCTATCTTGCAATAAGCCAGATGTTTGTAATTGCAAGATCAATTATATATAAACTGTTTCCATCAAAAAAAAAAATATGTGCAGTGACCTTGATAGAATCACTTCTTAAACATCTGAAGATGAATCTTTAGCTTAGACTTAAAGGCTGATAAGTACTGGGTTGAAATCAAATGTAACCTGTTGGTCCTGCTTACTCCACTACTTTAGAGAAAGTATAACTTCCTGCATGGTAATACATTCTAATTTTTCCATGACGTTGGAATTTCTGAAATCAAACTGTTTCTGAAATTCATATTATGCATTTCAAAATAAAGAACAACAATTTCCTCTTAACAGACTTTTTGGAGCATATAATAAAATATGTTTATCGGTAAAACAAACCAACATCTCAAAATATGCCACTGATGACACCTGGTGGACTTGCATAATGATTTCTACCACCTTTCTGAATATATTTCATGCTACAGGCACTGGATGTCATCTTTAAGACAATAGGTCATGTAAGGATCCCCATCACATATTGGATTCAGTATGAAATCCATCATTCCATTTTCCATTCATGGCCTTTCAAAGAAAAATGTTCTTGTGCCACAGAATTCAGAGATGCAAATGCCACTTCTCCGCACTGGTGCAAAAAAAAAAAAAAAAGAATAAAGGAAATTATGGAAGCTGCAAGGTATCATTGCCAAGTAAAGTCCTTGATCCAGAGTAAATAGTCTTACACGTTATCCATGAGCATCTTGCACTTCACTTGTCTGGAATGTCAGCCAGGAGGAAGGTTGAGTTAACTACATATAAGCACCTCAATTAATGAGATTGGACATGTTTTCAATAAGGGTTTTGGGGTTTTGTTTGTTTTGGTGAAGAGACTGCTTAAGAGTAAGATTTCTATGCCAAGTTACTTAGCAAGTGTTATGTGAAAAATCCACGAAGAATTATTATGGACGACAGCTATTTCAGCAGCAAATTGTTGGAGCCTGGAAGAAAATACCTGCAAAATGCAACTACAAATTTGGTCTTAGTTTTGTCCAAGCAAACTACTGATCACAGCCAAAGAAAGTATACTGAACTAAGAGGACCTTTGCTTTGAAGTATCTTCACGTTCTTAGAATTATGTCACATCATGTTCTTAAAAATTTCTACACCCACCCTCATCACTCATGCCATTTGTTAGCTTGATTACTTGAGCATTCATTATTCCAGTGTTCGTGATTCCAGCTTGGCATTTGTGAAGCATGAGAGTATTTGAAGATTGCTATTGCAGCATTCCTAGCTGGCACATCCATTCAAAGCATGTTCATGTGAAGACACAAAACATTTCCTTTATGCCAGCATTTTTTTTTCAATAAAGCATGACCTATGTCATTTATTTAAAGCAAACAAAAAGGAGTTCTGAATGTTACTGAAGCAAAAGAACTGATTATCTAAATTAATTTATATGAATTATATTTTTGCAGGAGAATGGGCCAATAATGAGATTGAAGGAAAAAGGCAATATTTTACCTAGCTCTAATTAGAAGATAACAATAGTTAACTCATTTTCCCACTTGGCCAGATGCCAGTGCCAGAGAAGTTTAAAATTAGATTCCATAGAGTAGGATTTGCATTTCACACAAATTACTGGACTCCTGATTGGTTCAGATTTCGATAACAATACACCTGCCCCACCTCCTACCAGGACACTTGAACCCATTTATAAAATCCACCTCAGTACTCTATGTTTTAGATGGGTCCTTCACAGGGTCTACCACCCTGAAGGAAATGCCCATGCAGTTTTTACATATAAAAAATAATGCAAAATGACTTGTGTATTGCCAGTGCCCTCTTCTGGAAGAGATAAGAATGGGACAGATGGCCGTAGTCCAAACTGTTCTGGGTTATCAGCTAACTGGCAACTGTTCTAGAGTTCTTGATTTTTATTTTCAAGGTAATGTTCTTGAATTTTCATTCTTGCTACGCAGTACATGTAGTAACAACTACAAAATGGCAGAGCAACAACAAACTGGTGTCAATGAGCTAAACTGAATTCTCTAAGAGGCTGATAACATGAGACCCTGATGATTTCAGCCAAAAACAGTACTTGCTGCTTTGGAAAATAAGCTCTAGTGATAGACAAATTATCAAGCTTAAAATGTGTTCAGATACTCATTTCCTAGACTGGTTGTGACAAGTGACCTTTACAAGTATTGCTTTTTCCACTAGTTTGGGCTGTTAATGTCTAATGTTGTCACCTCTTTCATTGCATCAATGAGTATAAATGAGTAAGAAATGCTTGTCATCAGCACAAGAATGAGATTCAGGGAATGCAGATCAACTTCCTGGCTCCACAAACTCAACCACTGAGCTTGGATAATTCATTCAGCCTCTTTGTAATGAGGAAGAAGTGCTTCAAGTCAAGCAATTTAGGAATAAACTGTAAGAAAGACATGGAACCACGCAAGTACCATAGTCATGATGGATTATACAAATAGTTCAGTAGGTAAAATAATATGGGCATGATATGTAAATTGGAAAAGTGGTTCCTAATTGTCCGTATCAGTAAAACCACTCAGTGCTGGTGCTTCATTCCTGACATCTCTGTTCAAATATCCTCCCAATCTTAGCCTGATGGAACAATCCCATTATGACAGGAAATAGAAATGAAACACTTCTGAAAATGCTAAGTTTAGACTGAGGGTTAATTATACAGATCTAGCTTCAGATGAATAGTGAACTTGATTGTGAATTGGAAGATTGTTGTTTAGAGTTTTAATAAATAAATTTAAAAATTAGAGCTCACTTGTCACTTGCAACTCGAAAGAACAATAGGCTGTACTGGAGGCTATCCAGGCATGTAATCACAGGACTGGAACAGAAACATCCCATAGTCTACATTACCAGAATGATAAAATAAAAACAGACAGATGACACAAGAAAAACACTTGATAAACAACAATATGCACTTCCCAACAAATTGAGAAAATTGTAGAAAAAATTATTATCTATTTTGATTTGACCACTGAACTGCCTGGCAAAATGAACTGCTTCCTTCCAGATTAACATAACAAAAAATTATCCAAAGCTTTGGTCTTTAAAAATAAATAAATAAAATAATGTTTTTTTTTTTTAAAAAAAAATTACCACTACTGTAAAACTGTAACAGAGAGGCAGTATAGTTTAGAATACCAGATATGGCATTACAGAAGCCCTGGGATCTATTCCTACTGTTCTTACTTGCCCTTCCTATAAGATGTCTAAGTGATACTTCTTTTCTACTCAATTGCTTCAAAAACTTGAAACCCAGACCCAAATCTGTATTTTCACAGTCAGTAAACAAAGGACCTATAACAATGGGGTTGCATTTGTCCCATTTATCTAGTACATAGGGGTCAAGTGACAGTAATCTATGCAATTGAACATCGGTAATGTTTGTGACAAACCTCGCTTGACTCTCTCCTCCTAAATAGTTGCCTCACCTCGAGTACTGCGTTCAGTTTTGGGCCCCTCACTACAAGAAGGACATGGAGGTGCTTGAGCGAGTCCAGAGAAGGGCAATGAAGCTGGTGAAGGGTCTGGAGAACAAGTCTTACGAGGAGCGGCTGAGGGAGCTAGGACTGTTTAGCCTGGAGAAGAGGAGGCTCAGGGGTGACCTTATTGCACTCTACAGGTACCTGCAGGGAGGCTGTAGCGAGGTGGCGGTTGGTCTATTCTCCCACGTGCCTGGTGACAGGACGAGGGGGAATGGGCTAAAGTTGCGCCAGGGGAGGTTTAGGTTGGATATTAGGAAGAACTTCTTAACTGAACGGGTTGTTAGTCACGGGAATGGGCTGCCCAGGGAAGTGGTTGAGTCACCATCCCTGGAGGTCTTTAAAAGACGTTTAGATGTAGAGCTTAGGGATATGGTTTAGTGGAAGATTTGCTAGCATTAGGTCAGAGGTTGGACTCGGTGATCTTGGAGGTCTCTTCCAGCCTAGACTATTCTGTGATTCTGTGATAGTTGATCTGGCAGGTAAGACAGTATGCATGCTTTCTAGTAGGTGCAGCTGCTAAAAAGAAGAGTGGGTGCAAAATACGATGTCACTTAATTGGTCTGGATTTCCACCTAGTTTACCTCCCACTTAGAGCCTTGGCAGTGCATTTAGCATACAACATCATTGTCCCTGAAGTGTTCCAGTTTTTTATTACTTTGGGGAAAATACTAGCATTTTACTGGTTTAGCCAATAAACAGGGACTTGTGTTTGATTTGCATGATTATCTCCCTTCCAGAGAGCAACTCAGCAATTCTTTGTAGCCCTGTCTTCTAAAAGCCCAGTACACTGAAGTCAGGATGCATGCTCAGTGCTTTTGGAAAACAAACAAACAAAGAAACAACAACAACAAAATGTATTCAAAATTCATTGTATATGTCTGCTCTGACTTTGGTACTATCTTCCAGTTAACATTACATCTCAGGCCATATAAATGTGCAGGACACTTTTCCTATAGCTTATGTTGCAATGACCACTTTAAACAAGCCGTTTCCCTAAAAGTTTGAGAAATTAATCAATATTAGTGCTCCATCAGTAGTGAGTGAATTATTCAACAATCACATTAATGTAATTCCCAAAATGCTCTGCCACCCTTTTCTCTATCAATGATGACCAACAGTTTGTGCTCCCTCTTCATTTTTAGAGCAGACATTCTATAACCTTCTTAGCACACAAACACGTGTTCCATCAAACGGGTAACTCTTCACAAAAACTAGAAATGGTGGGAGTTACACTGAACAAACTCATATTTACAGAAGTCTCTATCACTTCCTTGCCTTAATTTTACTTTTATTATTATTTTTTTTATTTTATTTTTATTTTTTTTTAATGTGTTGGATATTATATTGGTTTGCTCTTTCAGGTTAAAACATTCTCATTCACTCTGGTTTTCTTAATGGCTCTTGCTTAGGCTAACATCAGTTCTCAACTACTTTGCCAAGTTCTTCCAAATTTAGTTATTTAAGCACACAGCCACAGAAATCTATCCTAAATTCAATGGAAGAGTCTGCTGGCAAAGTTTTTATGACAAACTCAAAGCCACTTCACTTTGGTACATTCTGGATGTGAGGTCCTGATGGAAATGATTCATGTGCTGGACTTACTTCTAAAAAGCACTCCTAACTGCGTGTCTCAGAAAACCACAATGAAGTATGACAGAATATGTCAATAAACACTGTGGCAAGAGAAGAAATGCAATTCTTGGGAAACATACCAATCTGGTTATCTACAGGAAAGTTTTGCTTTTGATTTTAAACATGCCAAAATAAAAAGTATAAGCTAAGATAAATACACAAATGACACCTTTATAGTACTGAGTATTTCTTTCATGCAGTGTGACTATCAAATAATTTAATTTACAAATTAGAAAAAACTTATTTAGCTTATGGCTGGACAATATTAAATCTTCTAGAAGACTTGTTTTAACATGAAAATTCACTTATTAATAAATACTTCACATTCATGTTTTGTAAAAGTACAAAGGATTAAACGGTCTGTATGTCAAGAGATGAATATTAGATTAGAGCTTTCACAGCTATATCCCCATTCAGCTAAGCATTTAAACCTAAATTTTTAGTAACATGTATGATCAGCTTCAAGCTGCTGCATCATTCTGCAGAAAATGCACACTGTCAAAAATAATACCCATCTTTTCCATGGGACTATTGATTTTTATTTAGATGCATTATGCATCAGCCACACCAATTTTTCTTTCATTTGTACTCATGTAACTCATATCTTTCTTCCTGGCATTATCCTGGAATGATACCACCAGAAGTCTAAGGAGAATCAGGCCTTTAAACCCAAAGTATAATCAACAAAAAATGCAAATCCTTTAAAAAGGATCTGAGTTAGCTTTTTTTGGAAAATGTCAGGAAAATGTCTAACTCCCTTTGATAGAAACAACAGGACAAGAGTTAAAAATTCATCTCTGTAAGGAATTCTCAAACATGAACAAAAGCATTTGGTAACAGCTGGTACATACAATAGCCAAATCATCTGAGTTTGACATCCCTATTTTGGCAACAGAAAACAAATCACTTTGGCAAAAATAGTCTCCCATCACTAGACAAAAAACGTCTTGACTTTGTGTTTTAAAGTCCACAATTTTTCTATCCTCTCCTACGCACTGTACTTTCAACAACTTATGAGGCAAGCAGCAGTACCACTGTTAATGCTCTGATCACCTGGTATCTGGACTCTTGATAGTTACAAATGATTTCACGACCAAGTTTAAATGTATCTGCCAAAATAGAAATTGAACCTGCAGAGAAAAAGCATTGCTTTTTCCAATGCAAGTCCTTTGGCATAACCCTTGCTGGACCTGTGCCTACATACACAGCCAAAAATATTAACAAACAGACTAGTCCTACAGCATAGCCACCTGAGCACTGCAGGCTTCCCCCCACATTCCAAAAACACTGCAGTCCACAGCTTTAGCACTACAGGTGAATAATCTGTCATTCTGGCCATGCACTAATGGGCTAATCAAATGAGATTTTCAGCCTTTGGAGTATAAAATGGGACTGCTACACTCTAACATCCGACTAGAGCCTTCAGGTCCTATCCAGCACTTAAGAAGTACAACCATTTTTTTCAGATGCTTAATTTTGGGTTATACACAGAAATTAGGAATGAGGTTTCAATATTTACCTGAATATTTTCCAAAATTTATTCGAATGATATAGATAGAAGGTGCTCATTAGTATTAAAAATGAATCACATTCTTACAAAAAAATAATATTTAAATCTTCATGGGATTATTTTATTTACTATTAGAGCATCTACATTGATCTAGTTGTCTGGGCTTTCTTACAGTAAAAGGTAAAATGGACACTTCTAAGATGTAGTTCACCTCCACTCTAAGACAGATACTAAAAGTAGAAATTTTTCTTTCTCCAGCTAATTTTTAAAATTTATTACTGAAGCACCACACTGACAGAGCACTGTTCTTTGGTCACAATCTCCCTCTGACTCGTGCTACAACTGGTCCTTTTTCTGGCTAGACTTACAGCAAATTTACATTGACCTCCCACTTGCTTTTCTTTTGAGTAATTTCTCAGATCACTGAAACCCCATACATGTCTGTGCTTACACCTTCAATTCACAGGCAACTGTGCCTATAATAGCTGCTGACTCTTGCCTTGTTCAGGGGAGCTCTTTGAATAAAGGCAAGTTAAACAGCTAAATTACCACAGGTCCAGAATTAAGCCCAGGAAGTTAGAATCAATTTATTTTGAGTTTCCTATTAAGTTATATGAAGACTAGTTAAAGGATTGTCTCTTTTTCTCAAACCTCCATCTCAATCCTTTACATGCAAAAGG
Source organism: Oxyura jamaicensis (assembly GCF_011077185.1). Lineage (NCBI taxonomy): Eukaryota > Metazoa > Chordata > Aves > Anseriformes > Anatidae > Oxyura > Oxyura jamaicensis. Next base: position 13,429,242 of record NC_048907.1, on the reverse strand, counting down.
ATGATATGCAGGGCACATCTATCCTCCTCTTTGATCCAGTTAATGAAATTGAGATTCATTGCAATTTTCTGCTTCCCATCATTTAAGGAATATGGTTACTTTGAAGATTCCTTGAAGCTTAAAATATTTTTCCTCATAACCAGATTCTTTCTCCTGGATGTTGTATTTCTTTATCACTGCCACTATACGTTCTTAATACAAATCTTCTGTCTAAAGCAATCTAGACTGAGTGAGCTCCACAAACTTAAAATCCTTGAATTTGTACTGATAAGGGTTTTTACTTTCTCTCAAGCAAGTACCATGTATTTCTAACTACTAGTGCAAGTACTGGGGTAGCATTTACTGCATGAACTCACCCATTCTGAAATGACTGACAAGAACTCTTAATCAAGTCAATGGTTCAACAGGTAGGTCAGTAGTTAAGCAGTTCAGGGTACTACCCACTCCCTACCAGAATGTGGAATCCACAATCATGTCATGACGGTACACATGTACAGAGAAAAATGCTTCTTTTCTCCAGGAGTCAGTGACAAGAGCAAGGTAACCAGGGCACATAACAGAAGGGCCAAAGTCCAAGGCTACTGCTGGCTTATGTACAGCTTCTGTAATTCCTCTGAAAAAGGCCTTGCTAGCCAGCACTTTCCTGGTGCCTTTATGTCCATGGACCCTCCACTGCTCCATGGTATGCACGGAGCATAATAATTCATAAGACACTCAGAAGCATAGGAAGTAAGAAGCAGGTCAGGCTGACAAAATGCACTTAGCATATGACATCAATAAAACACACTGTGTCATGGTGTAAATGACAAAGAAACAGCCATAGGTGAGAGAAGACAATGAGTCAGCTTGTGAAAGTCTCACTTCCCAGGTGACAGATTTGAGAGGTCTGTAAATAGGTTGCTAAACCGTTGTTTGGACAGAGTTCCAGTATGTTAAAGGGAGCGCCACACTAAGTGATTTGCTGTCAAGCCTTGTATTGCCATTTCCTTCCAAGACGATGAGAACAATACAACCAGAGAAATAGAGTATAATCTTTCCATCAACCTTCCACCACTTTACCTTCCACACAGCACATCAGTGCACATTCTATTTTAATTCTGCAGGAAAGTCATTATTGCAAAGATTGGAATACATTAATAAAAATAAACAACAACAACAAAAAGCAACCACATCTCCTTTAAGTATTTACCTTGCATGTCCTGCTGGCAAGCTCAGATAAACACACTCAGATAAACACACTGGAGAGAAACTAAGACAGTAAAGGTTAATATTGCTGTGGCTCATTTTTGTACAGTGATCAGGCTCACTGCCAGCCTGATTCCTTCAATATTTTAACTGTGTGAAGCTTGAGTGATTACATTAATAAACTTCCACTGCAGACAGTATGCTAAACTCTAGCCACTGTTCCTGTAAGAACAAAGGAGGTCTTGAAATACACTTCCTCTTCTAAAGTCTAAAGAAGAAGACAGATCCTGGCCTGATTTTCTCAGTAAGAACCATTCCCTAGAAACCTCAAGCAATCTCCTGTTTCTCTGCAGGACCAGGAGAATTCCCCATCAGCTAAAGACAGATTTTTATTTTCTAGGGTAGCAGCAGCAGATCTATTCTTATCCATTCACCATCACAGACATGCCTATTTCAGATCCCAGTCATAAAATCCCTACCAACTACAGTCTGAAGACTTTAAGGCCAAATGCACACACCTGTACTATTCCAGCTAAGTGAGCAAGTCATTAGCAATGATTTATAATCAGAAAAAAATAGTTAATGATAGGTCACTACAGAAATCAGTAATGAATTCAGGTTAACGCCATAACAGAACCTTAAATGATCAAATTGAGTTGCAAACAATCCCAAGTATATCTTACAAACTAGTAAATAATCAAATAAGGAGAGGGAGAAACTGAATCCTGTTACGTAACAAAATGAAAAAAAAAAAAAAAAAGTCTTCTCATTTAGATAACAGGAGAAAATGTTTGCCAACTGAAAGGGAGAATTTTATGCAATTTTACAAGTTACTTTGCTTCAGCAATCTCTCTGAAATAACAAGAATGAATAAGTCTTTCAGCAACTGTAATGAACGCAGTTTGCTTTTCTGCAACAGGAACAACTCCCTGATACCTCATTCTTGACTTCTGCCTCCATTGTATTGAGGAAAGGGCTAAAAAGCTGTATTTGCAGGGACATATATTCCTTCCTGTAGGGAACTATAAACACCTGTTAAGCAGCCAATAAAAGTATCTGTCTTTGTCACACATAGTCATGGAGGGTCAAGCTATAAAGGAACAACTATTTGTACACTGCAGTGAACAACTGCTTTAATTTTTGTTTTGTTGTTGCTTTTTTTATTATTTTATGTTTATATATGTTAATTTTATCATATTTTATTTTATTTGTATCTCTGAGTCAGGAAAGTAAAGACTCGGAAACACGATAAACACGTGGCTCAGAGGCTGGTACCAACACAGAAGTTTTGGGTTCTTTGACCACGGGGCGCTCTACTCGGCACCTGGCCTGATGGCCGCAGATGGGTCCCAACTGGCCCCAAGGGGAAAATGGATCCTGGCCCAGGAGCTGGCAGGGCTCATTGAGAGGGCTTTAAACTAGGTAAGAAGGGGGGTGGGGATGAAACAAAGCCTGTTGGAGGTGTGCCAGGGGGAACAGTGGCAAGGCTGGGGGAGAAGGCTAAGGCTCAGCTGAAGTGCATCTACACTAATGCACGCAGCATGGGCAACAAGCAGGAGGAGCTGGAAGCCATTGTGCAGCACGCAGGCTATGACTTGGTTGCCATCACGTAAACGTGGTGGGACCACTCTCATGACTGGAGTGCTGCAATGTCTGGCTATAGGCTCTTCAGAAGGGACAGGCAGCACGGAAGGGGTGGTGGAGTGGCTCTGTATTAGAGAGTGTTTTGATGTCATTGAACTTGAGGCTGGGAATGACAAGGTGGAGTCGCTATGGCTTAGGATCAGCGGAAAGGCCAACAAGGGAAGCATCCTGGTGGGGGTCTGTTATGGACCGCCAAACCAGGATGAGGGGACGGATGAGGAGTTCTACAGGCAGCTGGCGGAAGTTGCAAAATCGTCAGCGCTTGTCCTCGTGGGGGACTTTAACTTCCCAGACATATCATGGAAACACAACACAGCCCAGAGAAAGCAGTCCAGGAGGTTTCTGGAGAGCGTGGAAGATAGCTTCCTGACACAGGTGGTTGGCGAGCCTACCAGGGGAGGTGCCCCGCTAGACCTTCTGTTCACTAACAGAGAAGGACTGGTGGGAGACGTGCTGGTCGGGGGCTGTCTTGGGCAGAGTGACCACAAAATGGTAGAGTTCTCGATACTCGGTGAAGTCAGGAAGGGGATCAGTAAAACCGCTGTCTTGGACTTCCGGAGGGCTGACTTTGAGCTGTTCAAGACACTGGTTGGCAGAGTCCCTTGCGAGGCGGTTCTGAAAGACAGAGGAGCCCAGGAGGGCTGGGCGCTCTTCAAGAAAGAAATCTTAATGGCTCAGGAGCGGTCTGTCCCCACATGCCCAAAGACGAGCTGGCGTGGAAGAAGACCGGCTTGGCTGAGCAGAGAGCTGCGGCTCGAGCTTAGGAGAAAAAAGAGGGTTTATAATCTTTGGAAAAGAGGGCGGGCCACTCAGGGGGACTACAAGGATGCTGTGAGGCGGTGCAGGGACAAAATCAGAAAGGCCAAAGCTCATCTGGAGCTCAATCTGGCCACTGCTGTTAAGGACAACAAAAAATGTTTTTATAAATACATCAACACAAAAAGGAGGACTAAGGAGAATCTCCACCCTCTACTGGATGTGGGGGGAAACTTAGTAATCAGAGATGAGGAAAAAGCTGAGGTGCTTAACGCCTTCTTTGCCTCAGTCTTTAACAGCAAAACCAGTTGTTCTCTGGACGCCCAGTACCCTGAGCTCGAGGAAGGGGATGGGGAGCAGAATGTGGCCCCCACAATCCATGAGGAAATGGTTGGCAACCTGCTGCAGCATTTGGATGTACGTAAGTTGATGGGGCTGGATGGGATCCACCCGAGGGTACTGAGAGAACTGGCGGAGGAGCTGGCCAAGCCGCTTTCCATCATTTATCGGCAGTCCTGGCTATCAGGGGAGGTCCCACTTGACTGGCGGCTAGCAAACGTGACGCCCATCTACAAGAAGGGCCAGAGGGTAGACCCGGGGAACTATAGGCCTGTTAGTTTAACATCAGTGGCAGGGAAGCTCATGGAGCAGATTATCTTCGGTGTCATCATGCAGCAGTTGCAGGGCAAGCAGGCGATCAGGCCTAGTCAGCATGGGTTTATGAAGGGCAGGTCCTGCTTGATGAACCTGATCTCCTTCTATGACAAGGTGACACGCTTAGTGGATGAGGGAAAGGCTGTGGACGTGGTCTACCTTGACTTCAGTAACGCATTTGACACCGTTCCCCACAGCATTCTCCTCAGGAAACTGGCTGCTCATGGCTTGGACTGGCGTACACTTCGTTGGGTTAAGAGCTGGCTGGATGGCAGGGCCCAGAGAGTTGTGGTGAATGGAGTCAAATCCAGTTGGAGGCCGGTCACTAGTGGAGTCCCCCAGGGCTCGGTACTGGGACCAGTCCTCTTTAACATCTTCATCAAGGATCTGGACAAGGGGATCGAGTGCACCCTCAGCAAGTTTGCAGACGACACCAAGTTAGGTGCGTGTGTCGATCTGCTCGAGGGTAGGAAGGCTCTGCAGGAGGATCTGGATAGGCTGGACCGATGGGCCGAGGCCAATGGTATGAAGTTCAACAAGGCCAAGTGCCGGGTCCTGCACCTGGAGCCCAACAACCCCAAACAGCGCTACAGGCTGGGAGATGTGTGGTTGGAAAGCTGCCTGGCAGAGAAGGACCTGGGAGTGTTGGTTGACAGTCGGCTGAATATGAGCCAGCAGTGTGCTCAGGCAGCCAAGAAGGCCAGCAGCATCCTGGCTTGCATAAGAAGCAGCGTGGCCAGCAGGTCCAGGGAAGTGATTGTCCCCCTGTACTCAGCTCTGGTGAGGCCGCACCTCGAGTACTGTGTTCAGTTTTGGGCCCCTCGCTACAAGAAGGACATGGAGGTGCTCGAGCGAGTCCAGAGAAGGGCAACGAAGCTGGTGAAGGGTCTGGAGAACAAGTCTTATGAGGAGCGGCTGAGGGAGCTGGGACTGTTTAGCCTGGAGAAGAGGAGGCTCAGGGGTGACCTTATTGCACTCTACAGGTACCTGAAAGGAGGCTGTAGCGAGGTGGCGGTTGGTCTATTCTCCCATGGGCCTGGTGACAGGACGAGGGGGAATGGGCTAAAGTTGCGCCAGGGGAGCTTTAGGTTGGATATTAGGAAGAACTTCTTTACTGAACGGGTTGTTAGTCACTGGAATGGGCTGCCCAGGGAAGTGGTTGAGTCACCATCCCTGGAGGTCTTTAAAAGACGTTTAGATGTAGAGCTTAGGGATATGGTTTAGTGGAAGATTTGCTAGCGTTAGGTCAGAGGTTGGACTCAGTGATCTTGGAGGTCTCTTCCAGCCTAGACTATTCTGTGATTCTGTGAAACTGTAATAGTCTAATATATAGATTTTACAGAAGTCTATGCATTTACCAGTAAGCTTACTCAGTGGAGCAGAGCTACAGGGTGGACAGAATATCCATGTTTCATTCTCAGATCTATTACTGACTTGTTGCAAAAACTTGTAAAAAAAAAAAAAAAATGAGGATAAAAGTCATTCTTACCTAACAACTGAGCAGTTAGACTTTGTTAATTAATTTAAGTCCTCTGAAATCCCCAAATGAAAGACAAAGTGCATGATATGAATCCACAAAATCTACTATAATATATCTATGCAATAATGCATTTAGCACTTCTTAACCATTAACCCCATCCTTGTAAAAAGGTAAACTACTTCCATGCTTTTCTAAACAGACTTGCACATATAGAGCCCCAAACCAATAAAAGCTAGGGCCTCTATGTCCCCAAACTTTCTTTGACCTCAGTGAAGTAGAATTTTTTAAATACAACCAACAATCTGTGGGGAAACAAACATGCAGATTGTATACAAAAACAACTCTAGGACTAAGAAAATACGTAAGCCTGGCCTGGCTTCTGTATGCTTAATTAATTCCCCGATCTGTTCTCCAGGCTAGCCTCCAGCAGAACTGCAATTTTTCTAAGGACTGAAAAAATGGGAAGGGTGGCAATAATCCATGGTAACCAGGTACAAACGTAAAGCCAAAACAATAATGGAAAAACAAAACAAAACATCTTTAAAGGGGGAAATTTACCATAAATATAACCACTTTTAGGCTTGACCTTCTCTTCCACTTTTATGGAAAAAAAATAGTATCTATTAATGACTCATTTTACTTGAAGCAGATGCATGAGAGGCTGTTGCTCTAAATTGTCTTCAGTTTTGTGCCTGCTCTACCTTCTCCCTTCACGTGTCTGTAGCATGTATATTTAAAGACAAGGTTACTTGTTATTTTAATTTTAAACAAGTTCTGCTATTAAGTTTGGAGATTTAATTTCAATTTGCTCTTCACAGACACTATGCTACTCATTTTAAAAAACATTTTGTGCTGGAGGTTTCTTCAGGCTCTTTGTTTTAAAACCAAGGTCATACCCCTTCTAGAAAGGAGAATTGCTACCAGACTCTCAGGCCTCAACAAACTGTAGGAAGTTCCTTTGACTACTGCCTCCTCAGATCAAAGGAGCAAAACCACTATTGCCATTCCCATCCATCTTACCACTTCACCACCTGACCACTTCCCTGAATGCATCCATGAAATATCCTGAAGGTTTTTTCAAGAAAGTGGAAATTGACTCACAAGTTATTATGAGAAGCTGGAAGTACGTATGCACAAAGAAATTTTCTGGAATGACTGCACAGGTGTCTGTGCCCAGGTGTAGGCCACAAGGCCCCGTGAGGCGAGGCTTCTGCCACCCTGTGCTGCACACATCCACTTCCAGAGAAATAACCTCTGGTGATTGTTGAATGATCTTCTAAATTTAGCAATCTTCTAAATGTACCAAGTGCCCGCCATGCCCAGGTACAGGCCACAGGGCCCCATGAGGCGAGGCCAGGGCCGCTTCCAGAGGGCTCTGGAGCAGCGTGAGGGAAGTGCCACGTGCTGCACGGCAGCCAGGGCTGATGTAAAATGTGTGAGGAACGGCCCTGCCAGCACCACGCCGAGTCGAGGAGGAGGAGAGCATGCGGTGCTGCGGATGCCAGGGCAGAGGTGCACCTGCAGCCCTCAGGGAGACCCCCCTGCAATGGAGCCAGAAAAGGAGAGGGACTGCAATGGACAACTGCATCCCCCTGGCTCCAGGGGCTGGCAGAGGAGTTGGGAATGGAGGAATGAAGTTGAGCCTGGGAAAAGGAGGGTAATGGTTTAATTTTAGTCCTTGTTTCTCACTACACGAATCTATTTTAAATTAAATTAATTTTCCCCAAGGGCATTAGACCCTTAGCCAAAATTAAGTGACCACAATGATGAAAAAAAAAAGACAAACCAAACACACACACTTTTGCCTCAACTTATCAGGAGTTCTGTTTATGTAGACCTCGAAGAAATGGACCGAATGTAAGACACAGCCTATGAGTAAGCCACACATGACAAAGCACAACCACTACTACCCTCAGCACTAGCCTTCCAGAAAAAAAGGACTGTGTGAGGTATGTAGATGCACTAACAAGTTCCTCATTGCCTTTGATACAGGGACTGCTGATGCCTTGCATTTGCTTGACATGAAGGCACACTGTGTTTTAAGCTGCCCTTACATGCTATTTGTTTTATCAACTGTTATGTTCTTTAAATCACTTGCCCTGTTCTTCACTGTAATAACAGATGTTCCCCTCTGAGGCTGTTATTCAGGTGTTAAATTTCCCTGGATTCTTCCCCCCCTCCATCTTCACAATTGACTTCCATTTGGCATAAAACCCAATCAGGTATTCTTTAGACATAACAAATAAAAACCAAGCATATTTGACCCCACAGGAATAAAAATTTGAAATAAGAATCTGCTTTTCCAAACACCAGAAGTATTCACAATACAGCAAATAGTATGGCAGTGAGAGTTTAGTACAAACCTAGGGCTTCCAGAATAGACACATCTTTTAGCTGTGAACTATGCATTTTAAAATATTTAGTCACCTATATTGAGAAAAATACTACAGGCACCATGTAAAGATTACAAAGAGCTGTTAATATAAAGGGAAAAGGGTTTTCCTTACATAAACAGCTTTCATGTAGAACTTTGAGGAATGAGTTTACTGACAATTACTGAATTCAGACAGGGAACAAGTTCATGAAGCACTTAAAACAGAAAGCTAGGTTATGCCTTAGAGAGATGCTACTGACAAATTACACTAAATAGGAACAGCTTTATATATTTTGGGAAAATTCTATCACTTTGACAATCTTGGGGATTGAGTTGGAACACTAAGCATTATATGCTTAACTTTAAAAATTGTAAGAGGCAGAATTAGTAAAGAAACCAGACAGTACCAGACCAGACCTAGTTGTTTAGTCACTATTAATCTACATAGAATAAGCTCTTGTCTTTAGTTCTCTCATTACATAACTAAGTTCCTGGTTTATTCATACAGTCCTTCATTTTGTTTGTTCCAGTTTCAGTTCACATTTCTTGAATATAAACCCTACACTGACACAAATGAGGCAGAGCTTTAAGATGTATTTTAAATAATTAACAGTATATATAAATTGTTTCAATTTTTCATGATGGAAAGAATATCATTCATTTCTTACATTTCTCTCCTTCCCTTTTGAATGTGTATTGCAATTTTAAGTAACATGCAATACAGAGTAGGAGGTTTTGATAACTCCCCTGAACTATTCACTTGATGCTTGTGTTATTTATGTAATAGTATTCTATTATCAATCCAATAATGATGTATGGAGATAGTTGAATGTTCCTGTGGGACTTTGCAGGCTTTCCATAAAGTAGGTTTGATGGGACTATAAACATCCACACATATTTCTTTCCATGCACACTTGCACTGGATCAGAACAATGGGATTTGTGCACATATCTGAAAAAGAACTGCTACATATACCTATTATGAATGAAAACCTTTCCAGCCCTGCAGTTATTGCAATAAATTATGAAACATTTATTATTGGAACAACATGGACCTTTAAAACTACTGTAGTTCATGGACATGTGTTATTCTACCAAGTTAGTGTCAACAAATATACTTTTAGTGTTGTAGATAGTAAAAATAAAATAGCAATATAATATATAATAAATATTATATATTGGAAATATATATATATATATAATACAAATTATATAGTGCTATATGCCTCAAATCTATATTTTTTTAAGAGCCACAATTTCTATGAAAATTCTGTCCTCTTGGCTATTATTATACACCATGAACAACATTTTTATCCTCAAGGCAGATTTGATGTCAGGGACAGTTCCACTGTGCTTACCTGTGAATTTTGGTTTTGAAGGGGCAATGATCTAGAAACAGCAAGTTTACAAATAAAAGCTAAATTGTAGTATATTACTGAGCAGAAAGACTCGGCCAATGACAAGGAATTAAGAATGATACTCTCATTCATCAGTATTTAATAAAAAGCATTTCTGAACTCAGTATTAAATTGACCAAACTATCCCATATATGAAACAATTACAGTATGCAAGTCTGGACAGACACCAGAAGAAACTCCTCATATCTATGGAAAATGAATGGATGGTTACTTTTTAATTACGTAGATTTATCATCAAGATTTGTTTGCCTCTTCCCCCTAACCCCTTCATTTCCCACTGTCTTTTCTCTTAAGCCCCTCCACTTTTTCTTTCCTCATCCAATTCTTTGGGAAATCCTACTGCATTTGGTCTCACCTCTGTAAAGAACTTGTACACACAGAACTTCATGGTAGGCAAACTACACTGGTCCAGCCCCCTCCTCAGAAAAACAAAAACACACCAGTGCTAATGAATGTTCTGCTCCAAAACATCTTTCATTGTGTGCAAAAGACCTCTCTCTTTTGTAGAATAAAATGCATACATTATTAATAATTTCTCCTACAGACATACCAAATAGAAATTTCTGCTAGATGAGACTAACAGGTGGTACTATAGCCACTAAATGATTATACCCAGTTCTAGAAAGAAAAAAAAATAAAATAAAATGAAAAAGTTATCTCTGATTTTTTTTTCCCATACTCTGGCTAAAGAATTTCTCCCATTTTATATATCAATATTTCCTCCTCCCCACTTTTCCAACATTTAATCAGGAGAACCAATACAAAGGAAAATGTGTTGGACAGGGTTCCACAATCAGTATCCATAGATCAGCCATTGACCCTGCTGAATGATCGTGGGCAAATAAACCCAAAACAAATTGAAAAATTTTCATCCGTTGAATGAACAGAACAATATCAAACATCATTGTTAAGCACTTTGTAAAGAACTTTTACTAAAAAGTGCTATTACATCCTAGGGGAAAAATAAAATGCAGATTCACACAATCACAGATTTCAATATGAAATGATGAACTTCCAAAATTTGTCTTCATTAAAAATAATCATCATCATCATCATCATGCAGTGTATCATCTACTTATTCCTAGCTCTTAGCATCAACTTTTGTTGCAATGCTACAGGAGCTCTTTGTTACTAAGCCTTCTGAGTAGGTAAAGTAACTGAGGTACAAAGATTTACTCCGATTTACTCAGAACACACGGTATATCAAGCATCACACCCTCCAAGTCTCACATCTTGGCCAGTAAACCAAAAAGATATTTACTTTCTTCAGGGAACAGTACCGGTCAGTCAACAGTAGAGTACTTAAGCTGAATTGGATAGCATGTCAATATGTTCCAGGCATGAAAATGTGAAACTGTAGGTGAAGTAGGACCAAAAGATGGTGCTGGGTCAGGAAAAGAGAGACGAACTGTAATTCTATGAGCAGATACATTGCTGTCACTTATAAAAGGTCTCCTTTTGCAAAACAGCAACCCAATGAATTACTATACATTAAAAATTGATCATCCCTACACAGCATTTTTTTTTTTTTTTTTTAATCTCTGTTGATTTATGTGTTCATTTTGCATAATGCACCAGAACCCTATGAAGGTGCATAGCCAAGGGAAGGGGTCAGGGAGAGACTGAAAGGTTTTCTGTGTTTGTTCTGTACTCTGATCATTTCAGATCTGAAATGAACAAACCTATCAGGAAAACAGAAGGGATCCTAGCATACTACATTTAATATTCATATGATCATTACCTGGTATGTCAGAGTGTTTAAAGCTAACCCCTCCCCTCTTCTGCCGTACCAGAAATGCAGAAAAAGCGGAATGCAAAGCATTGCAGGGAAGTAAGACAACTGGCCTGACTGTGAGGGCACAAATCTTGTGCTAGAATAAACCATCCATAAGATTTCTACAGTCATTCTCTCTCTCTATATATATAAACCACTATCAGACTGTTGGCTTCAGACAGAGCCTTATGTCGGGCCCAGTATGACACAAGCACATTTTCCCAAACTACTTAAAGGTTATGTAATAGAGATCTGCAGAGCATTAGCAGTCACATGACGTCCCACTAAGATTTCAAACTGCCACCTACAAAATGTAATTAGCAAGCAGTAAACAAGAGAGAAAGGAAGAAATATATTCATGGAATTGACAAAGAATATTCATAATGTTCTAAATTATATACAGAAGTGGGGCCAGGGGAATGGGAGAACAGAAAGAATTTGACAAATAGGTAAAACTGTGACTATCATTAGAAAAGGAAAAATGCAGTAAACACGAGAGAGATTCAAGCATATATTGCTTGTTATAGTGACAACTGTGAGCTTCATCCAGCTGAATTCTAAGCAGCATCGATTGTATTCATCTTTAGTACGAGTTTAACTCATTAGCACTCTCCCAGAGATACTGTGCTCAGCTATCCTTCTGGTGTAAAGTGGCACAGATCTATAAACGTCCCTGCTGATTAATATTATATTTTTAAGCAAACCCTACAATGTATTTACTAGAGATGTACTCTCCATGTCAGTGAAAAGGGATCATGATACTCTCTACAGGAGTAACAATATTTTTCAACTGTATAAAAAGGAGTTACAGGTATATTCAGTAAGAGCTGAAATACTGAAGCCACGAAAAATCTTCCTGATTCTGAAGGACTTAATTTTCAATTTAGGATTTTTCTAAGCCAACGCTAAACAAGGTAGGTTGTCTCAAAAAGGGCTTCTTTTCTTTACAAAATTGGTAAGAGTGGATATTATTGTTATTTTTCCCACACACAAAAACTATAAAAATGTAATTGAACCTGTGTATATAAATTATATATAACCTGTATATATAAATTATTTATGCTCCTCTGAAAAAAATAAAAATAAAAAAAATCAGTCTGGTCCAGGTGGAAGTGGAGTCTGGGTTTCACATGCTGACTGCCCAGCAGCGCACTGTGCTAAGCTTAGGCCTTAAAGAAGGTATCACATTGAAAAGCTTAAATAAATGATTTTTTAAAAATAAAAATGGAAGATATTTCCTAATTGTCATTAGATGAAAACAAAGAATGCTATGCTGTCATATTCACAATGTTTTCCCCTTGGTTCTTCAGAGTAATAATGTACACTGCTGCTGATTACTAATCAACATCAAACATTCAGCATATTAACACTTACTGCCTTAGAAACAAGCAGTGTTACATTGTTTGTAACACAGAAAAGGTAAAACTTTATGAAAAAAATAAAATAAAATCTGACTTGTAGTCTCATTTCCTGACTTTTGCACTGCAAATTTTTCTATTTCTATTCCACTGCCATTATCAAGGCAACTGGCTCTTCACTCCGAACTGAACATACCCAAGAGCACAATAGAAACCTTAACAAATCAAATGTTATTCCAAGAAACTCAGAATCAATTCAGATTCTTCTGGCCCTTGGAAACATTTTTCTACTGATCAACAACATACATTACATACTGTCAAGTGATTTATAAATCTCATAAGATTTATCAGATTTAAGAAGTCTTTGGTCTGAAGGTCTAATTTTTGAAGCAGAAAAAATAAGTATAATGTAGTGGAAAGGGTTCGTTATTATTCCCATTTACAGAAAGAGAACAGAGCCCAAGAGATACTAAGTACTTTGCTCAAGGCCGTTCACAGAATCTGTGGCAGAGCTTGAAATCATGCTCCGATTTCCTTATTGAGTCCCATGTTATACGCACAAGCCAAAGTGTTGAGCCACAAGCCTATAAGACACTTTTTTTTTTTTTTTTTTTTTACCAAAATGTCAGCCAAAGGTGATTTGACAATTATGCTTTACAGAAAGACAACAGCCAACATGTTATCAAGCAGAGCATGGTTACATTTAGCAAAGAAACCCACAATGACCACATTCAAACTTCAGTGTCAACCAGCTGCTCCAGAAGATCATTAACTGTTCTGCCAGAGCGATGCTGTTACTGTCATTTCCCAAGAGCCCACTCTGTGCAAATAAGCCTGACAAAAGCCCTCTTTTTTTTCCTGGTGAACATAAATTGTTTTCATGATAGGTTGCTTTGAAGAAACTGCATTTTTCCAACACTGTGGCTAAATTCTGATTTTATTTTTAGCCATGAGATTGGTATATATTTTTAATTATAGCACCAATGAGTATATGCTACTGTCTGCTAAGCTTCATGGCATTTCTCACCTGTGGTGGACAGTTTAGAACGTCAACAATAAGGAGACAGATCATCACAAGTGGTACCAGGCATTTTCCAGAAAATCTTTAATAGATTTCAGTTACTTAGTACTATGCTAGATTTGCAAAATGATGGAGAGGAAATGCTACCAACATAGCTTGCCATTTTATGAGAGAGCTTACTGGACATGAGAAGCTAATGCTATCAAAGGGAGAAACAAGGGATTTACACAAAATTCCACTTTAGTCAGTCGCTTTTGCTGACTACTAAAACATAAACAAGTCCCAGGGAAAAAAAATAAAAATCTTAACTAATAGATATTTCAGCTACTCTGGATACACTCTGTAGTAGTGAAGAGGGCCTAAAACAATTTCAATTAAGTGAAAAGCAGCCTTGACTCTCAAACCACACTTCATTCATTTGGACAATACTCTCAGACAGAGGGTCTGATTTTTGGTTGGTGCTGTGTGGGACCAGGAGCTGGGCTGGATGATCTTTGTGGGTTCCTTCCAACTAGGGATATTTGATGATTCTATGATGACTCATTCAACATAAATATTGAATGGACAGGAAAGAGTGATGCATGACCAACTACTTCTTTATTTCAGAATAAAGTCAGTATGATTTTGGATATTTAATTTTGATACATAGTGGGGCATCTGACACACAGAAAGGAAAAACCTTATATTCTTATACCAGAGTATACTAATTATCCAGAGATTGTAAGCATCTTACTTCTAGTCCTGGCAATTCAGAAAGGCTTGTACTTCTGTAATAATCTATTTCCAAAATGAACACCTCTGTGCTTATACATTCAATTCATACTCAGTATCACACACCTATCTGAACTACAATGAGTGTTCATATCTGACCCATAAGAAAAATAGAATGAGGGCACATACAAAGAGATACAGATTCTGTATATATTGAAAAGTACTTATGTAGCTTGTATCAGTATGAGACTGACTACATATATGGAGAGATGCTTAAGATTTCAGAGCCTGTAATTATCAATTAAGTAGAATGCATCAGATATTCAATTCATTTTCACACAGAAATTTGTGGCATTGCATGGTCCTGGATTTTGTTATATGTCATTTTTACTACCCCTAACAATCACGTGCCATTTTAAAGCTATAATTTGCTTGTAATTCTAGAAAATTCAACACATTAAATTTCTCAGAAAGGTGCTCCAGGTATACCCAAATACATTACATTGTATTTAATAACACTGCAATTCCATTCACTGCCTCTAGTACAGTCATGCTGTATGTTATCAAGCTGGAACCCGTTCAGATATATAGCTATGAAAAATCAAGGTTGCTGTCTAGTCTACAGGCAGCCTGATCACATCCCTACTTTAATTTAAGGGACTGTCACTTAAAGAGACCCCTCCTTTAAGGTACAAGAAGTAATGCAAATATATTTCATAGGATAACTACACTGATGAATGCTGGCTATGATCTATAAGATTTCATCTAAATCGTTTTCCTCATTTGCTAGCTGAGTCAACTAGAATGCCCTTTTCTAATAAAAATGTAACACCTCCAGATCAAAAAGGTGAAATATAAAGTTACTGGAATAACTTTCATATCAGTTCATGTATACTGTTATTTTTAATTGCATTGAATTTATGGAGATGTTTTAATTTACATTCTACCATTGTTCTGTTTTAATATTTCATGCTGATTTCTCAAGGCAGCTCTTCTATCTTGCTATGTAATAGTCCTTATTTGAATTTTGTTGATTGTAGTCTTAGTATTATCTCCCTGTCTCTGCAGACTTTGTGATTTTCTTAACGTTAAGTTCAATGGCTTTAATTTTATGTATTTCTTCTAAATATTTCCAGTCACCTAAGGAGCTGACTCTGTATTTACTAAATGCAGTGACAAGACATTAATAAGTTATTCTGCTGAGTTTTTTTACATATTAACTCTGCATCACTATCTGCACTGGTCATAAAAGTCCAGTTAGTGTTTTACCACAGACATCAGTAGCTTAAAAAGAAAAAATGAAGTCTTCATTTGCACTTTTATTTACCTTAGTTAAAATAGTGCTAAGACCACCTACAGCTGTAATGTCAACCATCACATCAGTCCTGGAAAGGCATACCGTCTCTGCCCAACACTATTGGCAACAGCCAATTTTGAAAAGAGGTTAATAAAAAAAAACCTGCAGTATTCCCTCTAACACTGAGCACAGCATACCTGCACATGCTAACTAAATAACTAGTATTTATATGCATATGCTATAATAAAATGTTATTGTACTGTTCTACATACTCATATGCATAACAATTCCAATATATACTGCTATACATAGCGTGTTCATACATACAGCTGCAAAAGATCTCTCCTTCCAACCAAAAAGGGCGAGAGATATTTACTTGCAATTGGTCTAATTTAGCATTAGATGCCAGACATATATACCACATATAATTTCATTAACAATATCTCTATGGAAGATATTCATGACTTTGCCATGACATGACAACATACATCTGCAAAGCAAACAGACACTGTGAATATGCACTGTGCTTGGGGGGGGGGGAGTTAGGGAGAGCAGGCATGGGGGAGAGAGCTGCTAGCCTGTATGATTACTAACTTTGCCCACAGACATTAATACAGAAAAGAAACATGGCACCAGCAAACCTCTGAATATAGTATTTATTTCACAGGAAACCACAAAAGTGACTAGAAAATGACAACAGATTAAACATCAATAGGAGGGAGGATGGAATAATCTAGCAAGAGTTTAATCCATTTACCTAGTGTTCCTGCATAACAGAAACACATTTTATTATTCTAAGTATCACCTAGAAGAAAAGATCCAGTGAAGGACATCATCAAATTGCAGCAGAACAATAAAGTTTGTCTGCCTCTGGTAAGAGTTACAGATTCATTACTGCTAACTAAAAAGAGGTTTTCCCCCCCCCCCCCCCCACCACACGCCTACAGATTTTCAGCCCTCCCACCCTCATTTGGCCCTTAAAGCATTTAGTAAAAATAGCTATTTTTAGAAGGGGTGTAATCTCAGCATACCTTCAAATCAAGTGCTTCCGATGTTCAGCAAGATCATTGCCGAGAGAGAGCTGCAGTCTACTGTGTCAAATTACAACCTTGTAGAGAGAGGCAGCGGCGGCGGCGGCAGCAGCAGCATTGGTGTGTTTGCACTGCTTGTATTCAGGCTAGAAATGATTCATTAGTTGTCTGCAGGGAGGCAGGGTGAAAAAGAGAGAGCAAGCATCATCGGCCATGCAGCAGCTGCCAGAGCCTATGAAACAGCAGTGCTCACACACACACATACGCACACAAAGATGGCTTTCCCTATTTGCCAGTTTCTCTTTCACATAGTATTAACCCTGACACAGCAGCGGGGAGCAGGGACAGGAGCTGACAAGCAGCAAGTGGTATCTCAGCAAGGGTGTGTTTCAGTGAGGGGGGCGGGGGGAAGGCGGGTGTTGGGAGATTTTATTTTACCTCCAAGTAATGCTATCACAGGATCTTCTCAGTAGGTCATCTGTGGCCTACTGGCACGAACCAATGAACTGTAAATGTGAGCTGCAATTTTTTTTCACTGCCAAGCCCGCCCAATGGAAGGCTTTGAAACTCAAATGCAGAAGGGTATTAAGACAGATTACCTGGAGCATCCGAACCATTCTGTCTTTCCTCTTCTAAAGAAAACTGTACCCAATATATTCACACAAAAACTGCTGAGTATGCCACCAGTATCTCCCCAGCAACTAGAGGGAGACACTCTAGGGGATACAGGGAAAGATTTTAAATAAATATATTTTAAACATCTAGCTTTAGTCTTTTTTTTTTTTTTTCTTTTCCAGCAAAGATCTTCTGCCTCACAGAGTCTGACCACTTTGGGAGCGGATTCTCTGTAATATAATGAATTCTTGAGGCTGATGAAGGTTAAATTATTGAAGTAAACATATGAAGTTATGTGGAGTGGAACTTCTGTATTTCCCTTTCAGTGTTTAAAAGGGTAAGGAAATATTGCACTCCCAAGGCACTATTTTATTGAATTCTCTTAAAATATCTGCAGAAATACATTTTCCCATTTAATAATGTCTCCCCTTTTATCCCCAAAATGGAGTGGCTGTGTAACTGAAACAGACTACATTAATTTACAGTTCCTTTGCAAAATCTGTCTTCTCCCTACAGTTTTACTAATGAGCATAATGAGGAAGAGGAAAATGTTCAGAAGATTTTGACATTAGCGAGAAGAGCCAGATTTCCCCCAAAAGCCTAATACTTTATGAGGCTGAATGCATGGAGAGTACTCTGACCATCAGCAACTATCAGCACCAGATTCTTCACTGGAAAGTATTAAGAGCCACAGAAGAGGGACTCATCAGGTGATCTCTTTCTCAAGTTTTGACTTATCTGGATTTCCAAACCATAATAAATTTGAACTTTGAACCATGAGGTTTGTTAACCAGTCAAGGAATCCTTCAAAAGTAGCATTACTTACATTTCTGAATATTCCAGTTCCCAAGCATCAATTTATTTGAGAGCCTTGAGAATCTTTACCCCAAAGATTGTACAAACAGTGAGTACCACCATTGACATTTGGATGAAAAGCATTTTTCTTCAGAGGTTTGGAATTAAAATATAGTACAGAGTATCACAGCATGATCTTCAAAGTTACTTGTTGCTTCTAAAAATGTCCCTCATTATGGGAATGAAACAACTAAAAATCTGATCCACTGTCCTGTGATACTGTCAGAAAACGATGTAAAGGTTTGCAGATAACGTGTGCTTTCTTCCCCAAATTTATTACTTGTCACATTCTAGAAAGACTGCAGTTTTCTGAATAGAAAGTCCAACATCTAAAAATAAGGTATCCAAGACCACTCATCTTCTGTGCAAATCTCAGCCCCAAATGCCCTTCCCTGAGATTACTCACAACTGTACCCAGAAAAACAAAACTCTGATATTTTTGGAGATAAAAGCTGTTCCTACTCAGGATCATATGCTCCTTCCCAGATTAGATTATAGCTTTCATCATCAGGCAAGTACAATCTTACATTTATAACCAGTTTGTTATAATAAATTGTTTTATTTTTTGTTGTTGTTGTCTGTTTTGTTTTTTAAAGTCTAATTTCGGCAAATTAGTTTTTTTTCCTCAATTGAGCTACGTGCAAGCTTGAAATCCAAATGTTCCTTCTGCCTATGACTATATAAGCGCTTATCACATACTGTGCTTCAGCAACAAATACAGATCTGCAGCATATGACGCGAAGTGATAGCAGAAGATTCCAGGTGACACATTTTGGAAATCTATTTTGTCTATTTGGGAGACTAGATGAATGTATCTATTGCTTTATATGCATTTGTACAAGCAAAAGAAAAATTTGCTGTGCCAGATACTTGAAAATAAGTCAGATTACTGTAAAATAGCATAATTAATTAATCACACTGAACAAAACAAACTTATTCCTTCTCATAGATAAGTATAAAGCACATATATTTTGTACATATATGTGTGTGTGGATAAAATATATACATTATCATAAACTTTTTGGAAACCTTGTGTTCAAAGATATGGGAAATGAATAAATTAAATGAAGTCACTCAAAAATTAAATGGCACCTAATTTTTTAAACAACCAGCACAGTTTTACTGCAATGAAGGCTTTAAAACATATGCTTTACCACAAGCAACTGTTTAGAAATATGAGTCTTCACACTTGACATATTCAACTTGTTATGCCATGGCAGATGAGGACTCACATTTTACTGGAACTGTAAGATGTTGAGACATTGTTAACATAAACGGTTTAATATTTGTTCTGTAGTCTATATTGCCAAATATCAGCATCAAATATGATGTAGCTTGACAGTCATTTTCATGTTCAGGGCTGGATGCAACTATGCTGATGATGGGCTGCTGGTAAATAGGAATGCACATTAATGGCGCTGCTGAGAGGAGACAGGCAATTACAGTTCTCTATATCATGCCAAGAAATCCACCCAGAATAACAATCCCAATACAACGATCCTACTTTCTGATAGACATTTTTTTAAAGAAAAAGTGATAAAGCATAAAGCATTTTTTGTATAGAATATGGTTCTGCAAAATACCATTTTAATACTAAAAGTATGTACATTTTCACAGACAATAAGGAATTTCCCCAGAGACATTCGTTCTTGTCCCTACAAATTATGTACAGCAATTATTTAAAATACATCCTAAGAGGCCAATCTTCCTCTTACTACCTGTAGTATGAAATTAACTTTTGCAGTGTGTTGTTTCAATATAATAAGCCAGACAAACTCTCCCCTTCCCACTTCACTGTAAAAAGTGGAGTTAAACCTGAGAAAATAGTAACTGAACTCACCCTACTAGCTGCCAAAACACACACAGGGCCTCCTGCGGAAAGAAAGGAGAGCTGTCTCTGAAGCCACAACAGTTCTTTCTGAGATTGTTTCAGTAGCTCTTCTGTGTCACCTGGCTTCTGGCCCATCAGCCCTTCCTGCATGACAGGAGATATTCAATTTCTATTTTTCTATTTCTAAACCAGAAATATTATGCATTCAAACACAAAACCTTTTCTACACATGATAGTTTAGAAAATATTTAATGTCAATTAAAAAAAAAGCAGAAAACAAACAAACAAACAATCTTTTCTACCTGTTTTTAACACCTGTATGAATAAACTATTGTAAGGATCTAGGAGTGGACACTACATTTAACATGAGTCAGCAATGTCCCCTTGCTGCGAGGAAGGCTAACAGTATTCTTGGCTTCATTAGGCAAAGTATACCCAGCAGGTGAAGATTGTTGATCCCCTCTACTCAGCACTGCTGGGGCCACACCTGGAACACTGTGTCCAGTTCTGCCCCCCCCCCCCCAGTACAACAGATACCTGTATCTACTTGAAAGAGTCCAACAGAGGGAGGGCCACCAAGGTGATCAGGGGACTGGGGTACCTCTTGTATGAAGAGAGACTGAGTCAGCCTGCAGAACAAGAGGCTCAGGGGAGGGATCTTATAAATGTCCATAAATACCTGAAGGGAGGATGCAAAGACAGAGCTGGGCTCTTTTCAGTGGTGCCCAGTGACAGAACAAGAGGCAGTGGGCACAAACTGGAACACAAGAGATTTTGTCTAAACATCAGGAAGCACTTCACTGTGCTGGCAATGCATCACTGAAACAGGTTGCCCAGAGAGGTTATGAAGTCTCCGCTCGGAGATCTTCAAAAGCTGTCTGAACGTGGTCCTGGGCAACCTGCTCCAGCTGGCCCTGCTTGAGCAGGGGTTGGACTAGATGAGCTCGAGAGGTCCTTTTGAACCTCAACCATTCTATGATTCATTCTGTGACTCAATTTAACTGTTTACCAGCAAAGTTAGATATTAAGAATAGAACTGGATTTTTACCTACCCTTAAGCATCCTAGTTGATTTTTGAGTTCTTCACACTCTACTTGCAGCGTTTGGATCTCCAGATCTTTTATGCTTTCTGATTGATTGTTGATATTTTGAAGATGCTGGGCCTTAATGTTGACTAAATGCATTTTCTGCTTTAGAGGAAATGTTCTGGTAATAGTTTTTGTGATGGCAGTAGCGTTACTGGATGACAATGTCAATGAAGTTGAAGGGCTGACAACCTGATAAAGAGAAAATACATTTTTCATGTCATTTTTGCTAAAACTGTGTCTGGGGGAAAGAGTATAATTCAGATTGTTTCACAAGTCATACCAGAAGTGCAGTATTTGAAAATTTTCTTTGTAAGATCTTTCATTCAGGCAGTCAATGAACAAGAAATAATCTCACTTGATCAATCACCACTAAAGAGAGGAAAAACTCAAAGAAATGAAAAGCAGAAAAATACTTTTCATACTTTTTTTTTTTTATTTATTCAGTTGATGCCAGCTAGCCATGATCACTTTGATTATATAGATATCAATGTATTTACCACTTGATGGCAACAAAGTGCTGCTGCTCAGCAACTGTATCTGGTCATTCACTTACTGCTGTATCACATACCAAATTTAGAAGTTATCCCTGCTAGTGATGCCTTGAACATGCACCTCACTTGGAAGATGTGCTTCAGCTGCACCTGAGATACTGCATTCCAAAAGGCATGTTCGACTATGCTGCAAACCCTTCACTGAGAATCAGCTGTTAGGCAGTCAAACTTTACACAACTGCATGAGAATTGTGGGAGAAACTGTAGCTCTCTCTGAGACTTGGAAGCTCACTGATCTTTATGTACCAACTCTT
Organism: Oxyura jamaicensis; assembly: GCF_011077185.1. NCBI lineage: Eukaryota > Metazoa > Chordata > Aves > Anseriformes > Anatidae > Oxyura > Oxyura jamaicensis. Next base: position 13,407,346 of record NC_048907.1, on the reverse strand, counting down.
CTTGCCACCCAGCAATTTCCATAATCCTTGACTTGTACCTATGGACTCTTGTGCAGTACTATACAAGATACTATGCCACTTCAGCAACAGAATGAGAATCTTCAGGGTGGTCTTCAGGACAATTAGAATATTTAGTCTAATGAAACTACAGTAACAGAAAAAACATCAGCATTGCTTCAATTATCTAAGCCAAGTCCCATTACCTTTGGAACAATTGTCTAAGTAACAGTATATGTCCCTAATGCTCGCGGCTGGTTTTTGATAGAGCAATTGAAACTATCACTGTGTGTTGGTGTTACAAAAAGATTTAGAAATATGAGTAAGCAAAGTCATTGCACCACAGTAAACGTTACAAACCATATTTTATGGGTAAAATGGCAAACACAAATATTCAAATAATAAAAATAACAAAACGGCACAGGATTCTGTTAATTTTGAAGTAGTAACTGTTAGCAATCTCTAAGTTGAGATCTATCTGAACTAGAATTACCAAAACGCAACTGTATCTGCTAACATTATTGCACTATCTATCTTTCCCTGCCTTTTTTTCTCTATTAGAAGTGTGAAAAATAGAAGAGGGGTGGGAAGTCCTGATTTCAGGTCACTTTTTAAATGTGAGCATTTTAAACAGATTTGTCAGACACATATAACCTTCCCAAGCTTGATGGATAGTCAATAAAATTTTGCATATTGATACTAATATAAGTACATATTAATACTAATATAATAATAATGGTTTTATAATATACTGAATGTATAACCATGAACTTTGGATTAGCTCAGCAGGATCAAAATTTGATCAAAATTTGCCCAAATATTAAGTGTCTCCCAATAGCTCTCGTACTTCAGGAAATGGAAGGTTAATGTTACCAGAAGCAGTGGGACACCATATGAAAACAAACAAACAAACAAATACCCCAAACTGATAATTTCTCAAATATTGGTCAATCTGAAGATCAGCTACAGGTATTAGATAAAAAATGTAGATATGACTTTAAGTAAGTCATATCAGCAGATACTCCTATTTAAACAGCACCCTGAAATACTGTTTTTTTTCTGCCAAATTACAGATTCTGAAGTCAGATTGTTCAAACATTTATATTAACTCTTGCTACTGCAGTGTGTTGGGGTGACCTTGGCCAGACACCTACCCAGCCTCTCTCTCACTTCCCTTCCTCAACAGTACAGGGCTGAAAATAAGATGAGAAAGCTCATGGGTTGAGATAGAGAGGGACATTACTTAACAATTACTGTTTTAGAGGAAAAACAACCTGACCTGGGAAAAAAATATTTCTTTTCAATTAGAATAGGTTTGGATAGTGAGAAAGATGGACAAAAAATAACACACTACCTTCTCTCCCTTTTCCCCAACTTCCCAGGCTCAACCTCTCTCCTTCTTTCCCAGCTCCTCTACCTCCCTCTTCAGGAAAAATCTGCTACAGCATGGGTCCTTCACAGGCTGCAGTTCCTGTCAGGAGAACCTGCTCCAGCCTGGGCCTCCGAAGGCCAGAGTTTCTTCAGAGAGTATCATCTGCTTTCCATGAGCTCTCCACAGACCTCAGGGAAATACCTACTCCTCCTTGGTCTCCCTGAGGGCTGCAGGTGTACCTCAGCCCCGGCACCCACAGTACCTCACCCCTGCCCTACTCCTCCTCTTGGCATGGTGCTGGCAGGGCCGCTCCTCACAAGTTTTACCTCAACCCTGGCTGCCCTGCAGCACGTGGCACTTCTCTCACACTGCCCCAGAACCCTCTGGAAGTGGCCCTGGCCTCACCTCATGGGGCTCCACGGCCTTCACCTGGGCAATTTGTACATTTAGAAGATCGTTCAACAATCTAATCACCAGAGGTTAACCATCTCTCTGCTGAACTCTACTGCAGAGATGAATAGTCTTCCTCTGCTATACCAAAGTGGAGTAAGAACCCCAGCACAGCAGCTGGTCTCTCAGTGTCAGGGAGGCTGTGATAACATGAGTGAGAGACAATTCTGTAAACTGAGACCACCCCAACTGTAATACCAACAGATTCATACAACTAGATCCAGGCACTGACCTCAAATGAGTAAATTATGTTATTCTCCAATGAATGTAATTTTCACACTCTGAAACAATTCATTTTGTCATGAATGAAAAGACCTAGAAAAATTGAATGTGTGATGTGTTATATCTACTAAATCTGCACATGAATATTTAACAAGCAAGTTTCTTCTATTAAGCATTAAACTGTTGAGTAAACGATACAGTAAAAAGTCTGAGAGTTCCCAAACACTTAAGTGTTTATTGATTTTTTTAAGCTATTATTATCGTGTTTGTATCCACTGAAGGGAGAAGCACTGAGAGCTCTGGAGAGCTAATCCATTAGTGAATAGGAAAGATAAAACTGAGTAAGTATCAGATAATTTTCCCTATTACTAATGCACTCCACTGTCATTGGAAAAGCAGTTTCTCTGTAGATAAATGGGGAGCTGTGTCTCAGTCACAAGAGCAGAATATCCTCAGGAAAGCCAAAGGCAAGTTTCTGTTACCTTTGCCAATCTCAGACTTTTTTTTTGGAATGGGGTTGAGCCCTCTCTTTCACAAGCCTCATGTACAAACGTCAGAATCATGACCAAGAGCATGTAATACTAATGTGTGAGTTTTTTTTGCGGGGGTGATTACTCTGAGTTGACTGATATTCTAAGTTGGGTTCCTTACAATGACAGCATTAAATATCTGTTATTCTGTTATTAGAAGAATTAGGAAAAAAAAAAAAAAAAAAAAAGTAGTGGTGCAGTCCCAATACTAGTTAAAATTCATAGCATAACTCCTAAAACTGCAGACAGCTAAGTAATGTGTGCTAGACCATAAAACCAAAATACTCATATCTGGAAAGCAAAACCTTAGTGTGTCAGATGCTGGGGGGTTTGGTTCAGACAGTCATTTCTGAGGGACTGAGAGGGAACCACCAGACAAGTAGTCACTTCTGACTCAGGCCGATACCATGACAGCTGTTTCAGCAATTGGCAGTAAAGCCACTGGAAGATTTTAGAGCATGTAATACTTACCTTGCTCTTCTTAGGAGTTATTGAGCAACTTTTCTGTTTGCTTCTGTCCTCAGGTCTGCAGTGTGGAAGCTTTTCAGATGTTTGTTTTGCTTTCTTGTTGCCCTTTTTGGCCTGTGGAACATAATTCATCAATATCTCACTAAAATGTATTACAATACATCTGAAATGTCTTAGTGATTCTGCTGGTGTTAAAGCAATTGCTTGTGCATGGCAAAGCACAAGTTTCAAAGTACAGCCTTGAAGCTCAAGAAGTCTAATGGAACAAATTAAATGTGGCATTCAGTCAACAACTGAGGATGTAGCATCTTTATGGCAGAGCCCAGTTATAGCCTAGTGTCTGTGCAACACCTAGCAAGGTGTGGTGTGCTAATGCTACAGAATGGGAGACTAGGTAGCACTGCAATCCAAATAATATTATTAGAAGCAATTTGCTCTTTGTGTGGCATTTGTCTCTTTGTCAGTCCCAGGAAGAGCCTCATGTTGGGTTTATGTAGAAGGTGGGTGAAAGAGCAGAGTTATAAGCAGCATGTAGTCAAATAATAAGTGGCACTGCTCCATCAGATTACTCAGTCAAAAGAGGGCACTTTCTGCTACATCCCTGGAATTAAGTGGGATAAAGAAGCACACACACTAGGACCTTTGTTCCTTCTACTGTTACCCAATACAGAATAACAGCTTATAAAGTAAATGCACTATTATTTTAAGTGCACTAGAGGGGCTTATCGTTGATTCCTTTTTTAAATTTCCAGGTAGTGCTGAAATCATACATTAACTTTGCAGTACGCTACATTCAATGTAAGGCAGTCTTTCCTCCTAGCATGTGGAAACTTAAATAAACAACATAAAGCAGCTAGGGAAATGGCCTTATACCATACTGTTCAGTTCACTGTAGCTCAGTACGCCTTTAAGGAAATGCAAACTTTCCTTCTCTCTTCTCTCTGTTCATGAGTGTTTAAAGGAAACTTCATAATGGAGGTTCCTGTTGTCACTCATACTGTGTGCAACAAAGCAGATGTTCTTTTACTTTACATAACATATAATCTTGGATAACTAAGGCTGCTCCCAGAGGGTAAACAAAAGTGATCTCTGTTTTTCCAAGCACCACTACCCTTATTTTCATCCTTTCTCTGCTGATGGTGAGTCAGGCTGTCTCTATTTTGCCAGCATGACTTGGCATTTTGTACCATTTAGGGTATGGAGTTCATATTTGAGAAAAATTGAACCTTGCCATAGCAAACAAGTCTCTATGTGGAAAAGGAATTTTCGAGTCTATTCTTTTCCCTGATCAGCCTTCAAAATGCTCTAATTATCAGCAGAAAATGGTAGGAGGAAAAAGCAGTAAAAACAAACCCCATAGAAAGGAAAAGTGAATTGCTTATAATGAAGCAGATAGCTTGGGATTGAAAAAAGCCTTTTATGTAGATGTTCCACCATTGCTGTCTTTGAACCAAAGGTGGTCATTAGAACCACTTGTATTACAAACACTAACCATCTGTCACAGTTTTAGCTTTGATGATTTCTGCTAGTTATAGCCCAGGACGATTGGGATGAATTCAGAAGTCTTTTTTGAACAATTAATACCCTTCTCCCATATTCTCTGATTTTTTCCTGTTTTCATCTGACATTTCACTGGTGGGAAACACCACATCTCAAAAGACACTGAAACTGAGGAGGCAGCAAATATAAATGCAAAAATACATGAGAGATGTACCACATAGCTACAGAGGACTATTTACAAAGAAACTTACTACATGTAAAACCATTTTGATGTGAATTACAAGATTTTAAAAATATTTTCCAGAACATTATTGCTGGACACTGAATAAGACCATTTATATAATTCATGTTTGGTACAGCAGACACCTTTTCTTCAGTAGACTGCTGTACCTAGATAATAAAAGCAGATTCAAATTGAAATAAAACGGAGTGAGATCTTGGCTGGGACTAGAGCTGGCCCCAGGCATAAGGCTGGCACAGCTCATTGAGACTGCTGATGGTGAGGGAGGAAGGGCAGTAATGTTAACGCTAACAGGAGCGATCTTCACAGCAGCAGTGGTTGGCACTGACACTATAGACTGCCACAACTAGGAAAAGCAGAAGTTAAGGCCTGCTCAAAGGGACCTTCTGCTTCCCATCTTTGCTTGCACCTTCTTTCCCCCTTTTTTGTTCCAACAGCCTATCTCACCTGCCAAGAGCAGGGGAAGAAATAGGAAAAACATTTTCCCTTCCAAGCACTCATTTCCAAACCAGTGAAGTCCCTGAAACTTCACTGCCTCCTCCCAAATCTGACAGCTTCTCTCAAGCTGCAATAAATCATTCATTTTAGTTAGAACATCAAAAAATTTATTTAAATAACCACTGTTGTACAGCAACTCAGTTCTTATTTTCCTTTTGTATGTTACTATATTGAGTTGCAGTAATACATCAATGTGTAAGCACAGAACTTTAAAGTTTATAACAGATGACAATGAAATTGTTCTCCTTTAATCACAGAAAATACATTTGAATGCAACTAAGACGATTTCAGATTTAATTTCCTAGTTACTAAATGATAGGGAAGTCAAGGAGGGCACTTACTATGTCTGTGTAGGATATTAAAAATGCTCAATGGAAAAACAAGAAAAGCATTCTGGCCTACAAGTCTGTGAGTCATTCTTCCTAGGATATGCTTGCCTATAACTTAGCAACGAGCCAACTTAGATGAGAAGAAACGTAGAGAGCAAATCTGTTATATATGGATATATGAATCCAGGGGGATTACAGGGAAACATAGGGGCTTTGTCTTTATTTCTTTGAACTCACTTGAAGTTTACAGTAATTTCCCTTATTTCTCAGCATTTTAAAAAATATGTCAGCTGTAATTAAAAATACATTTCAACACTTGTTAAATTTTATCTTCCTGTGATTTTATCTGTTTTCTTTCTAAGACTACTTTGTTCCATGGTTTTATTTGCCTCATATTGTGAGGAAAATCCTGAAAATACACTAGAGGAAACTGTATAAATGGGAACTCTGACAAAAGCCTTATAAATAGCTTCAAAATCAAGTGAGCGCAAGCATGCCAGCTGTCATGGTTCAGGTCTGAGTGGAATATCAGAGCCTTCCTTCCAGCCTGACCTGGCAGAGAAGTGGGTGACTCTCAGGGATCAAGTCGCCAGGCATTGGGCAAGATTACTGTAACCTAAAATTAGCCTCCAAAACTCATACATAGGCTGACAACTATCCAACTATTTCAGAAATGTAGATCACACAGTATTCTACTAAATACTTTGAAAGCCCTTTGTATAAACTTGCTCCAGTCCCTATAATGGTTCTAAACCTAATTTTAGGTGAACTTCTTTTATAATCTTGCTGTCAGTATCTGTTGAGGAATTGTATAAATGTGTGGTAAAAAATAGCTTTATATTGTAGGAGTAGACTAAATGTACTCTTCTACACATGCAAATTGATTTATTTAAAAATAAATGTATCACTTGGTAGGCAGCTTAGAAAGCAGAGACTTTTTAATGTGGGGAATGTGAGAAAGCTAAAATTATTCTACCAATGAATGCTTAAAAATGTATTCACAAAGGACAATAACAGAAATTCACCAGTTATGGTGATATCGCATGTGTTAAATACAGTTGAATACAGACCAGCCAGGCATTTTGGGGAAACCATTATTAGGATGCTTTATGGCAAACCCAAGAGAGAGAGAGAGAGAAATAGAGAGACAGAGGCACATCCTAAACTAGAATTCTTAATGTGAATTATTTGTTGTGCAGATAAAAATATTTCCTCAACAGAGTTGCAAGAAAGAAGAACAGATTGAAAATGTGGCTGTGACCTTTTGCAGTAATAAGCTTAGTTCTTAAAACACTAGATCTATATCTCATTTCAGACTTACTATGGACACCAAAATTTACCAGCTGTGAAAAGTTTCACAAGCTCTAGAGCAACTTTTCTTTAATAGAATTGGTATCACAATTTCATCTGCAGTGTAACTGAAATAACCCATCTTTGTAGCCAAAGGAGGTGTGCATGTTATGACTTTATGGCTCACAAAGATGCTTTCTGCTAAGAGAAATGTTTCTGCTTTCTGCTTTGAAAAAAATTCTTCTTTCTAAGCTGCCTACCAAGAGGTAGGGTTCTTCTCTTTCAATTAATTAGTTTGCTTACTACTCCCATAACCTACAATACAAAGCATTTTGTTAACAAGGCTTTACATAGTTCCTATGTAACTCTTAACGGCAAGATTAAAAAATTAGGTTATTTTAAATGCTTGCTAATAACACCATGCTCAAAAAAAAAGGGGGTGAGGGGAGAACACAAGTTTTCAAACAATCACTGACATGGATTGGGCATGGTTACTCACCACTTTGTCTTCCTCTTGCTCTTTAGTCAGGGACTTAGCTGCTTTTGGAAATGATTGATTTGTTTTGGGGGAATCCAGTACAGAATAGCTATGATCCAGAATGTGACTGATAGCCTTCTTCTGTAACAAAAGGGAAAAAATGGCATGAGAGCATTTCAACTCTCTAGAAAGTTTAAATTGTCATGCAGGACTTCTGACTTTTGATAAAGTCAGCCAGCACCATTTTGCTAGTTGTAACTTCAAACTGTATTACTTAAATGTTTCTTCCTTCTCTTCTCTTTGCATTGTTCCCTCCCTTCCAAAACATTCATGGCCTGTCTTGCATCTCTAATTCAAGCTTTGGAGCTGCTAGTTGGGTATTCTGACAATCCTGTAAAGCAAGCTGCCCTTCCATTTCTCCTGCTAGGGCTTTTCAAAAGACAACCAAAATATTTAGACATGGAATAAATAAGCACGACTCAAATCTTCCCTTTTTCCTCTAAAGGGTTTTATTGCAAATGAGCAGTCATGGTGTTTTTGAACCTTAGAAGCTAGTACTTTTTGTAAGGCAGGCTCCCAGGAGTTTGGTAGATAGTGTGAAACAAAAGGTGATACTGCTTAAAAACAGAGCTAGGCCTTTCCCTTTGGAGATCAAGTAGCTTCCTGACAGTCCTCAGAGATTCTCCACCCCATGGGAACAGTGAAGTGCTTTATATCCAGGAATAACATATTGTTCTTACTTTGCTATTTATACCGAGTATAACGTCTGTACAGCAAGGCAGTGTGTACCCACTAAAGTCATAGCCGTACATACTCTGAGTTCATCTCATTGTTTCAGCAGAGTTTCAAAAATGGAGTAATTTTCCCATCCGGAATTAGGACAGAAGTAAATAACATTTTCTTAGGTCAACAATCAAAAAGATTCATATCAGGTGAAAAAAAATGCTGTGTATTAAAACCAATCAATGCATTCTGGGGATTTCTTTAAACATATTTAAGAATTAAAAGTAAATTTGTACAAATATATATATATATACATTTTATTATATATATATACTTGACATTTCAAGCAGTTTCAGAGTCTGCAGACTGCAAATTTTACCTTCAAAAGGAAACTACAGGCACAGGGAACCATTTTGAAGCCAAAAAGCTTAGAACAGATTTAGGGAGAAAACTCTGTACATACAAGAGCATCACATTTCTCCTCAGTTAAGGAAGAGTTCAAAAATGATAAGTGTGCAATATGCAGATCCCAATCAGTTGAGACATGTTTATGCTGAGAACCTAGTAACTAGCTGTTGTTGCAGTGACCTCAAAGGCTACTTCATTTCAACAACATTTCGCACTAGATTATTTAAAAATCAATCAAAAAGTAATCGAAAGAAAAGTATATCCACAAACTACATGCAAAACATATAAAATCCATCAAGTTTTGAAATTCATTGTTCTTCTATTATGAAAACATATCCAGAAGTAAAAATGGAAAGTGCATCGGAACATTGAAAGATGAAAAAGAAGGAAGAAATAAGGTCTCTTTCAAGGTGGAGGAAAAAAAAAAATCCAAAACATTACAGCAATTCATTACAGAATCAGTGATTCAGTTCCAAAACAAACAACAACAACAAAAAAAACACTTTTCTCATCTAAATTAATGGGTCCGGCACCAAGCCACTGAGCCATATATGCCCAGATATGACCCTTATATTTAAGTAACAGCTAAAACTCACATTAAGTTATTCTTGCCACATTTATACAGAGGAATGAAGATATAGCCTGTGACAAAAAGACAGATCTCCTCAGGGATGATATAACATTTAGCCATTGATAATTACGTGCTAAGCAGAACTGTCTGTTTTAGCAGAAAGTTCAAAAACACATATGAAAATACACATAAAATTTTTATTAGCTACTAAAATACTAACAATGCTCTGAATTTGTTATACACAAGTGAGTAAGGCTCTTTTATAAAAAATGTGTTTCAAATAAAGTTATCATGACTACCAAAACAAAAGTTACCTTGAAGTCGACCTTTACCTATAATAATACTAAGAGAAACCTTACTAGATTAATGAATACATGTTAATATATAGCAGTGCCCCTATAAAGCCATAACACAACCTTTAATTGGCTCAGCTTTATTTCACCCATGATTTATTTTGTTCCACGCTACATTGAGGAGAGTCAGAGAAGCCTGAATCTAAAAGCCTCCTATCCAAACCAAAGTGAGCAGGTGATTCTCATGTGACAATTGACATCGAGAATGAGGGCCCATATTTGTGCATTACAAACAGCTGTGACATTTTCCTAATGTGCAAAGTGAGTATAGAGAAAATTGAACAGCAGAACCCTGAATTATTGAAAGGCTAGCTATGCAGAACAAACATAATTAAAGGGTCTCATTATCTTCTAAATAATCATTGTAAATAATGCTTTAGATAATTACTTCATTAGTTTTAAAAACACTGGCTTTTATTCTCCTCTGAGATTCCAACCACTAAATCTAGACTGAATAAGTTGCCAAAAGGCAAAATCAAAAGCGGAGGAATTATGTGAGCTAGAAATGCAATGTATATATCTGCACAAACTGACTTAGAACCAAAATGTTTTGAAACATTTTTTGCAAATTTTCAGAAGGTTAAAAGCTGCTTGAGTTTTTAATCTCTTTTTTTTTTTCATCTTGCTTTCTGATGCAGTTCGATTCATTTGCGTGCAGCTATATTTATCCATTTAAAGATAGTAGGCAGCAGTGTGGATGAAACCAAGATTCATCCATATCATCGATGACTGACCTCTACTAAGCATACATACTGCTGCTTTTCTTTGCTACAGATACCGTGAGGTAGATTCAATAAGAGATGAGACTATGCCTCTACAACCAACAGCCTCAACAAAAGGAAAGTCAAAGACAGGAGAAGAAATGGGAAAAAGACGTGCAATGAGATGGCTCCATAGGTAAGAATGTCTGCATTTGGAAAAGGTTTTTTTTTTTTTTTTTTTTTTTTTTTTTTTTTTTTTTTTTTCCCAACAGCACTAAGTGAATACTGCCAGTAATTCAAATAACAGCATGAAGAGCTGGTAAATACTTTCCTGGTCAGGTCCCAAGTCAATCTGTAGCACTGCAGAAGGCTGCTGCTTACAAGTCATGGTATTTTAAAAGGCCTTTGCCAAAAGTCCAGTAAAGAAATAAAGCAGCAAAAGGAAGATGTCTGCGAGTAAGTTAGCAATCCTGCAATCCTTCACATAGAATAAGCACTGTAGACAAATCAGCAACATCTGAACTTGAGAAAGAGAATGAATTTTCAAAATGGTGGTTACTTACATTTTGAAAACAGAGATTGGCAGAAACTATATAGCCTCCAGTGGAGACTCCCCCCTCCTACCCCATCAATTAATGTGCTGATTTTAGAAAAAAAAAAAAAAGAAGCAACATTTAGGGAACTCACAGTTTTCTTCAAGGAGGTAACCTGGAGACAGTGAAGTTCTTTAAGTTGCTGGGCTTTATTTAGAAATTATTTGAGGCCAGAAAGCTAAGATCAAATAAACATGTATGACTACACTGATGATATATGCTCTGATACAATTCTACAGTGTATAAAGGTAGCAGTAATAGACATTATATATATTGTATTACTTCAAAATTCAGAAGTTCATCCTAAATATAGGCTAGAAAAATAACATGAATAGTATAGAGAAAGGGATCTTAAAATATACTCTAACATATATTCTCAAAATACTGAAATCCAACGAAGCATTCTTTTTTGTAGTACCTACTGTATTACTGCATTGTCAGAGTTTACAAGCAGTTTCCACACGATGGAGTATTCAGGGAATGAAGAGCAACCCTGTAAGAGTCCATCGCAGTGGGAGGCTGGTAAACGTTGACTTGTTTTCCTTCAATTTGCAGTTCTCTTTCTCCTGGTCTATTACACTATTGACCACATAATAAGATACTATGATAGTTTTTATAGTGAATGCATAAGATATCAATGCTGTGAACTTAAAAGTCGTTAAAGTGTATTCTAATGGTTATGGCTTAAAACTGAACATATAATTCTATTTCAGCTAGAACAGTGCAATTAGACTCCTAACTCCCGCTGGCTTCCTAACCATCTACCTGCAGATGCATCTTCGTGTGGCACCTTCAACTATCAGTACTTCACAGCTTGAAATGTAATACGGAAGAACAACTAACCTTTTTTTTCCATCTTGTGTTTAGCTAGTCACAGAACTTGGATGCTTCAGTCTGATAGCTGTGGCTTATCTTAGATTCACAGCAGCAATAAACTAAATTTCTAAGCAAGTCAGACTACCACTCTAAATAAGGATGCATGTGTAAGAAACTGAATCAGCAATTCAAATTCTTTTTGGACTTTCACTAATCTTGTGTGAAATGATTTTTTCTTTCTTTCGAACATAAGCAACCCTCTTCCATGGCAGGAGGAGGCATTAAGAATAGAACAAAAGAGGCTAAGCAGAATTAACCTTATCCAGCATGTATGGCTTTAAACCTGGAAATTGCTTCCTTGCATCCCATACCTATGTAGATGACCTAATCTGCTCACTTTGAAGATCAGATCTAAGTAGTTCCCCCTAGAAAACTGAATTAAAATAAACCATCATCAATACTGCTTTCAATGGTTGGTATCTGTTTCTTGATTATATTTTCCTATGCATTTTTAAATGGCTAAACTTTCATAATGAAATAAAAAAAAACTTCTGTAACTGTGTTTTTTTGTGTTTGTCATTGTGTGATTTTTTTAACACATGACTATATTAATAAGCTCATGTCTTGCCTCAACAGATGTCAAGTGTCCTACAGTATTTGCTGTAAATGTAGAAGCAGTAGGGTTTTCTCCTTAGGTTTAGGCCCCTATCCATCAAAACTATCATTACTTCTCACCAGTGCCGATCTGATCTGAGGAGATTGCAGGCATCTGCCTAGACTAAGGTCCTGACTGCTAGCTATGCTTAAATCAAAAATCCTATGGAACAACCTGGAAGAATAAAATAGGAAGTAATTGTTTTCTGAGAACATCTCTATGCAGCTGCAATTTACAGCATTAACAATCCAAGGTGGTGAGGGAGTTCTAAATGAAATTTTATTTAATTTTCCATTGTAAAACCTACTGATACATTATCAATAAAACAAAGCAGGCTCTACTCCTATTTTTAAAGGATCAGTTCATGACTAGGAGGCCTGCTGTTTTGGAACAGGGACAGAACAAGTCAATCTGCCAAGTCAGTTGATACTCTAGACAACACACAGCATCTATGTTGTAGACAAATTCCTGTAGGTATTTGAAGAGCACTGCTGGAAAACCTGCATGAAAAGCTCTGCCATCAGAAATGCTGACTGATTAAACCAATCACATAACATTGTTCAGAAGATGCGAAAGAGCATTCTTTCAAACCACCAAATAAGCAGGACTAATAGCAGAGGAAGTGGTTCTGTCACTTTTGAACGCATTACTTATGCAGGATTACAACTACTGAGGGAAAAAACATTACCTCCCAAATCCCTATATACTCATGGGACAAGGCAAATAACTTACTCTCAAGCTAATTCAAATGCTGGAGTGCCAGGTTGCAATGGCAGTTTCTCTTGTTTGGGAATCTCTTGTCACTTTTAATGTGGAACTGTATTTAGACTTTATTTACAGTGGTGGGTGCAACTCAAGACTGCAGGGGGTGTACAGGGTCCAAAGTTTTGATATTGAAAAAACAAAACCTGCAAAAAAATAGGTGCTGATACCTGCTCTTTCAGCTCACCTTTCTTCCCAAAATAATTTCTCACATCTGTAAAGTGCAAACAATGTTCTCCATAGCAGCAATGTTGCGAATTTCTGTAAAGTGCTTTGAAATCAGAGTTTTTTAAACTGAAACTTCTTGAAATTTTAATGTCTAGAAAGATGGCAAAACATAAATCCCATTAATAGATTTTGACACAGTGACCACATAACAAGGACAATTAAAAAATGCCTGTCCGTTTTCTGTAAAAATTATATATAAGAACTGTAAAGTGAGCTGCGATATAAATGGCACTTCTGGTGAGTCCGTATTCATTCTGCCATATTCTCTACATCAGGCTGTGCTGTGTTAGTTTAATGTGATTCAGCTCAGCTTACTGGAGTTGAGAGGAACTAGCATGGGCTGAGCCAATATAGTCTTATGTTCTCTCTGAAGTGTGGATACAAGAAATAGTTTGGTTTTGTATGCATAATACAAAATTTGTATGCATTAAAAAAAATTGCTTTCTTCCCAGACCACAGTCTGTTATATATAGTTAGCTACTTGTATAACTTCACAATTTCTAAGAATTTACTATTCAACATCAAAATCCTTTTCCCCCTACTTACAGAAAAGAAGATTCAAAAGCAGCCTGTAAGTGCAGCAATCTAAACATTCTTTAAAATATACAATCATTTTGTATCTACTTACCATTTCTATAAATTTCCCTTCGTAAAAATCTTTGAGAAGTACTTCTGTTCTTCAAAACGTGATTATAAATGCTTATAAAATGCTTTTTTATTCCAAAAAGCTGATTTGTAAGTGCTGTACTACTGTGCAGAAGGACTTTGCATGTTTGACAGAGGTAATGAAAATAGTCTGCAAGCAGCACTATGTAACTGAGGAGCCAGTTATTGTATATGACAGAAAAGACTGAGTTGATTCACAGGTGCAAAGGCTGACCCATTGACTGCAGCATGAGGAAGCATGCCTTGGTTATTTTCAGAAGTCACATACAAGCCACAAGAACATATCAAATCAAGTTTAACACTCTGTAATCAAAGTTTAAAAAATAAATAAAAATCACCCAAGCCACTCTCAAATAATCTACATTAAGTGCAGCTCTCTGAAGGGCTTTTTAAAAAATAATTCTTACACAGAAAAGCATCCTTCCTCCTAGGTAGAAGTTATTTCAGCTCATTCTGTCTTCTAAATTTATCAGGCTTGCATAGTGCCTCACGTAGTGCTACACTAAACAAATGCTGCATTGCCTAGAAATGTCTGCTCATACAGAACAAAAAATACAGAATGAAAACACTAAGTTGGGGAATTTTAGCTCATTCTATTGAATTCATCTGTGTTCCAAGTTGGTGCTTTTTGTACAGAGGGTGTGGCATCCCTATAAGAAGCAGCAATGAGATGCCACTATTTTACTTCTGGATGGTGAAAGATGTGCTTTTATACATAATATGAGAATACATGACTAGCTTTATCCAAATATAACTCCTCCATTTATCAAGTTTAATATTCAATAAAATTCTATGGGAATACTTTAAATGAATAACTCCCATTCTCCCATTCATATCTTCAGTACTGCCTCCCGTTCGTGGTTTTTTTTTTTTTTTTTTTTTTTTTTTTTTTTTTTTTGGTGAAGAGTTTCAGGAAATAAAATAATCAGACTAAGATATAGATAGCAGTTGTTTGACATGTGTGCCTTATTCAAACACTTACTGGAAATATTCACAAAGGTCACAATAACATCATGAATATAATAATAGCAACAAGATACTTGCGTAGATAAATTTATTAGTGCATAGGTTAGAGACTTCCTCCCCCACAATATTAACAGAACAAACGTTCATGTGAAAAACAAGTTTTGTTTTAAAACAAACTGAGGCAGCTATAAAACAAGTAAAAAAGCATGGAGCGGCTTATTCATATTTCTGTTCTTGATGGGAAAATTATTGCATTATAAATTAAAAAAGAATCAACACAAACAAATTTGGAGCAACAATTTAGATAACCAGCTGTAGAACAGCAGAACTGATCCCCTCAATGTACTTTGTATCTGTATAAATAATATTTACTATTAGAATTCTAGAAAACTATAGAATAAAAATACATTTTACCTAGAATGAGCACTAAGGCAACCAATCTTTCCTTACTTTGTTTGTAAACTTCCTTACAACCATTGGCGAGTGTTCTGGGCTAAGAGGTAAAAATTGTTCGTTACTGAAGTTGAATTCTTTCAAGCGACTTCTTACGGCTGGCTTGCAAAAGGCTTTTTTTGTTAAAAAAAAAAAAAAAAAAAAGTATGGTATCTGAATAGCTCTAGCATATTCACAGTATAATTGGACAGCAAAGCAGGAATATTCATACATACAATATATATTGTAAACTTTGCTGAATTTTATGAAGCTAGTCAACAGACTGAGTTACATTTTGGTGAATAATCTCAGGCACTTTCCACAAAACATAAGTTTAAAGATTCTAATATTTTATGACAGTTATTGCAATTAACATTATAGTTGAATATCTGGAAACATTAACAAGCATAGTTTTAGACTGTGTTTAAAAAGGCACACCTTATATGTTCCTCTAATTCTCTTACAATGTAAATATATCTACATATCTACATGGACATCCTAAACAATGAGAAATCAAAAATTCAAGTTACAGATATTTTACACACAAAATACAAAAATAACCTTTAACATTAAATGCAGTTATTTGGTTACATTTGAAGTCTTTCAAGCTTTCAGGTCTTACGAGCTAGCATTACAACAACAGTATGTATATACTAAAACACTTCATACATGTTATACAATACATAAATTTCATAACAAATCAGTGTCTTAGTTCGCATTATGTTTTGGAGTTTTCTGAGGGAGTTGCATTTCTCCCTATGTACTATATTTGCACAACAACATTAGCAAGCTTCTGAAAATGAAATATTGACTTGGCTTTACAGAAGGTATGATTTTTAAAAATCATTTTATCATATGATTTTTATCATTCATATGAGCAATAAGGCTAAACTGATCCATGAGTTTTGAAAAAAGACTGTAAAATCATTTGCTGAAGTTCAAATTGTATGTTTCATTACTGTATTCTTTTACCAGAAAACATTTCTACCATAAGGTAAAGGAAATATTTAACCTTATTAACCCAATTAACCTTAGTCATGTTGAAATGATTAAAAATTTAAAGCATAAAAAAAAATCTTTGCTTTTTCAAGTGTAATGTAGGAGGCAGACCATTAAATATGTAAGTGCTCTTTTCAGGATAAAATATTTTAGCACTTGCTGAAGAATATTTTAATAAAGTATTAAGCTTAGACAGGCTAAGGTGACTAAATAACTTAAAGACATAGCTACATTTCATAAAAATGTTCACAGGAGTGCTAACAGAAGCAGCACCGCTAAGATTATAAAATCTGTGATTAGGCTTATAGTAGCAATAGAAATAAAGAAGTCGAACAGTCAAAACTCTCAACTCCCTATTTGAACTGTTTATAACACTGAAATATGAAAACATTCAAAGTTACTTTAGTTCAAAACAATTAAAAGCAAGTTTCGGTCTTACAAATGTATAGTTTATGATGAAAATCCATATGTATCCTAATATATTCTGTTCTTCATTTATAAGTAAACATTAAGAGGGATTTTGTTTTCATTTTAGCCATTTAGTGATAGGTAATCATCATGTAACAGTGTAAGGGTGTAAGGCATCTTTAATAAAAAAAAAGTTTGGCTTTACTGAAGACATCTTTTGGAGTTTCTGAAGGTTCGTAGCTCTTTGAATATACTTGCTATGATAGTGTTGTTGCTAGGATAATTCCAAGTATCAGAAGTAATACAGTTACGCATATAATAATGAATATCAATTTCTGCAAAAAAAGTGAAAAAATGAAAAGTTTAGATTGAAGTACCTTGTCAGATAAAGAACTGTTTAAGTACATGCATACCCACATCAAATCAATTACACTGGTATCTATTCTAAATCTTTGAATTATTGTTCTAAATAAAACTTACTGCTATGATTTCCTATTCTTATCCATTCTTTTCTAACATTTGTAACCATAGTTACTAGCTGTAGCTATTTGTATAACAATGATTTTTCTTTATAGTTGTTACTACCCATAGGAAACTTCCGTAAATATTACTACATACAGAAACAGTGGCAATAATAAACATTTACTTATCAAGGTCAAGCCTAAGAATAGTTAACATTACTTACTGCAATAAATCCAATCCTTGGATAAATATTTGTAGCCTGCTCAAACCTCTACAATTCCACTCTTAGACAAATTCAAGAAAATGTCAGTAAAAACCTTGTATAACTAGTAGCTCAGAAGATCTGCACAAAAAACCCACACAACTGGATTCTATGTAGATGCATCAAGGTCTGACAGCAGGTCAGATATTTCTATCAGTAACGATACAGTAAAGCGTGTTATCTGCCCATAAACCAGATGTGAAAAGAAACTATAACATCAAAAGTAAAAACTTTAATATTAAAAATGTGTTAGTACAGACAACTAAACTAATGATTAGTGGTCTGAAATGACATACTATCTCATAGAGCTTCACATATATTTTGAAGATCCGACATGTAAAAAGTTGAGTTTCTACTGGTCCCAGAAGAGTTAAGTGCTATTATCTGCTTAGTCTGGCTATAAGTCATTTTGATAAGAAATGGCAGATTAGTACAGCAAAATTCTGAAAACTGAAAGATTTCTCAAATTTAGGTTGGAGTATTTGCAGACTTCCTCTTACAAATGCATCATCGCATGGTTTCATTTGGTCTACTATTAGTAAAAGAGCTTTACAGTAAAAAAAATTATGTATATCCTGCAAAGCAAAATAGCCAGCTTTATGTCTGTAGACACCTACTTTAATGAAAGCTCTGTTTAAAGCCATAGAAAACTACATTTGACAAATTTCCAATTAGAAATACGGATCTTAGTGCAGGCTGTTTTCTGATGTCAACTTTATATATATATATAAAAATCAAATGACTGAGACAATAAGCTGAGTTGTCTCATTTCATTTTTTGTTTACAGGTTTTATGATAAATTAAAAAAATTAGCACTAGATGTCACAGTTTTCGATATTCACGTGCATAGAACTTTTGCAGTATGCAGAGACAGAGGAGGATCCACCTAGTCATCTCACCCTCCCAGTACTAACTGCACACAGTAAGGATTAGTAGTCCAAAGAGGTTGTCAGAGCAGAACAATAGAAAAATTAGTTGATTAGTTACTTACTGCCGCACTGGCAGGAATTCATGCATGCTGAGGTTATCCAAGCATCACCGAATACCAACAGACAAACCAATAATTAGACCAATAATGGCAATCAACACCAATGACACAAGGATAATTATCCATATTTTCTGTTAAAAACAAGGCATTATTATTTTAATATCACATTAAAATTTGCATTTTCAATTTTTAAAACAGTCAATGTTTAGATCCATACATTTTAAGTTAACATGCTCATTAGCACAATTATGAAGAGATAGCATACCCTTCGTGCTTTACTTTGATATTTAACTGCCTTTTTTGTCTCTTCTTTAGCATGCTCCACATAATCTGATGCATTCATCACATTCTTTTCTATGTTGTTGATCATTTCACCCTTAAAATGAAACGTTAAAGAAAAGTTAATTATGGCATCCATGGATCCTTGTTTAATGAATCTGAAAAAGGCAAACGGCTGTAGAATATAAATGAATATTAAAAAAGAGTAATTTGCGTAATAGCGATGGACTTTTTTTCTGCTTTGATGTGCCATGGGGAAAAGCAAATGAGAAGCAAGGGCTCAAAGTTCTAAACAAACAAGGAACATTCAAGGGCAAGGTAGGCATCTTTCTCCATTTTGAATAAACGGACACTGAACCTCTGAAAACATACCTTTGAATGTGAGGTATGTTTTAACAGCCAATCTAAAACTGACATACTAAGAGGTCAGAAACCTCTGATGTGCCTGGACATGGGAAAAGATATTGACTATTTTAACACAAGGTTTAACAGTTACCTAAAAAAACCATACACTTCAGGAAGCAAAGCAGAGTTGAATGTTTAGAACATCAACACATAACCAGATATAAATTATGATGAATGAAATTTGGTAATGAAATGGAAGATTGGTGAAAAGTTATAGTAAATCTATTACCTGTGTTTCTGTCCATCAGAAGAAATAATCAGCAGCAGTAAACAGCAAAGCATTAAATAATGATTTAATAATTTTTATTCATTTCTAATTGATTAGGAAACTACTACCAGTTTGCCTTGCCTATAGATTTAATAATCAAAGCAACATACAACTTCAGCACAAAACCCAATGAAAAAAATGTCCTGTTCAGGAAACCTTCTCCCCTGAACATTATTCCTTTCATTCTCCTGAAGAACTCAGAGGATTTAAGAGCTAAGTAAAATACTTTTAACTTCTGTTAATTGGTATTAAGTAGCAAAGACTACAGACAGAACAAATAACACACACCTCAGGATAAGCAATATGAGAGAGAACTTGGATATCTTGTCCATCAATCCATTTACATTAGTGCTTGAACAGGAATCATACCTTTGTATTATATGCAAATTGTATAAACCTACATTTTATTCTACCACAGCAGTCCTTTGCCATGTCTATGAGTATACTAAGTTTCCAAGACACTAGCCGTCACTCCAGGACAGAGTTGTTCTCGCTCAAACATGCACAAAACGTTCAAGCATACTGCAATATAAGTACGTTGAAGAAAATACTTAAATATACTGACTGAAAAGAAAGTCTATGCTCAGCAATCCATAGGACATACTATAAGGACATCTAGACTAATTTTTTTCTAAAACAATACAAAAACCTTTAGCAGTTAACTTTCATATATACTAATCAGTCATAAAACACTAAGAAACAAATCTGTATTATCTGATCACAATAAATTGTTCCTTTATATTTCAAAGTGGAAGAAAAGAAAAAAATCCCACTTATGTATTAGTTTGTTTACCTGAGTCTCAACAAACATAGCCATGTCCATAAACATTTCATGTAACTCCCGTATGCTAGATTCCAGTTTCATAATATCCTTGTGTCGGGACTCAATTTCATTCAGAGCTTGCCTAGTTATTTGGGAGTCTGATATAATCTTTGGAAGAACAAAAAAAGAGACAGACACAAGTAAGTGTTGACAAACTTTTAAATAGCAGAAGAAACAGAACAGATGACAGGCATAACTGGACCAGAAATACATACATCGGATGTGAAAATTGAAGGATTACCACTCTCTAACATTTCCTCTAGTTCCTCATCGGTGGTGGTCTTTCCAGCTAGAATAAAAATACAGTACTTCATATAACATCACTTATTATTAAACATAATTTTACAGAAGGATAACAACTCAAAATTCTTGTACTGCATATTTTTCAAGATAAAACAATGTAGTGTTTAGCCATTACCAAGTACCATTTTGCATATGAAAAAAAGAAAATGTCAAGTAGGAAGAAAACAACTGTGCTAGATTCAGAACTACGATGAAGAATTCCTGTGTGTTTTTTTCTTTTGGTCGGACTGAAAAGTTTGATCAGAAACATTTACAATATACATATGAACCCTGTTGAATGTTCTCCAGAAGGAAGAACTGAAGATACAAACAGTATTTACATAACACTCCATATTTACCCATTCAATCATGTCACATTGGCACCTAATTTGCTTCCTCCCTCCTACCAATGACAGTGTGACGGATAAAGTCTTTATGTAAATTAGTCTTTAACAGCTAACATAGGATTACATTCAAATTCCCCGCAGAGGAGATGATTACCCACAGAGTACCCTCACTTCTACTTTTCATAACACACCTAACAATGTATGTAGTTT
Organism: Oxyura jamaicensis; assembly: GCF_011077185.1. NCBI lineage: Eukaryota > Metazoa > Chordata > Aves > Anseriformes > Anatidae > Oxyura > Oxyura jamaicensis. The sequence goes on along the minus strand of NC_048907.1, from coordinate 13,386,364 downwards.
ATTATTGCATGTTTAAGCAAACTGATACATATCCATCACAGTAGTAAGACAAATGCAAATGTCTTGAGGTACAGAGCATATTCAAGCTATTTGTATTGTACACATCATGTACAGACATTCAACTTATTTTACAAGGGAAGAGCAGGGATTAGAAATGGCTTATATAATTCTGTCCTATCAGATGAAAATTAATTTTAATACTACCTTGTGACATTAATACCCAAGAATGCTGCAAAACCTGCTTTAAAAATTTTTAGTGCTGAGGAAAAGCTAAAGAATCAAATTAGGTCAAAACATTAATTTAAAGGAACCATCTCCTGAGATATCAAGGTCCCTTCCCACAGGAGCAAGAGTGAAGAAACTAACTTGCCAAATAAACTACACTGAAATGTTCAATTGAATCATACTCAGTATGGGAGGCTAATGAAAAAGAAAAGAAGCACATGAAAACCAACGTTTTAGATTTGCTAACTCTTCTGTTTGCGTTTTTCATTTAAAAAATATTTGCCTTCACAGGTGATATTAAAAAAGGCCAACTTTAGGTACAAGGTATTATTGGTATTTTAGACACTTTCTGAAGTGGGCACTGGACTTCTGAGTAGAGTTAGGTGCCTTTCTGAATATTCCTCATAATCAACAATGGAATAAGGCAATGCCAGTCATTCAATGAACGATTAGAGTATATCTAATGGTAGCACTGATTTTATGGCAGCTGAACTTAAAAAACGTTCTTATTGACACAACCAGAATAGCATAAAAAGAGATGACGTTGTTATTAGTATGTTATTTAGGAATAGCTTTTAGCAACACAACGGAACACATTCGCTACAACAGCTTCTGCGCACAAGCTTAATGTTTCTTCTGCAGTTGCAAGACATGAAATAAATGAAACAAAGGATATTTAATTATTTGCAATAGAAGAACTTCTCTATTATTCTCTAGTTTTCTCTATTTTTTACAGTTATGAAGAGTAGTAGCAAAGATTTATTCCATCTGAGAATTCTCTTCCCTCCCATTCACATGCTTAAAGGTGGTGTCCAAGATGCATGATGTTTTGTACCATCTGTAAGTAATATGAATCAACAGAAGTATAACAATACATTTAAAATTTATTTATTTTAAAAAGAAGTGTATTCAGGTCACTTACTTATCTCTAATTGTCTCTGTATCCGACCTTTGCTGCGTTCTCGAAAAAGAGATTGGGTCTCGTTGTATTCTGTCATGACCTCCACAAACTTGTGAGCTAATACAGAGTGCTGTTTTTACAGGATTTAAAAATGAGCAAAAAGTTTATTTTATTCTTAGTACAGCAAATATGACTGCACAACAACTGAAAATTGTATTTAAATTTCAGTAGAACAGAACATGGAGTTCTGAAATATTTCCGAAAAGCGAAACTCATTCACTGATTTAGTAGCTTCCTTTTATTATCTTTAGATTTCTTAAATTGTCATACCTGTGTTTTTCTTATCCTGAGATCCACTGATGTCCGATTAGCATTTTCGCCCTGATCAAAAGTTTGTTCAATAGCTAATAGCAAAAAGAAAAATATTGAGTCAACATTCAATATGGTAAATTTGATACTGCAGCTCAAAGTTATTTGGTATTACTTTTCTCATGTACAAGGCTCCCCACAAACATGTTTAACTTTTCTTGCATATGCACGTGTGCGTAGTGTGGGGGCAGTGAAATCCATACAAGTTTTAAATAGGTTTTATAATTCTATAGTGTATAGATCTTAAAACAGTAACTACTTAAATACTATTAAGAGTCACACCAACATCTATTATTCTAGGAGCAGTTCAAAAGGTCTAACAAAATAGGCTGCTCTTGCAATTTAAGTGATAAAAACGTAACAGGTAAACATACCCTGGTGCTTATGGAAGGCTAACACAACAAAAACATACGCTAAGTGTAATGAGTAATATTCAAACAGTCAATATATTTTAAAACCTATGCTGAACAATTAAAGGCACTACTACAAGAGAGGCCCATAGCAAAATTACTTAGCCTGAATGAAGTGTGTTAAGGAATTCCAAATTATGTAATTAGACAAAAAAACCAAATCTGTATAAACACTATCGCAAAAAGTTGAACATTTTGTATTCAAGGCTTAACGAATTAAATAACTATACACTGAATTTTCTTAAGATTTTCTTAAAATTTAGGAACTACCTGGCAGGAGTTGTACAAGATAATTTATACATACATAACAGAGTTAAGTTTTAGAAGGCCAAATGCTTCATTCACACCACTAACATCCCAAATATGTTAGAAGTGATGGCAGTTTTATTTCTCCGCACAACTTACCCTTTAACCTGGCTCGGATTTTATTAGCAATCTTCTTTATTTCCTCATTTAATTCTTCGAGTTCTTCTTTTGTTCCTTAAAAAAATAAATAAATCCAGAAATGTTGATGATTGGTAACAACTCAGTGAGTTGCCTTCTCAAAAGACATTCAAGTCATTGTCTTTGGACACTATGTATGACCAGGGGAAACACAGTTAATTAGTAAGTGACGTAAGTTCTTAACAAACTGTATTTTTTTTTTATTTTTTTATTTTTGGTAAAGCAATGTGAAACTTGAACATCCACTCTCAAGGATCTCATTCAATTAAGAGCAATATAAAAGATATTTTATAAAGAGATAAGATAAAGAGATCTAATTTTAGACCCAGTTTTTTAACATTTAAAGATGCTCAAACGACCCTGGTCACTGACTCCCAATCCTGCACTGTAACATATCACCCAGCAAAAAGAACAAGATAGCAACAAAAACTTTAAACAGAAACTCTAATTGCTCCCATATTGTGTTGAATTAACCTGGATGATCCATTTCATTATCCTGTGCCATTATGTTAAAAAAAAAAATAGCAGAAACTAGTACTTGGGAAACAGCAGAGACTTTTTTTTTGTGTTCCATTCTACTTGAAAAAAACTAAGAAATCATAAATTACTCTGTGATACAACACTTATCACTGTAGTACCTCTCTGATTGTTCCTTTTATCATGTTCTTTAATCTCAGTTCCCTGGTGACATTCATCCTGCTTTACTAGTTTACAGCTGCCCATACTCCTTCCTCATAGCAGGATGTGGTGGCCACTGAAAGGTCACTGCAGCACCTGTGTGTGCAGGAGCAACTATCAGCATTTGGAGCAAAGCTGATGTTGCCCACAGAAGTGACATAGAAGGGAACCACAAAATCCAGATCCAGCAATTGTATTGGTAGAGGCTGTACCACTGCAATCTTTCTTCAGGTCTTGTCAAAAATAGATCTTCACATTAAAAATGTTTTTTGAAATTAGCAACAGAAAAATTGCATTCTTGACATCATTAAATACATCACCTAAACACTCGAATGCTGACCTACCAATGTAGCTCAAGCAAGCCATGGATCATGTACAACTCAACCCTGCAATCCCATAATTACATAGCATAATCATACTGAGGGGTTTATGATATTCCTAGGTATTTTAAATCTTATTGACAGATTCTTATTTCTTGTAACAGGCCATGGGAAATGTTATTTCCAAATCACTAGCTAAACCAGGTAAAATATTTTATGCCTTTTCTTAACAAAATGCTTTCATGGTAATATTTCTTTGTTGGTCATAGGAAAAAAATCAGTGAAGACTTTCAAGTGACAGTTCTGTAGTTTATCATGGACTCATTGCTTTTAACTTTTAAAAAAACATAATTGTGTTACATACTACCTATATTTTCTGAAAAATACTATGCATATTCATGAAGCATTTAACTAGATCTGTTATTGGAGTTCCTGAAGACTAGATTCACAGTGTTCCTACACAATTCAAACGCATTACTGTAGTTGTGATAAAAATTGCTCTCAATCAGATCAATTACTAACCCTTATTAACCTGAGGTTCACTGCTTTTTTAAAGTCATGTAGAATCAATTAGCATAATCACTGTCAATAAGACACACATATGCCAACCTACAAACAGATGAAGAAAAAAAAAAGGGGAAAAAAAAAAAACAAACGGGAAAAAAAAACAAACAACCACAGTTCGGTTTTCATCAATAAGAACAAAAAAAGTTAGGCTACTAGGCGACATTATGCAAAAATACCTCTGCATCTTTTTTTCCCTGTTCATTACACCCTGTGCACAAACTTACAAACTTAAGCATGCCTTAAATTAAGAAGTGTTGAGAACAGCTATCTATCAGAGTAAAACGTACCTAAACTAAACAAAATTGATTTTAGAGAATCTAGTAATGTATACCTGAAATCTAAATAAGCGATACTCACTGCCTTCAGGATTTGGGGCTGACAGGATAATGCTGTGCTGCTTTTTTACCTCTTCGACATTTTGTGCTATTTTTGCTATATTATTTCTAAGTTCCTCAACCTAGAAGAGAAATGTGGCAATGAAAGAATTAAAATATGGCATGTGAAGGCTTTTTTTTTTAAAATACATCTTTGCTAATAAAAATCTTAAAGTATTTAACTGCAGCACTAGTAAATATTTGTCAGAAATCGCAATGTATGTATAGCAGTTATCTGTGAACATCTAAAGAACTTACTTTTTTTCTTTAAAAACAAACAAAACCAAAAGAGCATATGCATACTTTTATGTGCCATTATGAACTTTTATGTGACAGGAAAACATAGCAGGGGGCGCACAGGAAATCAAACTCCAGTGTCTTCGATTATTTGTTGAAACAGAATCTTCCCGTACTTTGCTACATTGTATGGAATAGGAACATGATATTTACAGAAGCAAGAAATGTGTGATAATAGGTGCCCATGAGATGGCTTACTGTTGTGGTTTAACCCGACTGGCAGCTAAACACCACACAGCCGTTCGCTCACCCTCCCCCCTCCCTCTCTGGGATGGGGGAGAGAAACGGGAAAGTGAAGCCTGTGAGTTGAGATAAAGACAGTTTATTAAGATAGAAAATAATAATGATAATAATAATAATATGTACAAACAAGTGATGCACAATGCAATTGCTCACCACCCGCTGACCGATGCCCAGTCCAACCCCGAGCAGCCGGCCCCCCCCAGCCCGGCTAGCCACCCCTATATATTGTTCAGCATGACGTCAGATGGTATGGAATACCCCTTTGGCCAGTTTGGGTCAGCTGTCCTGGGTTTGTCCCCTCCCAGCTTTTACTGCACCCCCAGCCTGCCCGCTGGCAGGACAGAGTGAGGAGCTGAAAAGTCCTTGGCTTAGTATAAGCAGTGCTCTGCAGCAATTAAAACATCAGCATGTTATCAGCACTCTTCTCATCCTAATCCAAAACATAGCACCCTACCAGCTACTAGGAGGAAAAATAACTGTCCTAACTGAAACCAGGACACTTACTTTCAAAATTAAGCTAATCACAAAAATAACTGAGAAATGCACAATGTATAGTGAAGAGTACATAAAGAATATAAAAAATACCTGTTGGAAAAAGTCATCCATAAAATGGTCTTTTTCAACAATAACTGTTTCTCCATCTTCATTTCCTTTACACTGCAAAAAACAACAAAAATCTATGAAATAGAACTCAAGATACTGTTCTGAAATGAGGAAGGTTCCTTCCACATTGCTCCTGCATGCACATTTTTACCAACAATCTGACAAGAAGTAAGTTTTTCTCTTCTGAGGTCTGTAATCTGAAAACAAATAAGCAGAGAGGTCACAAAATGTCACCTAACTACCATAAAATTGTGAATGCTAATGCAGTACTCCTCTGTAAACAACTTCAGGACAGAACCAGGCTATATGCAATTTTGTAGTCTTCATTCCCCATAAAAAAGTATTAAAATATAATTTTACATCTAAATATATAAACACAACTCTCTCACAGCCTAAAGATATTGCACATTGAGTCCTACATGAACAGAAAATAACATCCAGTTTCACCGTAACTGAGACAGTAAATGAAAACCTCACAAAAAAGTACAAAGAAGGGTGTCCATGACTTTCTGGCTTGTGATGTAATGATCTAAACATCAAACAAAAGAACAAAATGCTATCAGCATCTCCGTATGAGTTTTGCCCTTGGGTGCTTTCAAGCTGCCATTCCACACCAATTCAGATACAATTATGTTACGCTACACATAGATGCGTTACATAATTTATAAACCCTGAGAAGTGAAGCCAGTGAGGCAGCAACTCCGGATGCTGGCTCTCGGAGATCTCCTGAGCACCCAGCCCAGCACAAGCCCTGAGTCACACTTCCCTAAACCATGAGCCAGCCCAGCAGAACATGTGGTTCTCTGCAGTAACGGATTCAAATTTGGTCAAAGGAAGATAGAACTGATGTGCATCACAGAAGTACACAGTTCCAGCTCTCATGGCCTCTAGTTCCCTCTGCAGAGCAGACTGTTTAAACTGCATCAAACCCAAATTAGAACAAAATACTAATTACTGTGTCCTACTGCAGTCCATGGATTATCACCAAGTAAAAACCAAACCACACGATGGGTAAAATAATGGATTTTCATTTTCAAAACTTTTTCTTGCAAGCCTCTCTGCCTTTGATCTTCTAACACCCACTTTCCACTTCCAAACCCTGATCCTGTAACCCAGTAAGCTCTCTGTTTCTGGCTTTATTAAATTAGATGAGATGTATATTATTTGCATGATAACTCCGCAATTTAATCCAATGTCAAAACACTGCTATTACCTAATAAAGTTATATTCATTAACAGTCTAAGCACCAAAATAGTAGTTCTCCATATCTTAATGGAAATTTTATATTTATACTTTGTGACAGCTTTTTTCCCCCACCCCCTGCAAATTCAGGGAGTCCATAAAGCTTCATAACAGTATTTTTTGTCAGAAATCATTTGACTTTTTATACTTGGGAACCAGTGCCCCAGTTGAAATAAAAAGACTTAAGATGTTACTGCTCTCCTGGACCACCAATTCACACCTAATGTCACACATCCCTAAAGAGTTTTGGTACTCACTCATTCTGGGGAGATGATTGCTAGAACTCAATGTTACTCAATCTGTCAGTACGGACTGTAATCAATTAACAGCCTTGCTCAATAAAAATGAGAGGAAGTCCATGTCCAAAAGAAGTCAGTCAACTCGTACTGGTCTCAGAGACTATAACGCTAAAAAGCTACCAGTCTAAGTTAATAAAGAGCTACATTTTGAAAGATGTTTGATTTAATCATCTACGTAAAAGAACACCTTCTGCTTACATTTACTGTGTAAATAATATTTTTTCTAGTTACAAGAAAATACTGCATTTAGGTAATTGAACTAAGAATAATTAAAATGGTATTGGTTAAGAGATTCAGCATGTCAGCTGCTTCCTTGGTCAGAAGATCTCAGTAAAACATTAAATACCTGAGTCAGCCTTAAGAGTAAGATTTTTTATCTGTCATTTGGTTAAGCCGTATCTATAGCAGCTGAACAGCAGAGTCCTGTGATCAGGCAGCCTCAGTCAGTTCCACGCACATTTCACTTTCACATTTGGTTGCGATGACAGAATGACAGACAAATTGGCTGTCTGCAATTTGTTGAAAGATTTAAGGACTCCCTACCTTGAACATCAGCACTTGAAAGAGAAATGATGACTTGTCAACCTCTGCTCTTAAATCATCACTTACCTAAAATACAGCTTATTCACTAACTCTTCAACTTAAGTGTCACACCTTTTCACAAGCACACAGCTCAGCCAAGATCAGTTTAGCATGAAGGTATTCCTTCTGCTAGGCCTCACCTCCATAGCATAAGCAGTATCACAAAAAAATACCTGATAAAAAGCAGGCAGGAGGCTGCAGCAGCATGCTGCGATGAGAACAGAGGTCCTGCACACCATCCTATTCCCACCCTGAGAATGCAGCAGGTGCCTCCCTGTTCTCTCTATATAATGGACAACATTTTCTTTAAAAACTGTCCAGAGAAATTACAGGATAAGTAACTGTACTGAAGTTATTATTGATACAAAAACCACATCTGAGTGACTGCTAATAGTAGATTTACAGCAGTCCCCGCAAACTTCAACTTAACTCCCTTGTACTCACACACTCCCACATTACTCAGTCAACTAGATGGCGTAAAAGGAAGCAATGTTGACGATACTGTAAATCTTTATGGTTGCCTGTACCAAGTAACTCATTACCTTTGTTATACAAGTAACCCTTTACTTTTAAAATTACTACCTACGTGTTTTAAAGCACTTTAGAATCACTTGCTTTATCCAGTCCAGAGAAAAGGAGGCTGAGAGGTAACCTGGATGCTCTCTGAAGCTTCCTGAGGAGGGAAAGCAGAGAGGCAGGCACAGCTCTCTGATCCCTGAGTACAGAGTGTGTGAGAACAACACAAAGCTGCGCCAGGGGAGGTTCGGACTGAATATTATGGAAAAAAAATATTCACCGTGAGGGTAGTGAAACACTGAAACAGGCTTCTTAGGTGGATGATGGCCCATGCATACGCATTCAAGAGACATTTGGACAATGCCCTCATTAATATGCCTTAACTTCTGGTTAGCCCTGAAGCAGTCAGGCAGCTGGACTGAAGCACCTTCATGGGTCCCTCCTAACTTAATTATTTTATTTTCCATATAAAAAGCCTCTCTTTAGAAAGACTAATTCTTACATCACATCTCCCACATTAAAGTCAAAGCCTTCCAAGCCTTTTCACTTTAAGTGCTTATTAAAGAATTTCAGATTCTAGAGGTATTGCTCTAGATGTCAGCCATCTATAGCTGCGAGGCTCTCTCCTGACCTGGAACACGAGGTGTTTCAGTGTCTTCATACAACATCAGGGTATCAAGCATTCTTTTATACTAAAGTAGCAAGTCTTTTCTCTTACTGAGATTCTCCTTACCAAGGAGATCTATCGGGCAACTTTAGCAGGTTAATCATTAACATGAATTTAGCAGCGTTACTGTACAACACAGAAAAAACGTCATAGGATAATCAACTATATGAAATAATGCTGTTATGACATGGAAAAAAAAAGCTCTTCTTCAGGAAGTTCTGGGTTTGAGTGAAGGACAATGTGAAAGATCAACTCAGGAAAAAAGCAGCCAGTAATGTTTTCCCATTTCTGAAAAGGTTTCTTTTTATTTTTCCATTTTATCCCGATTCTCTCCATTTTCACTTTTTTGACTTTGTGGTTGTTCAGTCATTCCTAAATAGTTTGGGGTACAATAAGTAAACGCACAAGAAGCAGATTTCAAAAATCAGTGCAGTTCTGTCCAAGTTACTGTTCCTAATTTACAAAAAAAAAGCTACAATCAAGTGGAATCTAGTCTAAACACTTTTCAAAGTTTAAGATTCCCTCAATACCACTCAAGAGTAATGAGATAAAAAGAATATATTTGAAATGGTTTATCTATCAAACAGGAAAACTGGATTTTAACATACACCTCTACATCAGTTTGAGCATTTGAGATAGCAATTTTTGTGTTACGAAGGTTGCAGCCCAACCTTGAGATCTAAAATATCATGCTAAAGCAGGGGTTTACGTCTTACCTCCTCTTTGAGGTCATTTAACAGTACAAAAAACGTTGGAGCAATTTTTATTAAACAGACCTTTAAAAGACCATGTGTTTTTAATACCTAATGCTAGATAAATGTGCTGAACACAGTGTCTGAATGCAGAAACTACAGCTCTTGTAAAGTCATTTTAAGGTGGTCTTGTATCCCTTAATATCAAACCAGATGAAGTCTTGGAAAATATTCTAGAGAATCACTGCTGCATACTTACCCTGTTTTTCTTTTATTCCCTAAGTGACTATTAGTGACCACTGCTATACGCAGCATATTGGATCAGAGAGAGCCTTTTTTTTTTTTTTTTTTAATTTTAATCTTACATTCATTTGGGCTAAAGAATACCCCAAACCAGTTTGGAATATGACCAACTATCAAATTAATTGTATTCAATAAATATATACGATAACTGAGATTTCTAAAGCTGAAACAAGTTCATATTGGCCTGCTTAGAATATTTAACAAACATTAAAATAAGCTTCTTGAAGCAGACAAATACAACTAAGGTTCCCATCTTCTGAAAAAGGCATTATTTTTTTTCTAGCTGGGAAGTAGGATGATGCAGTATTACCTGAAGGCCGAACAATATGCATGTCTACAACAGTTTCTCCAACTATTTTAGCACTGTTTCACTATCTAATACAGTGTATTAATTAAAGTATCAAAAAAATATGATAATTTTATATTTTAATGAACAATAAGCACTGATAATTAACATTTCTTCCTCTTTGTAAAGACATAGGAAAATCTAGGTAAACATTACCTCTTCTAGTGACAAAACTTGCTTGCTGTCAATTAAAATCCACAAGCACAAATAAAGACTTGCAAACTTAAGTTTCTTCACAAAGCAAGACAATATTTAAACAGCGTATGCACTGGCTGAAGTATTAGCATCTCAAACTTTATTTGTGTGGCACATCACGTCGTCACCAAAAACACAGCAGATGAAGCTGACATGTAAAACATAACCAATGCAACACAAAACAACGTTATTATTTTAAGGGGAAGAGGTAAGACTCAGTAATTCCTTAAGATTCTGCAGGCCCAGACCTGTTTAAAAACGACAATATAGAAGCTCTACCCTTCACTGAATGCTTTAATCAAATAAAACGCAACAGAACTACACTAATTAAATTGAAACGCTATGGAAAATAGGCAAATAAATGTTAATTGCTGTTAAAAATCTTTTTAGTAGTAAATGAAAATAACCTCAAAAAAATTTTTTTTGACATTACAGGTAAAGAGGCAAGACAGAATCAACTACTTTTACAAATTTCCTGTGCAAATCAAGTTTTACAGAGGTCACATCTTGTGAAACAACTTTTCAAATCTTCATGTCAACGGTGAACTTTTAAGTGATAAAACGTGGACTGACTCTTCTACAGCTGTTGACTTCACTTGATGTTAAAGTACTTCCTTCTAGGTATAAGGAAGCTTCAGTTTCTAGTCTCAGATCTATTAATTTATTCTAAGCTTAATTATGTTGACGAACATATGAATCAGTTCAGCAATACTGACCTTAGTGTTCAGACTTTAAGCAGTAATTTTCTGCAGCAATGCTTTAGTTAAAGAAACAGCTTCTTGCAGTAATGTTTTTAGATATCAAATACTAAAGCTGGCCTAAAAAAATCAACATACAGTAAAAACCCTAAACTACAATTAAAAAAATGTAAAAAAATATTTATTTTAAAAATATATACATACAGCCCACTGTTGTTTCCCCTCTGTCAAAAGGAAGTGTACTTGTCTGGCATTATAAAACAAACTCAGATCTCCACGTACCGCTTCCTCGTTCTGGGAAGCAAGTACCACGACTGAAATTTGGCGCATATTCCTATAACCTGGACATGTTTATAAACAGGAAACAGGAGAAGGGCCAAAGTATATGTGAAAGAAAACACTCATTTCTTTGGCACTGCTTCGATCTATCTTTCCTGGTGAAGATACTGTAATCTAATGACCTTGCATGCCAATTCATCCCTTTGGAGAGAAAAGCAAAGAGACTGGCAATTCTACCACTTAAAGATGGAGCTTACAAAACGTATTTTTATGATCTTGAAAATAGGAACTTAAAATTTCAGGACAAACGAGCCCCAAACCTTCACACAGCTCAGCACAGGCCAAGTTCTATGCATATGTGTCGTTTGGGAATTATCACAGAAATTCCTGCGGACTTTCAATTTTAATTTCTTTTTATTTATTTTTTTAATATTTTTTAAAGCAGGCCGCATCCTGTTGAAGATGGACATCAAGGAACCTCCGTTTAACTCTCCCCCAGTTCTGTTTTTTTTTCCTCTTTTTTCTAGCGGACTGTTTTCAGGGCACAAACAAGGGGACGGAAAAGCACGCCCGGCCATTCCCAGATCCCATTTTCCAAACGCTCTCGCAATGACGCCCAAAGCCAGCTTCCCCGAGAGGTTAAAGAAAGGCCCCAAAGCCAGACGCACCAACAGATTAAAGGGCCTCAAGGCCACCAGGTCAACCCCCGCGTTCCTTCTACGCGGCGCCTGCCCCGCGGAGCCCCGGGGCCGCGCCTGAGGCGGTTCCTCAGCGGCCGCGGCGGTAACGGCCCGGGCAGCCCCCGCCTCCCTCACCTCCTGCAGGTCAGCCAGCCGGTCCTTCATCCCCGCGGCCCCTCAGCTTTCCCTCAGCTCCGCGCTCGGAGCCGTCAGCGCCCTGCCCGGCCCGGCCCGGCCCTGCCCGCCGCGGGGCCGCCCCTCAGCCGGCTCCACTCAGCCACCACCGCCCCCCCCCGCCCCACCTCACGGCCACTGCCACCCGCACCGCTCATGCGCCTCGCAGAGGGAGGGAACGGAGGGGAAAATGGCGCGCGGCCCCGCGCAGGCGTCCTCGCGTTACTGACGGCGCGGCGGGGCTGAGGTAATCAAAATGGCGGCTGCGCCCCGCGGGGTAGCGGTAGGGCTGCGACCGTGGCGGGCGCTTCGATGAGCAGGGAGGGGCGTTGGGTCTGCAGGGGAATTCCAAGGGGAGGAGCTGGGAAAAGTTGTTCTGTGCCCTTTTAAAATGAATTTAATCCTCTGGTGTGCTATGTGGATAGGCTGCAGTCAGGCTTCTTAAAATTTCATGTTTAGTTACAAAAAGCGGACATTCTGCACCTCCCGCTATTGCTACTTCTGCTGGCCAGGCCCAGGCATCCAGCTGTCCCTGCGGGACAAGCCACAGCTTGGGGTCACCCATGAAACAGCTACGAAGGACCCATATCATGACTGGAAATGCAAGAAAGCAAGCTGCATGCTTGGGTCACAAGGTGGCCAGTTGACTTCTTTTAATTATTAGGCTAAAAAGTGTTGAGAAACATAGCATTTTAGTGATGTTCAGGTCTCCAGTAGAACACCAAAACCAGTGACTGCAAGGGCTCACAGGTTAAGGAACATGCCAATGTTCTGAATAGGTGCTATAGCAGGCCTTAAAGACCTGAGAGCTTCTAGGAAATAAATAAAGGGCATTTTATAAAGGGCAGAAAGTCTTCAGTAGTGGTGTGCTTTTATTAATAGGTGCTTGGTATCAAGAAGTACTTCAAACTATAATTACCTGTAATTATTAGTATATACCCATAATTGTTAGTATCCCAGTTCTAATGTATATAAACTTTATTTACAACATTACATATTGAACAGCTGTAGTTTCTAAAAATGTTACTTTGGGATACCGAGCACAATAATCCGATACTATTCATATATTTCATGTATTTAAATAATTTTGTTCCAGTGCTGGATAATTTAAACTTGCTGAAGTAGCACTGTGAACTACTTCAATGACAGTAAATCGCTGAATTTTGTTTTCTCAAAAATTTTAGATCTGCATCTGCTCTTCACCATTGACTTAGTAAATGCTTATTTTCCAAGAGTCTGTTAATGAAACTTGGAGTAAGACATGCTTTTTTATTTTATGGCAGCTTTATATGGTTAAAAAAAAAAATGTCTTTCAAATGCATATTTTGATTGAATTTTAGTACTGTGTGATCCATGTTACCTATCTATGCTGAAAGTGACTAATTTTGTCTTAAAACCTTTCAGTGTAATTTCCTGTGTTGCCTTGAACATAAGCGCACAGACCTCTGTTCCTGCTTGAGCTCATATTCCAGATACTTTTCTACAACCAGTGGGAGGTATACTTCTCCATTGTTTGCTGGCGTATATTGTTGTCTTCTTTTACAGTTTACAAAATGTTTTTTCTTCTTCCTGATAAAGCAGTCCTAAAATATGATTCTGTTGTAGCTATTTATCTCCCATAATGGTACCTTTTGTACCATTCCTCATTTGTCCTTAAATAACTTACAAATAATGGTTGTCTTTAACTTTGTTAAGTAAATCTTTTTATCTACTTCAGTGAGTTGCTATGTTTGTTGTCAGCTAACCTGAGTCAAATTATAGGAAATGTAAAGATCTTTTAAAGGTAATTATTTTGATATCTTGTGGACACCAATCTCTTAGATAGCGATCTGACACTGTTGATGAGTGCTCGGAAGTGTTTTTTGTTTGTTTTTTTTTTTTTTTTTTTTTTTTTTTTTTTACCTTTGCTGAATGTGGCTATCTGGAGCAGATACTCTGTAGATGCCCTGAACACTTTTACATTATAATAAAAGCTAGATACATAGTAATTTATAATGACTTGTAAATATTTGACAGGAGCTCAAAACCTACAACGGGACTTTTTAATTAGCAATCTATTTTAATAATTCAAATTAAAGTATCAGATCGTATAACCATTTTTGTTTGAGGGGTAAAAAGTAGTTTAGTAATACATTTGTAACACTACTGAGAAGTTTATAAAGTACACTGTATGGTCTATAAACAAAGCTAGAGATTGATTTTTTTTTTCCTGGAAGTGTTTATATTGTTAAAAACTGCCAAACTCCCCTAATGTGGCTTTGTGGGCTCCTATTTATAAATGACTGCCTATTTGTCAAGAAAAGAGGTGGAATTCACAAGGGTTTTATAAAGATTGAATTGTGCTGAGAACAATGTAAGATGACTTAATATATTCTGAAAAATATCTTTCCTGACACCTAGAGGTGATGAGCAAATATGCTAAAAAAAAAAAAAAAAAAGGGGCAAACACAATCAAGTTGTCCAAAAAGAAAGCAAGTTCAACAAGCCGGTGATTCTTCCATGAAAGAAAATCTTATGCAATATTTGTATTGCCATCAAAGAAGCAAAACATACAGCAGAGTGCAACAACTTTTACAAAAGTTTCTGTACACATTGCTGCTATATATGTAGAAAATGAGCAAGATATAAACTATATTTGTGTATTTCATCTGCCATTACATATTTTTATATTATTTCAATACAGAGGTATTTAAAGTTCATTGATTCTGCATTATGGATGTACCAACGTATTTTATGCAGACCACGTCAAAGTTGCTTAACTAGGGAAAAAAGTGGAGAACTAGGGTAACTAACTATACTAGGGGAAATATTGGGGAATCTGTGAACTCACAAACTTGGTATGTATAGATCTGTATTAAACATCTATTTTATGTTGTTTTGAAGAGTTTTTGAGCAACTTTGTTCCACTGAAGTATGGACATGAGGGGTGAGAAAGCCAAATGCAGGGCTTACATGTTTTATGTTCATTCACGTGCACTGTAATGAACGCAGATCAGTTTGTATGAAGTGAGAATAATGGTTGTAAGGCACATTTAAGGACAGCCCTTTTGAACAGTTTTTACCTGAAAGCCGATCGATTAAACCATCCAAACCACTTTATTAAACAGTGGCAGTGACACCTTAGTAGTTTCTCCAAGCAACTACGTGCACTTTTAAAACTCGGTGTGCACCAGGAACTGGGTCAGCTGACCCCGTTCTCCAGGACACGAATGGGGACGAGGACCTCGAGGTCTATCCGAGCCCGCCCCATCAACCCTCGGCACCACGATTCGCCCCCGCCCCCCCCCACCACCATGGCCCGCGGGGCGCTGCGACCCCCGGGCCGCTGCTCCCTCAGGCGGAGCCGCCGCGCGCCGGCTGCCTCCCGCCCGCTGCCCCGCCACACCCCACGTGACGCGCGGTCCCTCCCCCTCCCCGCGGCCGCGCGGCGTCGCTCTCCGGGCATTTGAACCGCGCTTCCGCCATCTTCCCAGCGCCCAGTCACTGCGCGGAGCGGCGCTGAGAAGAGCCTCGCGGAAGGTAACGGGCGCTGAGCGGCCTCCGTTTCAGTCCCCCGAGGGTGTGAGGGGGGAGCGGGGCCGCACGGAGAAGAGAGCGGTGCGAGGTGGGCGCCGTGTGGGAGCGGGACCGGGGCGCGGCGCGGTGGGCCTCAGTGAGCGGCACTGGTGCTGTGAGGCCGCCGGCCGTGCGCGGCGCCGCCCTCCCACCGCCCCTCGGAGCGGGGTAAGGGCCGGCTCCCCTCCGTCCCCGCAGCCAGGGCGGGCGGCATCCGGTAGATGGAGCGGAGCGGGGCCCCCGAGCAACGGCCCGCGGGGGAGGGGAGGCGGCGCTGCCCAGTCATGGTGGCGCTGGGCCCGCTGTGAGTTGGGGCGGGTGGGGAGGCGCCGTTTGGGATCCCCCATAGAGCCCCTGGGCAGTTCATTCCCATGTGTGTGGGGGGGAGGTCGGTTATAACCGCATGTGAGCGGCTCGGGGGAGGCTCTTTGTGGTGCCGGGCCGAGGGGCAGCCCTCCGTGAGGCAGTGTTGAGGGGGATGCAGCTCGGGCAAAGGGAACCGTTCTGAAAGGCAGAGGGGCGCGGCGGCCGCCGCCGTTACGGGGCGGAGGGGGGTGGAGGGAGGCGCCGCCATTTCCGAGCGCTCCCGCCGTGTGTGGGGAGGGGGGAGGCGGCAATGGACCGGGACTGGAACTGGGGGGGGGGGGGGCGGGAAGCAAGCGGGGAGAGGGGCCCGGGATCGGGGGGCCGGGGGGGGGAAGCGGCGTGGGCCGGGTTACAGCCCCCCGCCGGCCGCTGCCGAGTGGCGCGCAGAGCCACGCGCCTCGGGAGGCGGTTAGGGAACTGAAAAGGGCGCCCAGCCCCTTCCGGCGGGGCCCTGAACCAGCTCGGCGCCTATGAGCTCACATGCTTCCATTTCCCCTGCAGACCCAGCATGGCCGCCCAAGGAGAGCCCCAAGTGCAGTTTAAGGTAAAGGACTGCGATATTTTTCTTTTTTTGTTCTTTCCCTTCAGTAGAAAAGTAGCAGGAGCGACTCTCAAGTACAAGTGTGCATGGTAGGTTTGGGTCTGAAGTGCTGTTCTTCCATTAATAGTGCAACCAGCATATGACTTACCACAGCCCTGTAGTACAGTCTATTGCTATTTGTAATTTTGTGTAAGTATCATTTTAGAAACAAGAGAAACATTAAAGCTTACTAAAAGGGACAATTACAGCAATAACCAAAATGTGCTTCACATATCATACAACAAGTTAACATACCAAGTTAACAAGTGACTTAACATATCATGTTGGTCTGAATTTGGTGTAGAAC
The DNA here is from genome assembly GCF_011077185.1 of Oxyura jamaicensis. Taxonomy (NCBI): domain Eukaryota; kingdom Metazoa; phylum Chordata; class Aves; order Anseriformes; family Anatidae; genus Oxyura; species Oxyura jamaicensis. Next base: position 13,369,452 of record NC_048907.1, on the reverse strand, counting down.
ATATTTTAGAACAGAGAATTTCTTATTTTAACAGCCAGAATTCTTTAAGACTGCTTCATGGAAGATTGTTACTTGTATTTCTTCCAATGCTTGGCTAGGATATCCCAACTGTTAGTTGTGCAGGTTTTTTAAATTGTAATATTGTAGTGAGTTTATCCAGTTCAGTTGCTTAAGTGAGTTTCTTTAAATACCATCACATTCGGGTTGATTAATCCAAATGTTATTAATTCAGTCACTTACAACTTAGTAGAACTACATTTACAATACATCTTAGTTCTGAGTTACAGGAATTAGATAAACTTGGAGTTACAGATTAACAGGTTTAATAAATGGGGTCCCAATAAAGTGAGTTACTTCATGGGTGATTTCAGTTTTTTGTTTACAGCATTTTGGAAGTCTGAAGTCTCTGTGGTAATTAAAATGAGCAATAAATGCTTCAAAGTGTGTTGCTTTAACTCTTTTTTGCTTTAATGTATCAACAGCTTGTCCTGGTTGGTGATGGTGGCACTGGTAAAACAACATTTGTAAAACGTCATTTGACTGGTGAATTTGAGAAGAAGTATGTAGGTATGTCTGAAGAAACTTCTAAGATGTAATATTTTACAATTAGAAGTACAGTTCACAACTTAATAAGTGGAGTGCTCTTTTCTATTCCTGTAGCAACGCTGGGTGTTGAAGTTCATCCTCTGGTGTTCCATACTAACAGAGGCCCTATTAAATTTAATGTATGGGACACAGCTGGCCAGGAGAAGTTTGGTGGTCTGCGAGATGGCTATTACATTCAAGGTGAGATGTGTTTATATGCAGGAATACCCTGTAGCTGTCAGAGGTCAAGTCTTCATTCTATTCAATTCAGCCAATATGGTTTTCGAGTTCTCAGACTTTTTATACAGATACAAACATTTCCTTTGCTAGGCAGCCTGCCCTTATGTAGGAAGACTTTTTTCAGTTTGCTACTGCAGGCTTTGGTATTAATGAAAAACTGTGCACCCTAAAAGATGAATCTGGTGGAAAAAAGGCAGTTAAAAGGTGGAAGTATGTGTTTCAGTTAGTAAAACTTGCATCTGTTGTCTTCGCACCAGCACAGGATGCTGTGGAGTGCACAAACTGTAAAATCTTTAGATATGGTAAAGATCTACGTACACTTGATAGAGGATAGTTGCCTTCAGAAGTTGCGACAACCCCTTAGTTTTTCTTTTGCCAAGCTCTATTCTTTGTATACTTTAGTCAGCTGCATATTTTTTAATATTCTGCAAGGGATGATTAGACTCTGATGCTATTGCTTTTCCTCTAGAAATATCAGGATCAAGTCAAGCCCCTGTGTTCTTTGAAAAGCTTTGCTGCACAAGGGCATCCTGAGATGTGGACTACAAGCTCTCAACTTACCTGAAAGCCTTGATAGGATGCCTAAAATTAGTTAACTGGGTATTGACTAATTTCTGTCAAATATTTGGGTAAATTACAGTTGATTTCTGTCATCACTTCCTATGCCATGCAACAGTAAGGTGTTCAGTAGGACAGTGGAATGAATAAAACTAGCTGGTATTGTGGCACTGAAGATGTAAGATGACAGGGTCATGGGCTGAGCTCTGCAGACTCATGTGTATTGAACTTGTTAAGAGTGTATTCTCAGAACTGTGAGGAAAAAGCTAATGCAGGCACCCCTAATGAAATATTTTTATGGATACCTTTTCCCACTCGATAAGAAAGTTAAGCACTTACACTTCTGATGTAACTCCTAACTTCTTTTCTTACAGCCCAGTGTGCCATCATAATGTTTGATGTAACATCAAGAGTTACTTACAAGAATGTACCTAACTGGCATAGAGACCTGGTACGGGTATGTGAAAACATCCCTATAGTGCTCTGCGGCAACAAAGTGGATATTAAGGACAGAAAAGTCAAGGCAAAATCTATTGTCTTCCACAGGAAGAAGAATCTCCAGGTATGATGGCATGAGTTTGTAGGAATCTAGATTTACTAAGTCTATCAGCTGCATTTGGGTGTTCCGCCTTTCTCACTACAGGCTCTAATATTTCAGTTTACATCCCTTTGGCTACTTGAACCTAACTTCAGGGAAGGGAAAAGTGATGATCTTGTTAAAAGATGATGATCATCACTGGTATTGAGCAGAAGCTATAAGTTCTGTTGTATATGTCTAGCTTCTACTGCTCAGAACCTCATCGTGACACAGAAGTAAGATAGTTCAAAGTAGACCAAGTCATGAGAAAGAAGTACCACTGCCTCCTGAAAGTTGAACTTTGGATCAGATTGTGTACTGTAAAAGGATAAATTTCTATTTGCATGAAGCGGTACTTCTCTAGGAACTTGAATCATAGCTGCTTCTGAGAAGCAGAAGTCACAGAGTCAAAAATACAATTATAAAAATACAGTGAATGGTGCTTGTTAATCTTGGTATGTTCTAAATATCAGTGTTAAGTATGTCTTAATGTACAAAATATATTTTTTTTGTCAGTATTATGACATTTCAGCTAAGAGTAACTACAACTTTGAGAAGCCTTTCCTCTGGCTTGCTAGGAAGCTAATTGGAGATCCCAACTTGGAGTTCGTTGCCATGCCTGCTCTTGCGCCACCTGAAGTTGTTATGGACCCAGCGCTGGCAGCACAGTATGAGCAAGACTTACAGGTAACTGAGGAAGGGGCGAAGGTCAAATGATTGCCTGATGAATAGTATCTGGACTCCTGGGAGTAACTAGAAAAAAGCAAAACAGTTTATAAGTGTAACTTCTCTCTTTTCCAGATTGCTCAAACCACTGCACTGCCAGATGAAGATGATGACCTGTGAGGGATGAAGCTGGAGCCCAGCGTCAGAAGTCTAGTTTTATAGGCAACTGTCCTGTGATGTCAGTGGTGCAGCGTGTTTGCCACTTTATTATCTAGCTGAGCAGAACATGTGCTTAATCTTTGGGATGCTGAAAGAGATGAATGGGCTTCGGAGTGAATGTGGCAGTTTAAAAAACAAACAAAACAAAACCAAAACTTCATATTTTGGACCTGCATATTTAGCTGTTTTTTGGACTGCAATTACTTCCCCTTTTGAGTTTCAAATATAAGACTGCTGCAGTCACACAGAGTGTTAAGTGGTAAATCTTGTTTCTGTCATTCCCATTCTTTTTTTTTTTTGTTTAGATAATAAAGTTGTATTTCAAATATCTCTAAGCAAGTGAATTCTCATGCATTGTTAGAAAACTATTTGAAGTGTCTTCTCTTCTTCAGTTAAAACTAATCCTTGCTTGCCTACTGCACTTCTAACTCTATTTCCTTTCTCTACGTTATGCTCCTGTTACTAAATCAAAGCTAACAGTTAACCTTCCATTGATTTCCTTATGCATATAATTAAAGCATCTGAGCAAAGCTGAACTAACTGCCAGGTAAAACTAAAGCAGTGAACACTTGAGTGGTAAGTGGCAAGATGACCAGATAAGCATAAATTGACCCACGTGAGTGGGAATGTTAGGGCTGTAGGGTGACCTGGGAGTGAAGCATAGTTCAGTTTGCATATGCTACTTTCAGATATGGTGTCTCAACTTTATAACTTCCAATTGTATCTTTTCCAACATGCCTTCATGGAGCTCTGTGTTGTTTCTTTTTAGTAGCCAGTAACAAATGGCAGCTAGGTTTGTTAGATGTCTAAAAGCTGTATCTTTGCATGGAACATCATTCAGTAGAGCTATAGTTGATAAAACTCTCTAAGCATCGTAAAACTCACTAACTAGAAAACAGCTGTAGATGAGCTATAAAAAGCTCTTGGCTACAGAAAAGCATATTAACAAAAGCCACATATATATAAATATCTAGACTTTATTGTAACTGCACCAGGTTCTTAATTTGAAACTCTAGCTTATTACAGCACAACTGGTGGAAAATGTCTACTTTTAACACTATCTTGTAGAAATTAATCTTGGTCAATATTAGTACTGCTAGTAAACAAAACTAAGTTTAAGATACCATTTTTCAGTAGTGTTTGAGTACATGAAGCCTTGAACTCTTCAGTTTTGTATTTTTGGTTTCTTAATAAAGTGGAGCATTTCATTTATTCCTTTTAACTTGCATGTTTGTATATGTAACTCCTACTTAAGTATTTCTTAACACTTCATTCTGATACATGTTAGCAGAAACTGTTGACTTACATGGAGAGAACAATACTGCCTACTTTGCACAAGCTCAAGTTCTGTGGGTTTTTAAAACTAATTTATGAGAAGGTGAGTTGTATTTGGGACCTGAGACTTTCTAAGGAAAATGAGGAACATCATACTTCAGTTGTAAAGATAGACAACATTCTACTGAATTTTATTGCTACAGTATCTTGCTTTAGCTCCATAGTATGGGCTTTCCTGTAGTTTACTAATTTACTTTTGTATATCTTGGTTAAAAATGCTAGCTTGAATATCTGCTGCTGCTTTACTAGCTGTGGAAGCCTTTTTGTCATCAAGTTGTCTAACTTCCAAAAAAAAAAAAGTGTAAATCTTTCAGGAAACTGAAGTAGTTTTTGCAGTGTTGATAAGCCTTTAAAGGGAAGACAAAGATGCAGTATTTGTTTGTCCCATTTCATAAGGTGTTTGATGTGATCTCTACAATGCCCCTGTTGTAGGCAGGTACTAGGATCTGAGTTAAGCAGCTAAAGATCTATGAAAAACGAAAAAGCTGTTTAAAAACTAGAACTGCTATGAGCTTCAGTGTTAATACCAAGTCAACAAAAACTTGAAAATAGTAATACTAGTCCTACCGTAAAGTAAAGCTTTTGACTTGAAAAGTTTTGGATGTGGGATCAGATCCATTTGTTGCAGGACTGTACTTGATTTTTCATATTGAGCTGCTAATTGTTTAACAAAGGCTGCACTGATGTGCACATCCAGTTTCCTCAGCTGTAGTTCCTTAACTATAACACTAAAAAGTAAACAGCTTTGAAGGTTTTCACAAGTTGGGTTTTAGCAAGATAATTTCCTCTATTAAGAAATGAGAGTAAAACTTACCAAGAAGTTCTGTACTAAATAGTCACATCATTAGAGCTCCAACACCATAGTGACTGAACTAATAAGACAATCTGCAGTGGTAACTGTTCGACCTGCTTGGCTGCTAGATGTAGACAGGGTTAGTTCAGGTGAAGTATAGGACTTGGTATGTCTGAATACATCACCGGGTGAGTTTTTCTGATTTTTTTTTACAGTTTTTTTTGATAACATCACAGACTGCTTCCAGTTTTTAACTGTCAAAAGTAAGACAAATTGCAGGCCTGCTTACTGTTTCTAGTTCTGTAATAAGGCTGCAGTGTTAGTGTCCAAGTCCAGAGGCTTGTGTTAGAGTAGTTGGAGAACTAGTGCATCTGGAAATCAGCAGGTGGGGTAAAAGCAATAGCTCAAACTGTCAGAGAAAAGGGTTTGCTGTTGCTTACTCTACCTCTAAATTGTGGGTTGAGTGCATCCTTGGGAAAGCTGAGGTTGCCCGTGAATTTATTAGGCTTCCAATAGAAAATTGCTTTAGAAAAGTACTTGCCAATGTTTCTACAACTGGGAATCTGTATGCCAAGAGTGTCAAAGTCACTGTCCTAGTTCTGTCTGCAAGTTAATAGTTCAACAAAATGCACTTATAGTCTTGATAGAAACTGGAAAAAGCAATGCTGAGATTTTTTTTTTCCTGCCTTCTTCCTAAAACAGAAATAGTTGAATCTGACTACTGGTCACGTTCTCTCACCTGGCTTTCAGGGCAACAGTAGTCTGAGCCCTTTTAAAGCCTTCTCTCTCCAGTGGGATGGAAAGAAGTATCTTAGAAGCAACCGAAAAACTGCAAAGTTAAATCTCTTGCATCTGTCAGTTTTCATGTGGTGGCATTAATTTGTGGGTTTTTGGGTGTGGCTTTTGCAATGAGCTGAAAGGTTTGCTTTTAACCTTTTTTTTTTTTTTTTTTTTTTTTCTTCATAGCACAAGCTGCTATATGAACATCTTATGAATCATAGGATATCCCGAGTTGGAAGGGACCCATAAGGATCATCAAGTCCAACTCCTGGCACCGCACAGGTCTACCCAAAAGTTTAGACCATGTCACTAAGTGCACAGTCCAATTGCTTCTTAAATTCAGACAGGCTTGGTGCAGTGACTGCTTCCCTGGGGAGCCTGTTCCAGTGTGCAACCATCCTCTCTGTGAAGAACCTCCTCCTGATGTCCAGCCTAAATTTCCCCTGCCTCAGCTTAACACCATTCCTGCAGGTCCTATCACTGGTGTTTATGGAGAATAGGTCACCTCTCCACTTCCCCTTGCAAGGAAGTTGTAGACAGCGATGAGGTCTTTGGTAAGCCTCTTCTGAGGCCCAGTCTGAACAGGCCCAGTAACCTCAGCTGCTCCTCATATGTCTTCCCCTCTAGGCCCTTCACCATCCTTGTCTCCCTCCTCTGGACCCTCTCCAACAGTTTCATGTCCTTTTTGTGCTGTGGTGCCCAGAACCGTACACAGTACTCGAGGTGAGGCTGCACCAGCGCAGAGTAGAGAGGGATGATCACTTCCCTCGACCGACTTGCAATGCCAGGCTTCATGCACCCCAGGATATGGTTGGCCCTCCTGGCTGCCAGGGTATGCTGCTGAAGTTCTTGCACGCATCCTGAAACGCTTAATCACTTCCACTAGAAACACTTTAAGCTGGAAACCAGTGCAAGGAGAATACTGTCTAGGACAGTTTAGTCACATGTAATGTTTTCTAACATAAAGGCAAGAGCACCCTCAAAACACCTGTAGTAACTTTTCAGTGTTCAGGGCCCTCTGGCTTGTCTGCAACTTTTTTATCTGGTGCAGGCCATCTCATCAGCAAAGAAGGTAAAAAAAAAAAAAAAAAAAAAAAAGGTACACCTTTGGCTTTGATACAAACTCAACTGGCTTATAAGTCCTGTACAGTTAAACTTGGAAGAATTTTATTCTTGAAAGCAAGACTTAACAGGTGGACACATTTAACACTGATGAGGCAAGACACAGTCTCTTTGTATCTCATTACTCAATTACTGAATATCCTGAAATGTGTTATTGTTAAGTCTCTTTTAACTTGTCAAAAAGCAAACAGATTGTTCAATGAATAAGTGGTACTTCCCCAAATCTTAGTGTTCCAGAAGCTGTCACTGAAATGGGCTGATGTTCACAAGTGTGCAGTATAGGAATAGGTGTGGTTTTTGGGGTTGTCATATTTGATACTTGTCCTGTTTTAATCCTGAAACCCCTTGATAAAAGGAGAGCTGAAATTCCAATCTTTCCAGCTTGAGAGGGCAAAAGGGAGGACAAATTCCCTAAAATATCAAACACTTTCATATAACACTTAAAATGGTTTTTGATCCACCATCTCTAATGCACTTAATGGAAACATTTAAAACTGAATTTCATCAGAAACAGCTCCGAGTTACTAAAGGAGGTAACGAGCTTGATTTATTGTTATCTATTTCTATGTTGACAATTCATGAAAGGTCAGCTAAAATGAAAACTCTTAAGATTGAAATAATCATAAGCAGGAAGCTCAAAGGTTGTTTTGTTTTTTATGCTATTAACCAAAATTAAGACCAAAATTTTTCACCAGTGTGTAATTCTTCTTATGTCTAAGTGGCAAAATCACTGATTATACTTGGAAACATCAGAATCTTTGCTAGTACAGCTATAAACTTTCTGAACGCTGTAGAATTAAAAAAAAAAAAAAAAAAAAGTAAGTGATTAGAGGTCATGCTGGTGACTTTTGCATCTTGGTGGTCACTGAAAATAGTGCAGGAGGGAAGTGATGTGTGTTTTGCTTCTGCTGAGGATACAAAGGAAAGCTTCCAGTCAGGCTATTTTGATAGACTACACCATAACAAATTTGGTAACCTAGATCCCAGGTTGGGTTTGCAAGGTGGGGAAAGAGATCAAGACAAAGAAATTTGCCCCATTTATAAATAAGGTGAGTTATAAGAAACAGGAAATCTTGATATGCTTTCTTTTCTCTTTTGTGTTATCCATTGCCTATTGCTTTTGGAACTAGTACTTTTATTTCTCATTTAGGTTTGGATGTTTTGTTTTATTTCAATACCTGAACTGATGTTCAGTTATAAAACACTGAATTCAAACAGCAGTAAATGAGCACAGTAAATTTCAAGGCTATGTGTAAAAGAGCTGTTTGAGATAGCTCATTTGCCATCAGAAGCATAGAAATTGCCTGATACATGAGACTTAAACCAGATTAAAGGGAGCAGTTCTTACCTCACAATCTGAACAAGTTTGATATAGTTTCCAAAAACATTTATTTATTTATTTATTTAGAATGAGTGGCTATTGCATAATTCTCTTGCTGGCAGTATACATATTGGCTGTGAAGCATCTAGTAACACTGATTAATTCCAGGTTTGCACAAAACTGCTGGAATGTAAAAGGATTGCTTTTGTGGTACCAGGTCCAACCACATGGTGGGGTACTCTGTCTTTGTTGCTGCTCTGATCAAGTGAAAGTGTTGAAATATACCTTGAGATCGCACAAGCAGCTTGTATTCAAGAAGTAAATGATGTGGATGCTTTTAGGTTTATTAACAATAGTAAATAGTTATAATCCATGTGTAGTAGGAGCTGTTAGTTGATAGAAGTTTAAAAGAGTGGATAAACATTTTTGTTGTATGCTATTTTCTTGATGAAGCATAAGACAAATGTAACAGCTTTTTATTTGGTTCTTCCTTCATATTCAGTTAAATCCACAAGAGTGTGAAATAGACCAAGAGGAAATTACAGGGAGACTTGCATAAACAACAAAAGATTGTTTAAAAATAAGGAAAAAAAAAAAAAAAAAAAAAAAAAAAGGCACAGCACTCGAAAGAGTTGCTGGCAAAGCTTGGGTTCTGCTATCATATCTTCCTAATTTTTCTACTCTTCAGCAATTTATTTTTATTTTTTAAATCTAAGTTTGGTTAAATTAAACGTTAATAATAATTGACCCTTAAAGTATAACTTTACCTGGAAAAATGAACCCACATGTGAAGTGCTGATCCCCTAATCTTTATGCAAAACAAGTATGGTGAGGGATATATAATAGTAACAACTTTTCGCAGCACAGTTTCCTACAGTTTTATATAATGTCATGCTAGGATCTTGTAGTCAAGTTGCAGCACAGACAGTGACATGCACAGAAAGTTTGCAGTATCAATGATCTGAGCATTATAGTTCCCGTCTCTAATGAGACTGTAAGTAAGGGAGCAACATGTTCTTCTGCTGAGACCTTGAGATTTGAAACGAGGTTGGCTGGCAGAACTGCACCGTGATGGTTTTCTCTGACTATGCTGGAGAACAGTCCCTTGTGTGGCATGTTTAGTATGGGATAAACGGCCTCTGTACAGTCCAGCTGAGGTCGCTGGTTCAGAGTGAAATAAATGTGTGACTGGCTACACAGGCACATTCCTAGCTGATGTAGTACTGGCGGAACTGATGGCAGCTATCACACAGAAAAAGCTAGGTGGAATGGCATAGAACTAACGTGGCATCCTCAGAAATATAGTCCAGTTGTTAAGATAAAGCAATGAGCAAAATGTTTCACAAGGCAGGGAGAAGGCACCTGTTTTAAGGGAATGACCTGTGAAGTGAGAGGGAGCTCAAAGGCAGGAAGATTGAAGTATGCGGGCAAGTCAGGCTACCGGAAAAGGTGTGGAGAGCGGCTAAAGAAATACATAAATAATTGTTAAAGAACAAAATTCTCCTGTTGTAATGTGATAGCGATTAATACAATATTCCAAAGCATAGCTAACTAATGACAGTAATACGTAATGGAAGTCTGCTTGCTATTAGATATCAAAGCAAATAGAAGAAAGTAGTGTGTGTGTGGTGGGGGGCAAGGTGCAGGTTGCAGGAGCAGGGAAATAAGAAACCTCTCCTGGCAACTGTGACCTTCACTGACTGATTCTCTACCACAGGAGACTAGTTTTGTATCCAACAAATTGTAAGAGCTTCTTGTATCCATACATGAGATAAGCTGATCCAGTGCATGTGCCTTGCTGGAAAGTACTTCAGGTAGTGCTGGCAGATAGCATGGCAAAAAGCTCTAAGGAGAGAGGAAACAAATTTTCTAACAGAAAGCATTTTTCTATCACTAATCTTCATTGTGCATGGGTCAGTTGACCTCAGTAGAACATCTGTGGCTTACATGGATGCTGTATGACAAATTCTGCATTAACACCTTTTGATTTGAAGATTACTTGCCAGGCAGTGTGTTTTACCACGCTTTCTTGTAAGTGAATACCTTGGCTTTTTCTGTGTCAGGCATTATGTGAGTAAAAAACAGGGATGTTTAAGAACATGCAAAGAATAAATATTTTTTAGGCATGTAACATATTCTGGATTGCAGTTTGTAAGTCTTAATCCCTGGGGCAAGCATTTTTTTTTCCTGTTTCACTACTCCTTTCAGTTATTTTTGTTGACTGTTTTGGCAAGTGTGCTTCAAGCACTCAAGCAGGTAGCTGCTGTCTTTCTGATATGTCTGTAAGCAGTGTCTTGTATAATTAATATGCCTTGACCATGGAAACTTCAGCATAATACCTACAAAACAATAATACTTTTTTCATGTAAATATGATATTCAGTGATATTTATAGACTCCTTAAATAACTAATTTTAAGATGTCACTTGCAGCTGAAGATGACTGGCCTTTTTGGATCCTTTTTAGTTAGAAATGGTGATATTTTTCAATTATGAAAATATTTAAACCCAGTTCTGTGATTACAACACGTCTTGTGACTTTTCAAATCTTTGGGATTGTTATGGCAGCCAACAGAGATAAGGCATTTCTCTAGTCAGATTATTAAGCAATACAGTAGGGTGGGGACCAAACCAAAAGCAGTCATGGTGATCAAAAGAGTACATGGAAGGGAATTTATGCTAGGATTTGATTTATGTGTTGACCCTCCTCTATCAACAGAGAGCCAGAACTCCAAGACTCACAACCCCAAAATGGGGGTGGGGGGCAGAGCTTGATGGATATTCTGGAATTCAGTTATTGTGCTCTCAAATTAATCAGCTGCACTTTGGACTTGAAAACTATTCAAATCTTACAAACATGGATTTGGAAGCCACTGTGGACTCTTAAGCTAGTGCCCTATGTGATTTCTGTCACCACCCTCTCATTGGTTTTGCCAGATCTAAAGTAAGAAACTATGAAAGACAGGAGCTGTGTTATTCCCCATGGAAAGAGAAGTCTTTGATATGTACATCTGTAATAGGCTCAGATGTTCTTGCTGAGAAACACTTTGCAGATTGGCTTCTGGGTATATGCTCCATTTGTGCTAGTAAACTTGTTTCACAAAGCAGTTGAATGAAATTTTCATGCAGTTACTTTTACCCAGAAGAGCAAAAGAACAGAGTAAGACTAAGAGAAATTGGCATATATTCCAAAGGCAGGACTTTATTATGGTGAAATAATTCTGTAATTAAGGAAGTCTGACTACCTGAATTGATGCCAAAAATGCGGTCATTATAGGCATTCTTTTTTTGGCAAATAAAAATTGGTTTATCCATTTTATTATATGATTAGCCAATTTAACATAAGGTTGACATTAAGGCCTAGATAATCAAGGATTCCACTGAATTAAATATTTGGTATTTGCATGAAATCTTAAACTATTTTTGAAAAACAAACAAACAAAAAACACCAAGTATTTTGTTCAGTATATAGAATAAGATGTTCAAGGCACTACAGCAAAAGTCCAATAAACAGGACAATATGGTAAACAGACAATAAAAAGAGTAATGCAATAACCATAATCAGCAAGTGGGACCTCATCCAAAGAAAACTTAAGTGCGTGATTTAATGTATGACGTTATTCACCTACTTACTTGGTCTTTGAATCACCGGGCTCTGAAATCTTTTCAGAAAGAATATATAATCAGCCTAACATTACATATATAGCATTATAAAAGTATGTTCATCTGATTAGTCCTAAATTTTGTTGCCAAAAATCTGTATTTTACTTTCTGGCATCAACTCAGTAACTTCGCATTTTCTTAATTAGAAAAATATTTTTCCATGATAGCATTTGCCTTGTTGAATTAGCTCCAGGATTTTTGTTTGTTTGCTTTTTCTTCACTCTGAACTGTTCTGTTTGTCCTTTTTGCTGTAATTAACTCAAGGAAAATCTCATGCAATATTTTCCTGTGTGGTTTACTTTTTCAATTATTTTTGACAAAATCTTTTACTAACTGAAATAATGTAGGGACCAGTATCATACGACAGCCACTGCCACCCCTGGATTGTCTTTTGCTAAATTGTGTTGTGCAGATAAGAACTTTAATGCCTGATGTTCTTCCAGTAATTAAGCTTTTTAATAGCTTATGTGGTTCTTCACTGCTCTGAGAAGGATTTCAGTTGCTCATTAGCAGTGACTGGGATGGATCTATCTGCACACAAGAGTTGGGGGCCCAGTGAAGAGCTTGTGAAGTAGCTTACTGTGGCGCATCTGAGAGCTGCTCATGTGGCATTCTAGTTGCACTGTTAAAGATCACAGCTCTGAGAAGGTGGATGGATCAAGAATCATCTTACGGTTAATCACAGTAACACAGCTTATAAATACACATTTTATTAGCAACTATTCCTCATGTTAGTAAAAAATCTGTCTGCCTTCGACAGCAGTGTTCTTCCAAAGGCAGTGTACATCTTGCAGATGGTACTAGCTTGTATAGACTGTACAAAAAAATTATGCATAGTGCTTTTCCATAGGTCTAGAATGTCTTGGTTCTTTTTTTTTTTTTTTTTTTGTCTTGATTTTTTTGTCGTTGTTGTTAGGGTATTTTTCTGTTCTGTGTTGTAAATTCAAATTTGTTATTACAAGACTTTCAAGACTGAGAATCAGTGTTGATTTTTGTCAAAATTAATATTTGCCTGTGACAAAATAAATAAACGAGGAAGAAGATTATGGAAATGCCATGATTCTGTGACTTCTGTGGTCATTGTAAAATACAGCTGGAATGCACCAAAAGAACTAATTTACCTCATCCTTGTGCTGCAAGGTGAGGCAGACTATTTTCTTGGTATCCCTGACAATCGTCTGCGCAGCCTGTCCTTCAGGGCCTCCAATGATGGAGGTTCCAGATATCATTAATGACAAGTATTCACGTCTTTTTTTATTCCTCATAAAAAGCACTTTTACATGTGATTTATTCATTTCAAAGTTTAAATGTACAGAAAAACTTAAAATGGTACTGCAATTTTTTACAACCCTAGACAAAACTTATTAACCTAAACTTTAACTAAAGGTGCTAGCTGTTGGTTGGGAAAGTGCTAAAAGAAAAAAACACCAAATGTTAATTTTTCTTTAGTTCTAAGAACATGGGTAAATCTCTTGTTCTCTCATAGGTATCCACAATTCAAAGGATATTTACTATTTTATAAAATACAGGGATTGTAGCAAACACTGACTATGAAGATCTCAGTACAATAACAAGAAATAACACATCTTTGAGAATACGTGTTAACTAACACTTTCTGAGCAAGAACTAAAAAAAAAAATCACTTGTATATTTGTTTACTTAGAATTGTCCAGTGAGTTATGAAAGTACAGGGGGGTTAGTGTATTTTTAAGTTCAAATAAAACTTATTATATGCTAGATTTTCACTGGTAGTTACATAATGCACATCAGGATTATATTTAAGGGATTACAATGAAAAGGGAGTGTAGTTGTTAGATGCCTGAGAACAGAAGCAAATTAATTCTTCCCAGCACACAAGAGTGCTATGATATGTTACCCAAGCTATTTGTGCAGTCCATCCTGTGAGGAAAGGAAAATGCAAGAAATCTTAAAGCAGGAGTCAGCCTTGTCCCTGTCCCATACATCAATGCAAGTTAATACGATGACACTAATATATAATCAGTTGGTGAATTTTAATGACTTCCAGTTTTGAGTGATATTTGTTTTCCTGCTTTTCTCTAAAATCAGGGGTGCTACAGTGTTTCTTCTTTTATTAAAACTCTTGTAGTTACTCTATCATTTAATACTGCCTTCCATCATTATTTATTGTAACACAACAAGGGAAGAGCACAGGGAGGGAAATATATTCTTCGGTGTCTATGAAGATGTCATTTAGAACTTGTTTGGGGCAGCCTGTAACCATAGCTATCTCTAAACAGTGCAGGATTCTACCCTAAGAAAATTGTTCTCTTGATGAAAGAGGATTTGCTGCAATTGAAAGAAGCTGCTTCAATAGCAGTGGTTTTTAAATTAAAGCAAAAGTTGAGAGAATACAATAAACTTGCTGGAACCACTGATCAAAATACTAATCAATATGCAGTATTTCATTCTAGATAACTAGTTCACCTGGATGAAGAGTTGACTTCAATTAACATAACTTCTGCCTCTGTTCTCATTTTTTCATTTACAATATATGGATAAATTACCTATGTTATGAAACAGAGCTAGTTAACAGTGCTGTCTTCTGATGTACTTTAAAAAAAAAGGCATTAACTACTTGCAAGATACTTCAATACAGAAATGTTTTCAGCCAATGCATTCTAATGAGCTCTTTTGGTTCCTGTGCTCAAAGAAGGAATAAGATGTTGGGAAAGGAAAAATCAAACTGAAACAATCCTTCCAACTACTGTGCTTTTGTTTTAAGTGCTGCCAAATGCAAGTTGGATCTGTGTCATGATATGCGACTGGATTTTTCTTCCAGAAGACAAACTGGAAGTCAGTCTTGGTGACTTGGGTGGAGCTGGTGTAAACCAATCTGTGACTTCTTCGAGTGGCTGAAACGAGCTACACAGTGAAAGAGGCAGGGTATAAGTATCTGCAATGCAGACTTTGTACCCAGTACAAAAATAAAATATCAAAAAAAAAAAAAAAAGTGACCTCCCTTTCCTGCTTATAAACTGTACAGTCACTGCACTGGTAGAGTAGCTTTTGCTGTATCCTGTTAAACCTTAGAAAGGGAGACAAAGACTGATGTAGCAGTTCAAGACACAGCTCCTGGTTTAGGAAACTAACTGCAAAATCCAGACGGGTTGTGAGACAGGGATCCACAAGCCAAAGGAGGACCAAAGGAGGACCCAAGAATGATGCAGATTCTTCATCAAATATTGCGAGTGTGGTTGTGAGCAGGGACAGCCTGTCCCTTTCTGTATTTTGTCCTGCTACAGTAACTGTAGGGAGGGGACTCTGTGAAGTCCTTGTGCTCTCTGTTGAATGGTAACTCTGTGGGAGTTTCTGAGTACAATGACTGTGTATTGTTCTGGTTGCAAATATATCAAACCTGGCCTGAGAGCGAGTGCAGGGCCTTTCCCACTGCTGGAGTCCTAAGGTCAACTTCATAGGTTTAGGAAGAACTTATCACAAAGGTGATTATTTAAAAATAAACAAACAAAAAAATCCACCTTTTCTTTGGTGTGGGCTCACAACTTTAGGTTGGAATAATGTTGTATAAGGAAGAGGTATTAAACTGTTAAGAGTTGACAGCTTCTGTTGTAAAAACTGCTCCCGCTTTGAAGTTCTGTGAGCAGCTAACATACTCATTATGGAAATGACCATGCACAAACACATGTATTGACATGGCAGTATGTATGGCACAATCTTGTTTTCGTTCCTCGCAGATGTGCAAATATAATCAGGTTGCACATATTTACATATCTGAACAGTTCCACGAGAACCAGCCGAGTTGCCCTGGATGTTCCCTGTGACAAAGGACAGCTGATTTTAGTTACAGATCTCTTCCTGTAACTCCAGATAAGTAACAGCAGTTCTACAGCTACTCACACTGCAGGTCCATGACAAGCCAGAAAAATTAGTACTAAAATTACAAATTTCAGTAGGTGGGTGCTATAACAACCTAGTTAACAGTTTCTATTACTGACAGATAAATAGTTTGACTAGGGAGCAATTTTCATCCAGAATATTTGTTGGTGTATTAGAAGAGACTGATATTAGGGAAGTTTAACAAAACCTAGCAGTTAGAAAGAAATATATTAAGATTAAATCTAAGATGTTTGATAAAACATTTCAATGCCAATTATGCACCAGCTGTCTTGTGGAGAGTTAATGATTCAAATGAAAACAAAGGTAGAAAACTCTACTACAGATTGTCTTCTGCAGTATAAAACAAATTATTTAAAGGATTGTTCTCTTTGCTTATATTTGCATAGTTAGCAATAAAGATTTGTAACTTCAAGGTGTTTTTTATTTCCTTGTAAATATCAGCTGCATCACTTACTATTTTTGTTTTGTTTTGTTTTAATAATATAATTATCCTGAATGAACAATGAGGTGAGCAAGGAAAGCTGAAATTGAAAGTGAAGTTTAATCATCTCATGATAAGTCATTCATTGTCAGGAAAGTGTTACAACTGAAATCACTGACATAAATCATAAGGATTTTTCTTTTGAGATTAAACCTTTTGTTGTTTGGAAGTGTGCTGCCATACACACATACACACATACACACACACACACACACACAAAAAAAAAAAAAAAAAAAAAAAAGAGGAGAGGAGAGGGGAAAAAATGGGGTGTATGATTTTTCCAGTAGTGCTTGCAAGCTGCTAGCTGTTTCTGCAGCCCATCAGACCTCCTCCTGTTCTGTTTGGGGAGTTCATTCTGCGTGTCAGCAATGTCCAAGGTGCAGAGCAGCTCCCACCTGGCCACCTTCTTCCCTCTGCTTAAGTGGGGCAGAAAATCTGGAAGCCTTTCAGGGAGTCCCCCCCCAGTGTTGTTGCATGGGGATCACAGCTCCTCCCTTCCTCACCCCTTAGCAGGAATGGAGCTCCCTTAGCTGCCCTGGGGAGAAATCTCTCCATTTGCTGAGTGCAGGCTGTCCACAGTTACCTGGTGTATGCAGAGCTTTGTGCTCTTATTGACATGCAAGTACTTTAAGTGAAGGTTATTTTATCTGCAGGTTATTCAAGAGCAATCCGCTGCGATTGTTTGTCTTCTGAGCACTGGATCAGTTATTCTGGTTTGCATGCAAGATGCCTAGTGCTACCTCTGGTCCGTGGTGGAAGCATTGTGACTCTTCAGATCAGGTTTCCAGAGGATCACACGAATACGTTCAGATTTTTTTTTTTTCAGCAAATAATTTCTGATGTCTGCTTGCAATTTGCTCTTTCCACAAAAATTTCTGGCAGTGAACATGTTTGCTTGGATTCTCACAATTGTTTTGGTAAGCATATTCTTTCCCTTGACAGGCCTCTCTTGGCAAATATTTCAAATTCCTGTCTTTCTCTTTTTATATTTTAATATTTATCGTGATTTTTAGCTGCAACTTTCTATTTCTAAGGGTGACTCTACTTGTTACTGTGTGATGCAGACTTCCGGGGGTTTACACAGGATTCCTCTTCTTCCTTCAGGTTATAGAGGAGTTTCTGGCTAACAATGATGATGGAAGGAGTCTTTATATAATAAAATAAATAAATAAATAAATAAATAAAAAGAACTGTACGGAAATAAGCAATCGTCAAACTGGCTTTTTTTTCTGTGAATAACTAGTGCCTTCTGACTAGTTATATTAAGTGCAAACAATTTTTTTTTAGGAACTGAAGTTCAGAATTCTCAAAACTATTTTGTTTAGATACCAAAGCAAGGTTAAAAACCAAATGTTTTTTTGGTGATATTGAAATTTTTTAATATTTAAATTTGATAACATATGGCAATTCATGTGGCATGAGCATCTTCCAAAATTAAGTATGATCCCTTCAGTCCTTGGACTCTGGAGTTCCAACTACCCAGCTCCTAGCAAGGAGTTGGTTACTACCAGAAGCTTCAGAAGTTCACTGCCTCTGGGCAGCCAGCTGGGTGATCCAGGCCCACTGTCAACCTGCTGGGCTTCCAGCTACCTAAGCCCTACAGAAAGGCTCATTAGAAAACTTCCATAAAAAAAAAAAAAAAAAAAAAAAAAAAAAAAAAAGGCTTTAGCCAGGAGTTTGGTGCAAAAGTTGTGGTTAAGAAGTGGACAAGTAAGAAAGAGGGCTAGTACCACGGAAGGAGTAGAGCTCGGAAGAGGAACCAGGCAAATATAGGCTTATATGGGCACCTGTAGAAATGGGGCCAAGAGCCACGAAATGGATGTATGGAGAGGGAAGGACCATTACATGTCAGAATGTAAGCCGTAGGTGGACAATGACACACATAGAAATGGGTGCATGTGATCACTTTTCTATAGATTAGCGTCATGTTTGTCTTTGACTTCTGTTTAGAGAGTATTTTCCTGGTTGACAAAACATCATGTGCTGAAAGTTCTAATTTACTGAAAATTTTTGGCAAGAGAAAATAGCAATTTGAGTTTTGCTGAGATATTAACATAATTTTATTCTAAATTTTAGTTTCTGGTCTTCCTTACATCACCTATGTATGGCTCATGTCAGGATAAATAAGGGGTTGATATGGAAATATGTGGAAGAGATGAACAGGGCTTATGGAGATGGAGGGCTTATCAAATTTTGTTTAGTGTTATTGTTTCAGTTTTTCACTGAAAAAAAAAAAGAGAAGAGAACTTGTTACTGAAAGCAAGATTTTAACATTAATGAGAAGAGTAAATGTAAATATCAACTAGTTCTAGCTACTATTTTTCTTTAACATATAAAATGTTGGTTGTTATTTGTGGTATAGCTTAGTATAATTGGGATGCTCTTCCATAAATACTTAAATGTAATTGCTTTTATTTTTATCAAAGAATAATATTGCTGTGGCTATTACAGAAGTAATTTCTTTATTATTATTATTATATATATTTTTTACTAGATCTGACAGGCAACTTTGAGCAAATCAGTGAAATGGCTAGTGCCTCAGTTTTCCCTTTTTGATAGGGATACAGTAAAATTAATCCCTCAATGCTATGTGATTTAAATCAATATTTTTTCAAAGGTCATGTTTCTTTAAACAAATACAAACTGTTATTTTAATGAATAGCTCTTAGCTTTCCTTCGACAATTTCTGTCCAAAATCTGTTCTTTTGTTCTTAAACATTTAAATTAGGAACAATTGTTCTGGCTTTGCATCTTCTTTGAGTGTGCAGATTGCTAAGAACTGTAATCTCTTTAATCTGTTTGCTGAAGCACATTAACTTGTTTCCACTTGTTCCTAGCTGGCTGGTGTTAGGACCCAGAAAAGAGACAGCAGCAACGTGATATAAATAGAGTACCAGAATGGGACAAAGTTTGAGAAGAAAGCATGACATCACTCAGACTTGCTCTCCACCCAAAAAGATCTGGGATGGAGGTGCAAACGTGAGCTGGACAAACGAGGAGTTAGCAACTCTTTTCAGCTCAGTTCCTGAGGAAATAGTGCGAGTTATACGCTCTATGCGCTATAAGGAAGTGCATTTTCTTGCTAGCAAAACCAAAACTGGCTTCAGATCTCTGACAACGTGAAAGTAATTGAAAGGAAAAGACCATAGGAAGAAAGTTGAAAACAAGATATTTTCTTTTTGGCACAGATTCTAACAGAAATACTTGACTTTTTTCCATGGAACAGTACAACTTTCGGATCTGATGCATATTTCTTTTAATTTTTCTCAAATCATAGTAATTTATTTATGGATAAATGAAGAGATCAAAGTGTGAAGCAAGCAAATACTACTTAAAGGGTCTGGAAGGATACTATATCATCACTGGAGGAACAGACTTTTTGAACTTGCACGGAAAATGTCCCTTTTAATACGAAAAGTTGCTAAGGAAAACTTATGATTGAAATCTTTCAGGAATTTGATCTTGGTTGTACTTTTAACCTTAAATAGACCATGGAGAATTTATTATCTCTGCTCTGTTGTCATTATTCTTTGCTGATTTTATTTCAGTTCCAGTATCAGGTAATTTTCTGAATATGGTCAGCATTGAGATATATTTGGATTCCTCTTAGCAAGTTTTACCTCACTTTCTCTCATTATAAAATGTTTTATGTGCAGGTGTATGGAAACTATTCCCAGCTACTCAAACACCCAGGTAAGGAATGTTCCATTTATATTTTATGGCAATATGCTTAAATATTTAATTGCTCTTTTTTGTTGGTTTGTATTTTGTTTTGTATTTTTCTTTCTTTCTTTTGGTAGTTCTAAAGAAACAGTGACCCCACATTTGAACGTAAGCTCTGTATGAGAAATACAGTAAAGCCTGATCATCCCACTTAGTTTAAATTCACTACCTACTAAATATTCTACATATAAATATATTTGGAGAAAAATGACTTGTATTTGATAGATAGAGAATTCATCTATACAGTGTTTATTACCTTTTTGACCATGAATTTCTGAATCAGACTTCTACACAGTTTTTTTCTTTATTTTTTTTTAATTATTATTATTTTTAATCAAGGTCTTAGTGTTCAGTGTTTAAAATTCTTTGATTTACAGTTAGATATGCCGGTTTATGTGTTTTGTAGTACTTCGCCAAGGTTTCAAGCTATCTACACTCCTCCCAGCCTTCATGCTTAAGTTAAAATCAGTTATAGAGCATATTAAAAATCTCATCTGTTTTCAATGCAGAAAAACTCAGAGCTTATTGGGGGTCTGCGTGTTTAACTGCAGAATTCTTCTGTTTATATAAATAGTTTAACCTCAAGCCTCATGGTGGTGTACAAGTACAATTTTACTGCTTTACCAATTCATGTATTGCTTTGTGCTTCTAAGTTTTCACCATATATAATTATGTTCAAAATAAAATACAGTGTGATGTGGAGAGCCATGTTGTCTGCTATTGCAGTATCTTCAGACCAGTTAGTTTCTTTTGTTCTGCCTTCACTCAAAAACAAAGAAATACCATCTCATTTCCTATAGGTGAGGATTACTGGCTTCTGGCCAATAGAGCCATAAGGGAGAAAAAGACCTCCCTCAAAAACAGGGGAAGCTGTACAACATTTAGTTTGTATACAGTGCCTGTGGGGAAGCGCTCAAATCCAGAAAACATCACTCTTGGTTACAAGGCTGTAAATAAGCCTTGTGATTTTGTTCTGAACACAGAGCAGTTACCCATCGAAGTAATGGTACAAGTATAAGCTGAATTCAATGCACCAGGTATTTGTTTTCAGAAAGCTTCTCGGGGCTGATTGGCTGCAAGTGGGGTGGCAGCATGGCTTTATATAGCTCAGAACTGGGAGCTAGAAAAGCCACCAACATGCAGCATGGCCCGAGGCAATTCACTTCTTAGCTGTATCTCTTTTGTTTCCCATTTTCTTTGACTATTTTTTTCCCATCTTATAAATGTAAGGTTTTTAGAATATAGCTTCTCCTTAGGGGTGGGTTTGTTTGATGCCAACCACAGGAATGCAATTGTTGTGATGCTACCACTAATGAAACTCATGCCACGTCGTGATATAGTTTCTGGCATCAATCCATTTTCTCCCTGGATTCTTCTTATCTGACTATTTTTCTCTATTTTTCTATGTTTTTCTATCACCTCTGTTATCTTTAATCCTTCTCCACCAGATATTAAAGGTAGGCGTGTTAATGGAAGCAAGAAGTATTTGCACATAAGCACACTGTGAAGCACCAGGCATGTTCTGTGCTCTGCAAAATAGAGCAGGTAGTTTGAGGGCTGGCTGGAGGTACACTAGCACAGGTTGCCTATGTGGATGCTCTTCATACCATAGAACCTCATCATTTTTTTTTTTTTCAGCAACTAGAATATGCTCTTTGAAGACAGAACTGAACACATACCCGGATTTAGTTTATGCAAATGAAAAATTGTTCCTACAGCCTGTTCCTTCAGAGTGCTTTTCCACACAGCTTGTTGAGTTTGGGTTGCCTGGAATTTTCAGATTTGGCTTTGTGCATACTTACTCAGTGTCATTATTCTTTTACTTTGACAGTAGCTTTTTCCTTTTGTAGCAACTATGCTTTTCTCTCTATTTTTCAAGTATTCAAAGGCAACGTAACCATAGAACCACATCCATTTCTCCAAACACATCCCTGCCTCATCTATTTACACTCATGCTCCCACTCTCTGGGAAAACCTCTATGACAACAACAGACATTCCTAGTTAGGTAGGCCAATAATAGATACTGGTCAATTATGAATCACTTGTTAGATATCTTTGGCATAATTTAGTTCTGAAGGGAATCTGAGTAGTTTGTGTATTGCCACGAAATGCGGAGCTGCTTGTAGTTCTGTGTTTTCAGATCTGCAATTGTTTGTTGTGATGTTTAGCAAATTTGCCAGCTTTGTACTCTTAGCCTTAAGTTCCTGTCGGCATTGCAGCTCTAAGAGTATTACATGAGAATGGGAGACATCAAAAGAGCTCACAGCTCCTCTGTGTGGGCAAGGAAATTTAGGATGAAAATAACGTGAAAATAATATTTTTGCTCCTCCAAGTCCGCTGTAAAGAAATCTCATTTGTATACAGAATACTAAAATGATAGAATAATTATCCAGTAGGCAAGTAGTTTTGATCTCTCTAGAGTGAAGAAGCAGAAGACAAAAGATACTGTGTTTTGTTTTATTTTGCACACCATTTTCAAAAGGTTTGGGGAGATTTTCTATGGTGCATGACAGTCTAACTGGTATTTAGGAGAATTTTCTCTTTTGTCCCCCACACTCTTGAAAGATTGCTTGGGAACAAAAACCAAAATAAAATAAAATGGTAGGGCAAGGAACTACACATATGTGTAATTTTATAAATAACTTTTGCTTCACTTCATTTGGAGACCCCAGAAGGATTAGGAGTGTTATTCTCATTTGGTAGTGCTATTAAAGCCATGCTTGCTCTATATTTTTCTTATTAAGATTATTCACTAGCAAGTTTTGGGGAGTCAAAGTTGTGCTTTGTTAGATCAGTTCATACATAATGTTAAATAACCATCAGATGAAAGGCAGAAAGAAATTTTCTAGAAACTAGTTGATCTTTCTTCTACTTCATCCTTTGTCCAGTATTTGAAAGCTGGAGCAGTGGATGGAGCTGTATAACAAGGGTGTTTTATAGAAAGTACTAACAAAAATGGTAGTCAGGGAGCTCAAGGAGGCTAGGGGGATCATTGTGGGAACAAATCTGTGGAAGAAGTTCATTGTATGAATGAAGATGTGGAGGAGAGAAGGAAGGAGGATGCTTATGCTTGATACCTTTAAGTACTTTCTGATCTGGGAGAAGGAGATTAAGGGAGAACCCCAAACTAACTCCAAACAATCACCAAATTTGAAATTTGACTGAAATCTGAGTAGAAAATGCTGGTTTTATAAATCCTTCTTCTCTGTTCCCACCCAAAAGAAAAGATTAACTCAGTCTAATAGGATGATATGCTGTGAGGTTGAACAAAACATTCTCATCTGTATTCACAGTAAAACTTCTGTGTATCTGTATCCACATTCTGAAACTTTCTTGGATACAGGAGATTATCATTTTCTTCCAGAACAGCTGGTTAAGTTAATTATTTTGAGAATAAAGGATTTCTTGCAGCTAACAAGAAAATAAGAAATTACGGTTCATGTTTTCCTACATTATTAATGATATACCCTTAAAATAGAATTGTTATCTTAACACAAAATTTGATTGCTTTGGACAGCCCACTTCTGCTCAGGTTTGAGTAATCACATCTCCTAAACTCTGTTCTAACTGGTAGCAATTAGACCAATGGAAGCCAGTAGATGTCCTGCTTTTGTCAGCTTGTACACTTGGTGCTCAGGAAGACATTTTGGAAAACAAAATGTTCTTACTGGCCACAACAAGATGTTCTGATTTTGGTGTAGTGAAGACAGTTCTGAAGGAACAGCTAATGCTGTATGGGGAGGAGGGGATTCTTCCCTCCACCCTCCACATGTTGGTTATTCTGGAACCTCTTCTCTTGAGGAACATCAAATTCCTTCTGTTTAAAGGTATAGTTCTTCTATATGACACAGTTAAAATGTGAATTATTAGCGATATCAGGAAGGCTAGGTTGTGCACTAACGATTGCACGGGTATGTATACCATCACCCGCATTGCAGGTCCTCCAGCATCAAGTACTGTTTCTGACTAATGTTTCTCCACAGACAACAAAGGTGAAAAATGCTTGTATTAATATAACCTGAAGGTGTTGCACTGTTTTTGCAGTGTTTTTCGAGAAGAAGAGTCCTTGGAACTCTTTAGCATTTTCTCCAATTCAATTTAACCGTGGGTAGTGGAGTCCTCCATGGAGGAGGCAGGAGTAGAGAAAGCATGCTGCAGAGGCTGAACATTCCCACTGTGCATTCTCTTCTTGGTGCATCGTACTATCTGTGACGTGTTTAAAAAGCTGGGTGAGATCTCAAAATTATCAGACCAGCTCCTCAACAGTTACTTTGATGAATGTTGCCTGATACGCTAGAAGAGATTTGGTCAGAGATGGTTATGCATTGTAAGTGTAATTAAAATAAAAATCAGTTGAATTCTAAAAACAGAGGTTCTCTGCAGTGGTCAATCAGATATCTGGCTTTAATCTCCTCTGCCATTTTGATTTACGGTCTAGCTTATGTGCAGTATTTTATTTACATGCTCTATCTTGGTTTACTTAACCTATTGACTTTCTTTATTGTTCTCCTTCGTGGAGACTTGCTACGCTCCTTCTTGTGCCTTTCTTTAACAACCTGTTCATCTCTGTTTCCTTGAAAGGGTTCAAAGTTCTTGCATCGGCTTCCCATTACTGGCCATTGGAAGATGTGGATGGAATTCATGAGTTTCGGGATACAAATGGAGGTAGACAAAGGACTCATGTACAGTGGCAATAATATAAGTATTTGTGTCAATCTGTAAGTAGATAGGGAGCAGGAGAAATGAAAGTAGTTAGCTTTTTTTAAATGCGACAGTTGAGATTTTCTTTAAAGTTAATGTTTTTGCAGTGCTTTGAAGTCCAAATAATATTGTATTTGAGAACTGATTTTTATAGAGTATTCTCAGACATTTTATGGGCTGTCTACGCATTGTTAAGGTTATAAAGAGAAATGGTTTATGATCCAAAGAGTCATTGAAATAACACTGTTATTAGTTGGCTTGGTACATGCATAACATGCACTAATAAGCTCAGTAACTGAGATCTTTGGCTATGCCGGCTGTGAAGATGCCTGATTCTTTTAGATTTTTAAAAGGAGTTAAATGCCTAAACTCTGAAGACATTTTTGAAAGTTGCACATAGTATGCACAGAAAAAGAAGGGTAGGCTTTTATCTGAATGTATCTTACTCATTTTTATTTTGTTTTGGATACTTCCTTTAAAATTGTATTTCAGCAACATTTTTTTTTTTTTTTTAATAATTTTTTCTCTCCAGTTGGGCAAAAATCATGAGAGGCTTGGTAAACCCTTACTGATTTGAAAGAGTCAGTTGTCACAATTCTAGGATCTCAGAGGGAAGGATTTTACAATGTAGTCTCTTTGGTTTCAGCAGTTTTCTGATTCTGATATTTTAAAGTGGGGTGAGAGCTCCCTAGGGATGTGCAGGGGATGTAACTCATGGAGTTTCGACTGAGGCACAATACCATACTGCTGCATTATGAGCTTGTAGGGTCGCACCTTTCAGATGAAACTTTCTGAGGCTCAAAGATCCCTTAGTAATTTTTACGAGAACAGTTTTTTTTTTTTTTTTTTTTTTTTTTTCTGACTACTTAGCCAGTTCCAGGTTGGGCTGATACATGTACATTCCCCAGTATTTCTCACACTATGGCTGACTACCTTGGTTATCAAGCTAAACTATGTACTACTGTGAAGAGTAGTAGCAGTGTTACTACTGGTGACTGTAATATATTTTCCCAGAAAGATCACTGCAGGAGATTAAATCAGGAGTTAGGGACCTTTACAACCTGGCATGAAAAATGTTACACAAGTGCAACGTTATTGCTATTTATTACACAAAAATGGCAACATCAATCTCTGTTCCTAAGTGGGGAAAAAATTCTATAAATATCTGAAACCTTTTATTCCATAGGTGCTCAAGTATTTTAAACTCAAACTGTTTGACCCATCTTTCCAGGAAACTTCTTAAAGGAATTAAATTGGCTGACCAGGAATAAATCTGGGCAATATTCTGCTCCCATTAGAGGCTGATGGCAGCATTCCCATCAACTTCAATAGGATCATAATTTGACCTGCAAAAAGTTACCATATGAGATTTTTAACAGTGTATTAATGTAATTTTCTGACAGTGGACCTCATTTACTTTCTAACAGAGTAAACCACTCCTTACCTAGCATTGTTTTAGCATTTGTATTATCAAGATGTTTTTAAAGTACTTGAATATATGAAATCTAATGTGACATACAGCTGTTGGGCAAATTGTAATTACATAACTGATGATAGTTAGATTGTTTTTCAAAACATGTTAAATTACATTACTTCAATACAATTCAGAAATCTTTCCAGTAGTAACACAGAAGAGTAAAAGCAGAATATATTAAGCTCCTGATCCTACAGACCTTCTCTTACATGAATAGGGCTGGCTTACATGAGCATTTGTCTCTTACTCCTATTATGACAAGGTATTAAAGAAATTTATAAATGAGCGAGCTGCATGACTGCTGGAAAAATAAAAATAAAAATTGGAGGACTTTTTCTTGCTATTGTTTGTAGAGGATGCTGGTAGCCAAAAGTCATTTTCTCTGCAGTGCAATTTTGACAATGTTGAATTCTTTCCTTAATGTTCTAGTGGATAGTTCAAATTTTTGGCAGTTGCATATATTGTGTCTTATAATACATGGGTATTATTTCAACTGCTTCCAGCAGTTTTATGTACCTATCTGATATTTGACTTCAAAATACAAAGAAAGTTTTATTTATTGTTGTAATCTAATGCCCGTGACAATTTTCTATTATTGATACCATTCTGATTACACAACTCTTCTGTTTATTGCTAGCCTTTCTTGTTTTTCTCCCATTCATCATAATTTCATGCAATTATTTTCATTCCGTGTTTCTTCTCTTAAATGCTTGAAGCATCATAATCTGTCCATCATGTTAATCCATTTTATTTGTTGAACTCATTGTGTGTGAAGCCAGATTTATATCTCTCAATGCATTTGTGTTGTGAGAGGCAGTGTCAGCAAATTAATTTTTTGGTTATCATAGCAATAAAAACAGTAGAAGCAATTGAAGGGAAAACAAAACTAAACTAAACAAAAAAAAACTTAAAATATAGCAAAGGAAAGAAAATATGTGGCCATGTTCAGGTTTTATAATATGACCTCTAGTTTTCCATGAATTTTCTATAGATTTTTTTTTTTTTTTTTTTTTTTTGAGCATTTACCTTTTCTTCCTGCCCAGTTGGTCTAAATCCCCAGGCAATGCCAGTCAATGTCTCTATTTACTTATGCAGGCTTTCCATCAAGATCTGTTTGCCTGCCCAAGGTAAATAATTACTGTGTGCAAGATACTTTAAAATTATCAAAATGGGAGGGGAAAAAAGAATAAAATTTTATTGTTGGATACCCAAATTAATTTGATGGCTCTCAAAACTATAGCAGGCAAAATGGTTCTAGGTAGAAACCCTGTAATGTTGATGCTGTCCTTTTAAACCTGTTGATAGTGTGTGTTTGCCAGCAGCCCTTAGACTTCAGAGCTGCAGAGCAGATGAGCTTAATGCCCCACCTGGAGATCGTCTCCTCCAACTCCCTGTGTGGCTCATGAGCAGGGTGAGCTGGAGCCAGTTGCTCAGGGCTTTCTGGTTGGGGTTTGAATATCTCCAAGGATGGAGGCTCCACAGTTCCTCCGGACAACCTGTTCCAGCATCTGACCCTCTCATAATTTTTCTTTAATTATTTCAAAAGCTTTTTGCTTATGTTTAAGTAGAATTAATTGTGTTTTAATTTGTGCCCATTGCCTCTTATTTGTTCACTGGATACCACTGGGGAAAGTCTGGTGTTATCTTTACTCTTCCCATGGGATGTTTATTCACACTGATAAAATCCCTGACCCTTCGCTTCTCCTTATTGAGCAATCCCAGCTGTCTCAGCCTCTGCTGGTGTGTCCAGTGCCTTCAACATCTTTGTGGCTCTTCACCAGGCTCACTCCAATATGTCCATATCTAGTGCTAGGGAACCCAGAACAGAACACAGAACTTGAATTGACCATAACTTTTGCACCAGTGTAATGATTTTTGTTATGACTGCATAGCTCCTTAGTGACCTCATTGTATTCAGAGCCCTTTATCTGGTTGCAGTTGTACTGTTTTATAATTTTTCCTTTTCTGTTCCTGTCAGGAATTAAAAATGGTTTTAGTGACACTATATTTTCTTAAGTTATGTAGTTAAAGGATGCAACACTCATGTACTACTTACAAATTATTGGAGACAGTTGACCATATGATAATTTTAAAGGCCACTGACCAACATCTGTGATCTGTGTAATGTTGAGAGATATGAACTGGTCAATTCATGTCTGATTGTGTTTATTCATTGTTTTGCTTATTTGCTTATTTTTTATTGTTTCACCCAGCTCTAAGAATCCACAACTTCACTGTGCTTCCTTCCCATAATTCTACCTTTGTATATACCAATGACTCTGCCTACTCTAACTTCTCTGCAACTGTAGGTGAGGATTTAAGTTTTTTTTTTTTTTTTTTTTTTTTTTTTTGTTCTGCATTTGTCAAGCTTGGATGGTTCTTGTATCACTGGATTCAAAGTTAACGCTGAGTTCAGTTGGTCATGTGGTAAAGATCTATGCATACGCTGAGATAAATGATTTAAAAAGCACTCCTGAAATGTTAAATGAATTACTCTGAATTACTGGGAGACACATCCCCTTGATAAGCAGCCTGTGGAAGGATGGACCCAAGCAGCCCTCAAAAACCTAAAATATTTTTATTAGACTTGAAACAGAAGATATTTTAGAGGAACATATAAGAACAAATATGATGATTTATTCTTTTCTTTCAAGATGAAAATAAAAAATGTCCTTTAAAAATGAGTATAAAATGGTGAAAAAGAGATAACTTAAAGACAAATGCAAGTGAATTTCCCAATCCTGAAAGTAATTTTGTCAAGCACAATATCTTTGATTAACATATAAATAAATAAATAAAAGAGCAGGCACAAATCTTAGATATATGATTTCTTTTTACATCAACATACTAGCATATAAAAGAACAGAAAATAATAACATTCCAAGCAAAACCTGTCAGATTGGAAACTAAGCTTAAGCTGGTGTAGGTATAACTAAAATCATTTAATTGAAGTCATGAGGGTTTAGACTTGAGCAATTGAAATATGACCTTTTGTCCACTTAATGATTAGGTATTAACTCATATCTATTTGATGGAAAATCTGATGTGAGTAGAAAGATCAAAATGGTAGAACTGTCATTTTGGGTTACTCTGATACTAGGAGGTCTGTATTAGAACATTAAAAACACTATTTTTCTGCTCTCTAAGAGTAAAAGTATGCTGGCAAATGTGAACTCTATTAATAATGAACTTCAAACGACCCTAATTTCTTTCAGTCCTCACTTATCTGCTTTATAGGCCATTTGCATAGTTTTCACATAATAAGATGTATTCAATATGAACATTAAAAAGAGTGATATTAACAGCAAAGGAAATGCTATGGAAACAGGAATACATTACCTTATGGTATTTATTCTGGCTAGATTAATTCAGAATTTAAGTGACTTAAAAAGAACTTAGAAATATTTGCTTCACTCTATACTATTTTAATTTTTAAAAGGAACTGAATTTTATCTGTCAGACAACTTGATGTCTTCTTGCTCAAAAGCAGGGGAAGATACTTGAAAACTGTGATATTTGCGTTGAGATTTGAGATGAACTAAAAAAATATTTGGACATATGTTCACTGAGGGTTATGTTATGCTGCAGCTGCTGTGTCCCTGAGTGGTGTTTTCCTATGGATGGGCCAGCATTATAACGGTCCTTACTCCCACTGGTTGTCTGCAGCAGAGAAATGAGATTCCCTTTTGACAGGTTGCATGAGAAGATGCACCAACATGAAGCAGTGACAACCAGATAGATGGTGTCTCCCTAGTGCTGCCTGTGCCACTCTGACATGATTTTCACTGTGCTCTGCTATGCAAAAAGTTCAGGTTAACTCAGGTAGATGTACATATATAAAAATAATGAGGAAAGTCCCTTATCTGCCAGCCTTTACTTGTAGACAATTTGTGTGCTCCTCCTCATTTTCATTCCAATCTCATTCTGTTTTCAAATATCAAGCAACACCTCTATGGCAATACCTGCACTTCAGAGAAGACTATGCCCCTGTTGCAGATATTTCCCTTTTGAGCAACTCTTCCCCTAGCACTGTATTTTTCAGAAGAAGTTGTAGAGAAATTGTAGGGGTCTTTAAAACTAAGATCCCAAATATTCAGAATCTTTGCAGACCTCCTATTACAAACAATGATATTAAGGCTACATTCAAAACTAGGCAATTATCTTCTTTCTTCTCAGAAATAAATTATAGAATATTCTGTGTTCTGTGGAACACAGACTTTTTAACTCAGTGGAATTATTATTATTATTTTTTCATGATTTCCTATAGTCTTCATTACTAAAATTAGTACTTTTTATATTGGAACAAATGAAGTGAACTTTCCATTGTCATGTATCAGCCAAATTCTCAGACCTTAGCAAGGTTTTCTATGGTATGTGTTATGTTATTTTAGTATCATGATGGCTCGCTCACATGTTTTAGCTAGCAGAAGATGAATAAACAGTGCTTTTTAGGGCAGAAATCACAAGAAAATCACAATTAAATCACTAGACAATTAGTCATTGTCCACGTTAGACAAAGAAAAACCCTCTATGAATTATAATGATGCCATACCAAAGGATGTCTGAAAGATAGTTTTCTGCCTTTTGGATATAGCTTGCGAGGTACATTTATTGAAATATGTCTTTAAATAAAATTTGACTTCATCACAAAATTTCCTTTTCAAAAATGAAAAAAAAAAAAAAAGTTTTCTTACATTTTAAAATAAATGACTTCTTGACCAACTCTTAACTTAAGTATTTGTATGATGTGTCCAGAGTTCAGAAGTCTGGAAAGTGTATGGTTTATTCAGACTACATTGAAATAATGATTTTTAGTTTCTGTTTTGGGTATATGGGTTCTATTAAGAAGTTTTAGTTAAGGAAGAATGTGGGTGAAGCACATAAATATAATTTTTACAAATGTTAAATGAAAGAAATATCTGTATGCTTTTTTTTTTTACATTAAAAAAAAACTACCAAGCAAACAAACAAAAACCCAAACAACTAAATAAGAAAATAAAATAAGCAAGTGTCCGAGTCTGTTAAAATCACATTCTCAGCAAATTTTAGTTTACATAAATATTAAATTATATTTTGCTTTTCCTTAAGATATTGTAGAAGGAATGGTGAACAAAGGAATTTACGTTCGTGAAAAGAAAGGAGTTACCTTTCTCTTCTTTGGAAGCTATCAAAATTCTTGCATTAGTAATCCAGAAGTCTGTGGACCTGAAGGTTAGTAAACTAATTAATTAATATTTGCTTTTCTTTCTCTGTCAAATTATATAATTCAATAATCATAGTTTACTTCCAAATTGAAATTCTAAACTCTAAAATTGTAGTTTGATGCTTTTTTATTGGCTTAAAAAAAACAATTGAGTGCTGCTTGTTGAAAATGTAGTATTTTCTAACTTCAGTGTGGATTATAACGAATCACCAACTACTCAGATCAATGATCTACAGTATAATTAATTCAAACAAAACCAGAAATAAGTTTACGGTGCCTGAAATCTTTCATCTGGCACCAAGATTAATGGTGCTACAAAAAATGCAGCGTGACAAACAGGTAAGTCGTTCTGGAGTTTTGAAATTTGGGATTTTGGGAAACTATGCTTTACGCTGTGGCATTTGAGCAGGAATGCTTTTTTTCAAACATATCTTTGGAGACAAAATTTCTATTTTTTATTATTATTTTTTAATTTCAGGTGTCTTGGAATCCATTTGCATAATCTTTTCCAGATGCATAAATCTCACTCTCTTTTTTTTATTATTCTTTATTTTTTCACTCTTCCATTTCTTCTTGGGCACAGACCACAAAATGACATGTATAATAAGGGTGCACAGTTTTGACAACATGTTGATTACAGAAGATTAATACTGTATATGTCTGTCAAAACAAGCATAATACCAGTCACTATCACAATGCATGCACTCAAGACTTAAAATGTAGAAGTAGAAGGGTTAGTGGAAAATGGTGTTTTTCTATATGTAACCTCCAGAAGTCCCTAAGCTTAAGCAATATTATTAACATGGAATTTTCTTGCTTTTATTGGTTTTAGGCCATTCTTCAAGCTAGTAATGTTACTTGATATAGGATTATTTATTTATTTATTTATTTTAAGGCATGCGTTAATGTTTTAAGAAAGAAGAAACTTGGAGTGCAGATGGTGCACAACTATTACCTGAGAGTATTAGAAAAAATAATTCAGTATCCCGCAGCAGGCATCAGTATCCCACAGCACAGTATCTTCTGATACATACTTTTTATATATATACATACATTTTATATATGTATCTTTTTATACATTCTTCATACATCCAGGAAGTAAAAATCATCAATAATTTGTATTATTTCTACATCCATAGTATAACATAATAATGAAAATAAATTTTTACGGTAATAGATAATTCCCCCATCTCACAAAAAAGAACATTGAAAACATAAAACATTGAAATGCTCAACAGATAAAATGTGAAGAAATATAAATACTGAATACTTAATCATTAGAGCAGGTTAAAAAAAGAAAAAAAAAAAAAGCCAACACCTCTTTATCTAAAGGAGGTATCTGTTTTTCTCTGTATCAACTAAATGTGATGATGATCTCTAATTTTATTTGAGCTTACTGTTTCTTAAATATATTTTGATGTCCCTTTGTTGCATTTGTATGTATTTGATGTTAAGTATGCTCAGAAGGGAATGCTTTCTGAGATGATCTTGGGATCTTTCCAGATGAAGTATTGCAATCTAAATATTTAATGAAACAAAAATCCCAATAGTTTTTTTCTAACATAAATTTAATAACATTTCAGAACTCTTGTTCTGACTTGAGAAAACACATTTTTCTTATTTTTGAAATGTTGAAACCTTCCCTTCCCCCTTCTTTGTCAAGCACTTTTTAAATAATGGTTTTCTCTGAGCAGTTTTGAGCTCATTAAATTGGCATTTTTAGCCAAAAGAAACATTTGTGAAAGATTCAAGAAAAGGTTCTCTTAATCATTAGTTTGAATACAGTAGAAAAAATAATAAAGAGCTCTGCAACATACAGAGGACACCTTCCTGATGGGCTTTCCTACCCACATACAATTCCTTCTTCCTTGAACCTTTCAGCATAATGAGAAGTTTCTTTAGTGTTCATTTTGTTAGCACCTCATGAAATTACTCGAGCATCATAAAGCACAGTAAATATGGAAGAAGCTAGGGAGACGGAAGTAGCCCACCATTAAATTTCTTGCTGTTAGTCCTTAGCTATCTAACCTGTGACATAGAAATATAAATATTCTGAAAAAGTAATATAACTGCTCCAGTGACAGGTTTCCTGTTGATTTGAACAGAAATTGGGTATCTGAATTCTTTGGTTGGTTTTGAAATACCTTAGTTTTTTACCTCCAGATAGCTCTGTGAACACAAAACTTGTTTCAGATAGCTAGAAGGTTTAACAAAGCTTGGAAATCTGGGCCATATATGTGAGAAGACCTATGCTCCCTCTTAAAAGTTGTCAGGGACTGCATTTTATTTTGTGTGCAATTCTAAGGACCAGAGTTTAAATAAACAAACTTCTTTGATTCTTCTGATGCCAGGCTTTAAGATTATTGTGAAGAACTATAGAACAATCTGCCCTAGGAGGCTCAAGTTCCCAAACTGGTTAACTGGGAAGTCTCAGATCTTCACATCTCCTTGGTACAGACCAATACTGTACAAACTAAACAATAATGTCAATTATTGTTAACAATTATGTTCCTTAATGTCCTATTGGAAACACTTATTGCTGTATTATGGATAAGTACTATAATTAAAAATAGGAGATGTCATCAATAGAATACTCTCTGTATATGTAGTCTGGCTCTCAGCTTTTTATTTTTATTTTTTTTTTTGTGTTTGCTATTCATGAGAGATTATTCAGAGAAGCAATAACAGCACATAAAATTTGAAGTACCTTTCTTAATGATGAACGCAATTCTCTTTGACTTGAAGACACCTTCAAAGGTTTAGTCATCAGGTGCAGTCAAGCATATTATTGTAAATAAGTCTGCAGCACATTTTTAGTTATAAGTTTTAAGTTCCCCTTCTTTCTCTTTTATGACTATATATTTTTAGTTTTTCTTCTCTAAAGCTAAAAGCAGGGCTTACCTGCTCAAGATTCATATGACCATCTGGTGACACAAAACTTAATATGTTTGATACAAAATGATTTATTTCCGTCAAGCTATCTGGGAAAAACTGCTTTTCTAAATTTCAGTGGAGTTTTTATTGTGTGCCTTACTCAGTCTTATGTTAAGTTTTGGTATTTCATGAAGTGATAGAGTGCACAGTCTTGTCATGGCTATAGGATGATCAGTGGCTACAGGGTAGTCCAATAGGATGGACAGTCAAAGATGGGGGAAAGCAACTCTGCAGTCTCTAAAGATGGGATAACAACACTTCCACAGAAGTTCTGTGGAAGATCATGAAGAAGATCATGAGACACTTAGTCGAAGGAATCAGATCAATAGCAATAATTGCTTGACATGATCAGCCTTGGTGGCCCTTTCACCAGGGTGCTGAAGAATTGTATGTAGGTGCAAGGGAAATGCATAGCTTTCTGGAAAGAGGGTTGAATTAGTGTTTCAACCTATTACTTGTTTGCTAAACACACTGAAACATGAACATGGGCCGATGAGGATATTGTGACTTGCTTACAGCAAACATCAAATTCTTCAGTTGGGAGTTTACAGCATTTATAGCTTTAAACCCATATACATTGAGATCTAACAAACTGAGACTGATGATGTTCATATACTGATTGATTTCTAAGAAGCTAATGGTAATTGATTAACCTTTCCATGGTGGTTATTTTATCATGCATAAAGCATTTAGGGAATGCTGTATAGATCATATAAATTAATGGGTGCTGCCGGGAGAATAAACAGGAAGATCAGTTAGGAAGTTACTACATAGTTATATTATTATATTATTACAGGATATTTTTTTAACTTTTCTGCTAAGTTAATGTGACAAAAAATATGTGAAATGGTATTAAAAATTAAGTTATGGGGGGGGGAATATGTCTGGTGATTTTATTGATTTACGTGAGACTTTTACATCTTTGTTCAGAGAGCTGTGAAACAAAACAAAACAAAAAAAAAAACAACAATCAAACAAACTATGGTTTTAACAAGAAATGGACATAATAATTTGAAGACTTAATTAGCTTGTACTAGGCTAACTGGTAGTAAATTGCAAAGTTCATATTGTTTGGGCAACCCGCAGGTATTGGTCACTATAAAAACATCCAGACATATTAGACTACACCAGACTACATTTCAAAAGAGCCCAGTCAGGAGGTTAAGAGCAGTGGCTGACAGGTCAAGTAAGTCCATCAGAGGTCTATGTAGATAACTACCATATGACATGGGAGGGAATCTAGGGCTTTAATATTCACCATGAAGCAAAGAGAACGCTGAGAGCTGTCTTAAACTGATGAGTGGTTATAGAAATAGTTGGTGTTGAACAGTCTTAGAGGTGCACTAACTTTTCAAATAACTAACTTGAGCATCATAAAGCAGAGTTAGGATTATGGGAGTGTGAGAGGCAACACAGACAAGTTGTAGCACAGGGAATTCTGATTCTTTTCTAAGGAAAAAGGTCTTTGCAGTGCCAGCGACCAAGCATGGGGACGGTTTGCATAGAGAGGCGGCGTAACCTTCACCTGTGGAGATATTTAAAAATCAGCTGAGCTCTGATGTTCACCCTGCTATAAGCAAGCAGTTTAGACTATGATCTCCTGGGTTGTTTCCAAATTTTGAATCTTTCTGGCAAAACATCTTCCACTTCTGTACTTTATATCTTTTTTTCAACCTGCTTTGAACTCAGATTTAATTCTTAGCACTTAGCACTATAAATTCTGAGATGAACACTTTTAGGAGCTATTTAGTCAAGCCATTTTCTTTGTAATTGCATTTAGCTGTAGAACCTCAACAGCAGAGAGAGTAAGAACTTCTGAAGTGCGAGGGACATTTAATTTGCTACTAATGTTTCTGTTGAGCCCTTTGAGGTAACCTTTATTAAGGAAACAGAAATCTTTAGAGAAATATTTCTTCACTAGTGTGCAATCTGAAGAGCTCTTCAGTTTTTAGAATACAACAGTAAAATGGTGGATTTAGCAGAATTATTTGTGAACAAAGCTGATTGTGTGCACTTGCAGGATTGCACTTGCATTTTAGAGAGGGATTCTTTGTGTTGGTAAGAATCTTGCAGCTGTGACTGTGGCTCTGCATGTGTTGGTATCCTTTTCCTCTACATTGTTTCTTTGCTTTCAGCAATTACTGGAGCACTGAAGTTTGAAAAGACAGGTAATAACATTTTAAGAATAATTAAAGTGTAATCAGGAATGGATGCATATCAGTTAGCACGGGTATGCTGGCAGCCAGTAGCTTGGAAGTAGTCAATGTTCTGCTTCTTGCTCTACGGGCATATGGTATCCATCACAGGAAGTTATAGGTGCTGGGTGAGAAAGTGGAGATGAGGTCAATGCGTTCAGAAATAAACAACAATCACAGGAAGGAAAGGGGATCATACTAAGGGTGAGAAGGGTAAGGAGACTGGAGAGAGAGAGAGGCATAGGGAATGAAAGCATAAATCTGTGAGACAAAAAGACTTCATTACTGCTGGTACTCAAGAAGCTTTAGTTTTCACTGAGAGAAGCTATCCAGGACGAGATGGTTGCTATTCTGTCCTGGATATGTGCATGTGATGCAAAACCAAGGAACAGATGTTTATTTGGTTTATACTATTACCACATTTTTTGTTCAAAAAATGCTATCCTTGTTTATGTGAACAGAGGATTTGTGCTTAAAAACATTCCCACTCTCTGCATTTTACAATATTAGAAGTTTTCAGTTACATTTGTTTTTCATTTAAAATTTCCTCTTACTTTCCTCCATCAGGAGTAACATTTTCCTTTTTCTGGAAGACTCAAGACCAGCAGGCTAAGTTTCCCCCTGCCTCCGGTGGACAAGTAATTTCCAGCGGTTTCAAAATCTGTTCAAATGAAGGTGAAGGTTCAGTAGAATTTTACACACGTGGGAATGCTATGATGAAGTGGAAAGCAAGCTTTAGTCCACCAGGTAATTTTTTTTTTTTTTTTCTTCATCCATTTCTTTGTTATATTTTACATTGTTCTTGCAGAGAGGTGTAATGGTAAGAGCACATCTTCAGGAAAGAGAAGTAGGTATATAAAGACATAAAGATACCTACAGATTTCTGTGCTCTTGATGGGGGCAGGGAGAGAGAAAATATGATCAGAAAACTCAGTGATACTGTACTGCAGAACATTTGCTGTTCAGCAACAGTACATGGAGCTAACTTCCATTTTTCTGAAGCAGAGTTCTTATTGACATCAATATATTAATGGGTGCTTACAAGGAAACTGCTGGGTGAGGAATGCAGGTTAATCCTTAGGAGTTCTCCTTATATTCTAAAACTGGATATGTGTGCAGACCTCCACTGCATCCTAAATAAAGACTTTATTTGTCACTATCTAACTGGGTGCTATGTGCTTTGGTCATTTCATTAGCTGTTGAATATCAAATTTTGCATGTCATGGCATAGTATCAATAAGCATTTGGGGATATCATATATCGTACTGCTTCTGTCTAAACTATTGTTGGGAATGGTATTACCTAGTGACTGAAACAAAATCAGGATTTCTAGTAATGCTAGATACAGTCACTAAGTCTTTTCTTGCCTTAATTTAACTGTCTGCAAACTGGGAATATAGGACTTTCTCACCTCATAGTGGCAAAGTCTTATAAAGTATAATAAATCAGTTTAGAAATCCAGTTTTAAGAGAAAAACTGTTAAATGGTATAAATAATTTGCATATTTGTGGATTATTCAATCCAAATAAAAATTAATATTATGTTTTCAGCCTTTGAAGTGTAACAAAGAAACTGGCAGCTTTTAATTAGCCTATTTTCCTGTTCTTTCATTCTTGCAGTCTTTATGGAGCTCTTGCTGAATTGCATTTTGAGACAGTATTGAAGAGAGTTCAAGTCTTGGCCAATAGTACTCACCAAATGTAATTTATGGAACTGCAGTGAGCCCAAGTAAGAGTTCAGACAAAAGCTAAGAGGCATTCTGCCTAAGTATGGGCTTCCCCATGTGTATAAAGATTAATATACATGACATCAGCATTCCATAATTCACTCTTAGCACTTACTGTATAGCTCTATAGCATAGCCCAAGTCAGCAAAAACTTACTGAATAAGAGAGACACTAAATGGAAATGATTCATAGATTTTACTGTGACTTAATGTTTTGCAGGTCCTTATTGGACTCATATTCTCTTCACTTGGAAATCAAGAGAAGGACTGAAAGTCTATGTCAATGGAACTCTAAACACATCTGATCCAGAAGGAAAAGTTTTCTATGATTATGGAGACCCCAAGGCAAATCTGCTGACTGGGACAGAGGGGGATCAAACTAAGCGCTATGTGAATGGGGCATTTGATGAATTCATTATATGGGAAAGGGCACTCACCCCCAATGAAATTGAGCAGTACTTTACAGCTGCTATTGGTGAGTATATGCACTGTTGTTGTCAAAGGTTGTCTTTTGCAAAAGTTGACTTAGAAATGTTTAGTGTGTAGGATTTGTATTCATCTTTCATCTTTCAGCCATTGAAAGTAGTTTGTAGAGGCAGAAAAATGCAGATATTAAAGTCCTTGAAACATTCAGCTGTCTTTGAATATGCAGTCTTTTCATCTGGGCTTCTAGCTCCTTTAAAATGTCAATATATATATGTAAATAAAATAAAATTACTGAGACCAGAAGTATACAGCCATTGTTAGGTCCCCTAAAATCAGGTGAAGAAGAGCAATAATTAGACTTGAGTCAGAACAGTATTGAGAAATATCGACCACAGTTTTCTAACACTCTGGTCATTGTGTAACTTTAGAGGCACGTCACTTAGTGATTCCAGCAGATGTGGATAACAATACTTATCCCACCTGTTCCTGAAACAATAAAGATTTAATGACTAATGTGTATTTGTGAACTGAAAAGAAAGATATCAGTTGAAACATAATACACGTAGCAGAAAATAAGGATTTGAACAAAGATTTAGAAGACAGTGTCCAGTAATCTGTCAGGCATGCTATGGATCTTTATTATAAACTTTTCAGTACAAGAAACGCTGTTGCTACTAAGTGTTTGTGTGTGAGTAACAATTAGAAAACATCCATCTGAGTAATAAAGCTATGGAGCATCTGGAACATCTGGCTACGCTGGCAGTTTCCCTGCTTTCACTTATTCTTACTGGGTTACTGAGAGCTAAAGCAGTTACACCCATAACTCTTGTGCTTTCAAGCACATAGGAAACATTTTCACAATGAAAACTCTGAATAACTCAACTGATGCAAACCTGGAAGTAAGAATGCATGCATTTGTAACATCCAGGTTTGATTATAGCAATCAAATTAAATACAAAATGTATTAGAAAAATATAGAGTAGTTTAAGTAAAATTGAAACCACTGAAAAGGAAACCCTTCATTGAATATGTAATGAAGCAGCCTATTTGCTTTGCAACACAAATGATAGAAATCAAGTTTTTTTTTTTTTTTTTTTTTTTTTTTTAATTTTACAATGTGGTTCTTATGAATGTCTTCAAACATTCTGATATAGGAAATTATCTGATATAGGAATTATCTGATATAGGAAAGTATAAATTTTTTATTCCATCTTGAAAATCCTATCTTCACTCTAGAAAATAATTAAGGCATCACAGAAAGGTCTTTCCAGGAATGCAAATGCTGTTCTGGATGTAAGTTTCCGTTCCTCTATATTTCACTTTGGAAAATGGCAGCTCAGTCTTACTGAATATAGTTCAGAATATATATTTGCTTTTGTTAATGCTAATAACTAAACTTTCTAAGACTGCAGTAATAGTTTGTCCCTTTGATTCTCCTGAAGTCTAAATTTTTGTAATGCAGTGCAGAATTTTATAGTACTCTTCCTCTCCATTCTTCTTGATTTTTGGAAAGCTACATAGCAGACTCCCTGATTTCTGTTTATTTTTATTTTTAAACCTTGATTCAGAGGTCTTCAGGGTCATGAGGAACTGCGAGTTTTCAGTGAAAAACTTAAAATTTCTTACATCTAAATTTAAAGAAAAGCTTGATGAGCTTGCTTTTTTTTTTTTTTGTACTCTAATAGTACTGAATTTTTGCTTTTTCTCTCAAAACAATGGACTGGTTAGATTTTTTTTGGTTTAATTTCCACTTTGAATTAACTATGAAGCTAGGGCATTCTCAGAGAAAGTAATGGATATTATGATACTAATCAACACAGTAAACCAAACCTTGGTATCTATCAACCTTGTAGAACTTAAAGCAGGGATGAAGCTGAGCTAACGTGGTCTAACATAAGAAACTTAATAGGACAGCCTGTTCCGTAACAGGATGAATAATCATGATACATTTGGATCCATGAAAATAATGTGTCCAATATATGCTGCTGCTGTTTGATTGTGCTGAAATACCATACTCCTGGGCAAACATAAATTCTTGGGAAGACATAGATTAGAAGAAAATTTTATTTCTCTATCACAATTGACCGATAAATCCCCTTGCACAGAAAAGAATCAATATTTTTAAAATGGAGTAGCTGGAAACCATCCCAAAAGGAGTTTATTCTTTCTGTCTCAACAAATCATTTATGACATGCTTATATGGTAATTTTCAGTGGGTATAATGCTAATGGGTGCTAAGGGGATATTCATCAGTTAAGCCCATCTGATTAACAGCAACCTTGCTGTGGCTTCAGATCAGCTTAAAAACACTTAATAGAGATGTTATCCACAATATTCTTCTACTACTGCTGAAGGCTGTTTTGACTCCTTGACCCTTATAATTTTTTAATTTCTTTTGTGGAAAACTAAAATGCCACATTAGGTTTAATATGCCACCATTTTTACCACTCTTGTTCTTTTATTTGACTGATACCTCTGTTTTCATGAAAGAGATAGAAATATCTGGCTTTCAGTTTTTCTCACAGATTTTTTTTTTTTTATGCAGAAAAGTCTTTCTGATCTTGTCTGTATGTGCATGATCTTGTTTGATATTCAAGAACTTTATATTCAAGATATAAATAATTATTTAGAGAAATTAGCATTTTTCTGGGCACCACAGCTGACACTTGAGTCTCGTTTTTTTTCTGATGTCTGAGTCTTCCTAGTCCCTTTTCTAAAGAATTTATGATATACACATAATATAGCAAGGGGATATATGAACTTGTCAGAAGTGCCTACAGATTGCTATTTAATCCTGCTAAGACATAGCAAATTTTCTGGATTTTTTTCCCCCTAAATACTTTGCCTTAGTGGTGGAAGAGGAACTAGAGAAGGAAGATTGATGACAAAATTTTAATCTTTTTTTTTTTTTTTTTTTAAAATTGAGATAAAACACTTGAAACTTCCTGTTTGCAAAGAAAGATTTAATTTTAATAAGCATTTAAGAATTAGACTAAATTACATTCTTATCTGTATAAAGATGTGGATATAAAAATGATGAGAGAAACAGTACATGAAATTGTTTAAACAAGACTATGTAGCTCTAGTACTATAAATAAGTAAACTGCACAGAACAGCAAATATAATGCTATAAGTTAGAACTGCTTGAAACTGCAGTGGGAATATATACACATACATACACACACATTTTTAAACTCATTTCTGTATGTATTTTCCCTAGGTGTGCAAGTTTTGCTTTCTTCAACACTTCCATGGTCTATGATGACAACTACTGCAAAACCTTTGGTAGGACAGTCACGTAACTGTTTTCTATAGTATTAGAATTTGTCATATATTACAGAATTACAAATCCTCTCCATTTTACTGTTTTCATTAATGGCACTTATTTTAGTACTTGAGTACTAAAATGCATTGTTAGCATTTGCAGCCACTGTTGGAATATGGGAGAACTGTTCTTAATTACAGGACAGATAATGGGAATTCACTGTTAAATAAAAATAATTTCTGTACTAAAAGAAATGTAGAAACTTCTGAAGTATTTCAGTGAGTTCTGAAGAAACAGGAGATTCAAAAAAGTTTAGATAACTTTTCTTATTTCCTCTAAAAATTAGAAGAAATTGCCCTCCACAGTAACAAAGCTAGTTTCCATTTCTTTACAATGTGCTTAATGAAAATTATTTAAACAAAACTTATTTTTCATATGCAGTCTCTATACAATTAGCTGTAGTCAGACTACATGCAATTAGCTGTTCCAGGGTATTTTCACTTTCTTGCTATCTGAAATGTCAGATTTCTATTAGTTTTTTTCTTGTTCACAGAAACCATATCAGATAGGACCTGAGTTGCTAATGAACAAATGAAGCTGTGCATGTATATTCTGACTCTCCTGGCTATCTGTTCATGTGCTCTCCTTTTTCCCTTAGTTTACTTAGCCTCCTGTATGTAATCACAGCAGTTTGCTATGCCTCAGACTACAGGAAAACAAACAAAAAGCAACAATACAGAAACAGTAAAGAAAAACCCTTCATGCCCAGTGATACGGGGCTTTATGTTACGGGTTGGGAAGTGAACTGTTCCGCTTAGGCTTTATGGCCAGAGAAATGCTTTTGTTAAGTCTTGAGGTTGTGCTGCTCTGAAATGGTAGTGATTCCAGGAGAACTAAAACACGGGTTTAGCTCCCTTTTGGGCTAACACCATAAATAATGTCTGCTGTTTGGAATAAGTTCTGATGGTTTTATCTCTCTCCCTCAGCTGCCTACAAATGCCTACCATCCCATCATAACTAATCTGACCAAGGAGAGAGGGAACTTCCGCTCCCCCAACACCATGCTGGACTACCTGGAAAATGTGTCTTTCAGCTTGCCCAACAAATCCCTGTCAGAAAATACTGCTCTAAGCCTGACAGAGGTAAACTTCTAAATCTGTCTGTAGAGCCAGATAACACTGAAATTTCTCCAGGAACTAGAACATAGAATGCAACTTTGAAAGTTTTTGCTGATTGCAGAAAATAAATATGAAAAAGGCAGTGGCTATTTAGGGAGAAGCAAACAGCAAGCTTCAACCAAAGAAAAGGTTCAAAAGTCACTAAAATAAATTAGTTCTTGAGGACCTTACATAATATTTAATTCTTATAAATATTTGTAACTATGACTGCACATTAAAATTACTAGTTAAGCAGAAAACATAGAAGGAGAAAATAATTTCTGATATATTTTTCTTTCAACTGTAAGTGTATTCAATTAATAATATATAATTATGGGGGAAAAAAAATCAACATCTCTCTGCACAGCCCTGATGATTCAAAATGCAGCTGAGTATGACAGTCCCTTGTCAGGCACAAGGCATAAAGACACCGTAATCCAAGTAGTGAGAGAAGCAAAGTGGAGACATGGTTAAACTAATGGCAAACCATGCCTTTGATTCCGAGAGCATTCTAGATGTGGCTGCATCACAGTCTTGTGCTTCCAACTTAATATTGCAGATCTTGTACTGGAAGGTTAAAATATTATCAGTTACTGCTGTCTGCC
The DNA here is from genome assembly GCF_011077185.1 of Oxyura jamaicensis. Taxonomy (NCBI): domain Eukaryota; kingdom Metazoa; phylum Chordata; class Aves; order Anseriformes; family Anatidae; genus Oxyura; species Oxyura jamaicensis. The sequence goes on along the minus strand of NC_048907.1, from coordinate 13,325,829 downwards.
CAACTTTTATTTTTTTATTTAAAAGCTTTTATTTTTCCTGTAGTTAGCAAGCAGAGGGTAAGTTGTGCCTGTCCTCCTTTTGAAAAGTCATGCATCACTCTTGCTGGGCTCTGAAATAGCAGGGCAGAGGCACATGTCCCTCTCTGCCAGTTCTGTACTGGAAGTGGAAAGCTATGGGAGAAGGCCTCTTTGTTGTGTAGGTATCTTCAGCTTTTTTCAGATAATGGCTATTTTTGCACCAGGGATCCAGTCACAGCCAGGACTTCTGTGTAGTCATATCACAAATCTGAAAACTGGTTCATGGCAAGATAAGGTCTAAAGTTTACCTCAGGGAATGTTATTTGTTGAGGCTAATACCAGCCCACCACCCCTCCTCTCTCCCTCTCCATTCTCTCCCTAACAACAGAAAAGAAAAAAAAAAAAAGAAAAAAAAAAGAAAAAAAAAAGAAAAAAGAAAAGAAAAAAAAGGAGTAAAGAAAAAGCATTTTCTGCAGTCTGAACTGCAGACAAGGGAGTCACTTTCTGATAACATAAAGTTGGCCTTCTGTAAAACGATGGACAGCTAATTCCCTGATTTCAGCAGGCTAGAAAGCTATTATTACAGTATTCAGCTCTGGCCTCACCAGTGATTGTTGCTTTAAGCCTGTGGGTAATACCAGGGTGACAAGGATTATTTATTCTGACAAAAAATTATAAGTAAATGCTTCTGAAAAATACATGGGCAGCATTTGATAGTTTGTGTTAAAGGCTTAGCATTTGCAAACTAAGGCTTGGATTTTGTGGATCACATTTTATTACAGAGCAAAAACTATTCTAAAAAGCTCTAATACATTGTTTTCTTTGTTTCACTGAAAATTTTATGTGGGCTCTAATTTGAAAATGGAACATCATCCTGTCATATATTGTACCTGTTTCCCACATCATTTCAGTTGCCATTTGGTTGTTCATTCATGCTATCTGCTGCTTTGTGTGCCATGAAAGTGATGTGCAGACAGAAAAACAGGACATGATTATCTTTAGCAAAGCTATTTTGGGAAAAAAACACAAGAGTCCTGATCATACATACAGACTCTGTCACTTGTCTGATTGATGGTTAGGCTTTGTATTGTCTGCAGCTAATTCCCTGAAAGACAAGCACGGAGCACGCATGCTATTTTCTGTACAGTTATCTCTTTACGGGTTGTCACATGCCTCATAGCACAAGAAAATTTGATTTAAGTGATATGCAATAAACTGTCTGATTACTGACACTCTTATAATGTGTTACTTCTGACAAATCTTACTTAGCATTCTGGTATAACTCTGCTCTGTTCAGCAGTTCCAGTCCTCCTGCTTTCCCTCCCTTCCCAGTGCCTACTTTTTGGGGGTAATTTTGGAGTGATGATGTGGCCTGGAAAGAGATACTTCCTGATGGGTTTTAAGATGTTTGAACAGAGCAGAGATGTTTAAGCAGAAATGTGGATTTTTCTTTTATTTATTTATTTATTTTTAATTTTATTTTTCATTTTCAATGTCTCCTTTCCTTTTTTCAGCAAGACTGTTTAGGGAAGAGACTGTATTATGCTGGGCATGATAAACAGTGCCCACCATGACCGATCTTGACCTCAAAAATAACCTCTCTGTGCAAAAGTTAAGCACATAATAATAAAACAGAACAGGGCCCAGATTTATCTAATGAAATATCTAAATGAAATATCTAATCTTAGATGAAGAGGTAGTAATGTCATATGAGTTTAGATAAACTAGGAGAACAAATTATCTTTCCTCTAAGATGTAGTGTTGTCACTGCAGCTGTAGAGTAATGATTGAACTTCAGGAGTTTCACAGCGATGTTACTTTTAATAAATAAACTATTAATTTAAAATATCACCATTCAAAACATGATGAGAACATTGGCAGTACGGGGTGACTCTGTGACTTGAATGAATATGGATTCGTCATCTTAAAATGAACCTATGGAAATCCTAGCAGAGACGTCCCTTGCATGCCTACCAGAAGATGTAACTGAAGCAAAACAAAGTTATATTATTTTATTCTTTAATCTTTGTAGGCATTTTTAAAAGCCATTGAAGACTTTCTGCTGTTGCCCAACTGGCTCGAAATACCTGAGGTAAGACAAATGGGCTTGATTTGTAGGTTAATTCAGGTGCATGACTTCACGTAGACAGTAATGAAATTGGTTACCTCTATTATTCTTTCTGCTATAGCTGGCAGTATGACTTATTTGCTTGTATGTCATTTTCATATTTGAAGTAAAGATCCACAGACAAAACAATTATGTTTTCTTTTATAATGTGTTTTTCAGGGCTACAGTAGGGGAACTGTGTCTGCTCCTGTTACCACATATCATGAATAAAATAACCTAAAACTGCATTTATAAAATAACAGATATTGTCAATAGTCTATCCTGACCTAAATATAGGCTTTTAGCACTGAACTTTCATAACTGTATATTTGTTTTGTAGGTGGACTTTTTTCAATACACATGAAATATGTAGTGGTGCTTACCTAGATTAGAGAAGTAAAACTTTGAGAGAGGTTACAACTGATATAGGGAAAAACAACTTGTATCAGTGATCTTTTTCTTCTAGCCATCTGCCCAACTTTGAGTGCGAAAAACTACTTGCATGAAGAATCCAGGAATTTTCTGAGAATTTTATTTGAATCTCAAGTTTTGTAAAAGAAATCTTTTAATACAAGAGAAGAAGACTGGCTACTAATGTAAATTAGGGTCTTATTGAATCCTAAAAATCTTATATCTCATAGATGTCTAATGGATTTAAGTTCTTAGCCTAAAATCCTTGGTCATCTCTTGTATGAGTAGATCTCAAATCAAATAGGTTTCTTCATTGAAACACGCATTCATTCTGAGATTTTATGCATCAAGTTTTAGTGTTGAGGATTGTTTTCGATGGGACATATAAACACTTTAAATACAGCTTTATATTAGGGAATGTTTTTATAAAGATGAAAGAAAATTGTGGCTATCAATGTATGTAAGATTATGTTTCGATGAGCGTCTGATACAAGTCTTTATATATCGCCAAAATAATTGTTCAGTTCTTGACATCGTTTTGCTCAGTCCTGAATATAATTGAATGCCAAATGCTGAACGGAGCAGAGAGTCCTTTGGAGACACTCTATAAAACATAGTATTTTATAAGATCAGGCTCTGATGGCATCAATTTATGTAACATTTAATCCACTACATGTGGAAAAGGTTATAGAGAAGTCACATTTGATTTTGAGCAGTCAAACGATGAGTCACACAGGAATTTAGCATTGGCACCTTGGCATTTTGTGCTATGAAACACACTTTCTTCTGTTGTAGAGCCTTCTCTTTCTTCTTCCCTCAGACTGCTCACATATTTGGAAGTTTAATTCAAACTATTGACAGTGTGATGGTGCATATGACACGCAATCTGGAAGAGAACACATCACCTCTAACTGTTGAGGGCACATCATCTGTGGCAGGTAGGATTTAGCAGCAATGTTCTCCCTCTCTCTCTGGACTATCTGTGTGTGTTGTAAACACTTCTGTGCATGCAGCCCCTTCTTTGCTAATGTGAAAGAAGAAATCAAAGTATTTTCTTTTTCTTTTGAATAAAAAAAAAACATTTCAGTTGCAGAAAGTCCAGATATAATCAGCTCTGACTGTACTTGAACTTTCTTGAGGTTATTTGAGGAAGGGATTATCATATGAATTCTGTCAAATTAATCCAAGAAAACTATATTAAAGGCACAGTAGAGCACAGACTATTCTAGTAGGCAATTAAAGTTGTGCCTAGAGCTCTTACACAGTGCTTCAAACTTGCAGATATATGGATACTACAAAACTTTAATTTGGAAACAAGATACTACAAATGTTTAAACCTTTCAGGATATTTTTTTCTGTTACTACTGTTTATCATCCTAGCGCTATAATTTGATCTTTTAGGATGCTACAGGTAGCAAAGGTAATTGAACTGTTCTGGCATTCTGCCCTGCTTCATTGAGATCTGAGCAAGGGGGCAAATAATTTGAACAGTCACCAGTACCATTAATCACTGGATGCATGCTTCCTAAACTCTCTTGGACATTGGCATTCTCAAACATTGCACTGGAGGTCTGAAATAATGCCTTCAAATGTCAGTGGCAAAGTGTGTTTTTCTTGTTCTGTCAAGCTCAGTATTTGAGCATGGTTGAAGTGATCCATGGTATACTAACACTGTGTACAGCCTTTCCCTTCATAAAGAAGTTGGGTAGAAAAGGCAGTTTTGTACTCAGGGAATTTATTCTATTTTTTGCAAAAAAAAAAAAAAAGAGTTTTAAAGTCATGACTTGTAATAGCTATTGGAAAAGCACTGTTACATAGTCAAGTAAGTTGTAAATGCTATTGATTTTATCATATTTTTGTTTGGGTTATCACACAGATTACACCTTGGCTAGAATGCATCCTCAGACTCTGAATTTGTCCCGTTACCGCTTTCCATCTCGAGGACAGAGTTATATTTCCATTCCCAGTGAAGCTTTTCAAGAAAAAGGTAAGGAAAAATTTAAAGGAAGGAGCAGAAGCATGTAAGCAGGACATTGAAAAACAGTTTTTCATGAAAACAGTTTTTGGTTTGCCTTACTTTTCTAAATAGTGGATTTGATTGCTATTGATCATACTGGCTCTAAAACAGCAGCAATTCTTCTGTCATATTAATAAATGATTAGTGTGGTAGAGTTCTTCATATTACTTAAATATTAGTTGGTATTACTTTAATTCAGCTTGAATAATACACCTAGACTACAGATACTGCAGACATTTAATGCTGGCATCTTTTAACACTGGAGAAGCCATCATTAAATAAATTATATCTAGTGATCCAAACTGGTCATTTCAAAGAAATTCTGTGGTATCAGATCAGGCATTACTTCTACCTCCACGAAAACTCAGTCTTAAAATGTTTTATAAAATTAAACCATAAAATAATAGGTTTAAGCAACAGTATCCAAGCCTAAGCTAAAATTTTCTCTTATCTCAAAAGTTGGAAAAAAACAGAAGCTTTAGTCAAGATTTTAAAATCTCAAAGTCAATTATTTTAGATTATTGAAGGAACCTGTTTTTAAAGATATCTACCTGGATTCTCAGATCTTTGAATATGAGGCCTAACCCACATAAAACTATATGGACTACAATCCACATAATTCACACACTCAGAGACCTTTCCTCAGTCACTTCTGTTGAAGAAAGTTTCATATAGAGGAAAGTTAGCTGCAGATAGCCTGCAGTTGGAAATACTCCAATAATTACTGAACTATCTACATGCTTTGTGATGACAGCTTTGTTTCTTTGCACTGGCAGGGGGCTCTAGTTGGAGACTTCACTGGAAGTGCTCTGAAGCTTGAATAACTATAATTGCAAACCACTATGTAATGCTAAAAATAGCATGTGATAACTTTTTTCTTTTCCTTATTACCATGCTTATTTTATTTTCTTCGGCACATTATCATGGCTGACATCCCAAAATGATCCAGCCTCTTAGCTGGAAAAAGGGTTAAATCTCTAAAACTCACTTCTGAACATGTTTGACCTTCAGGCCACACTGCAACACTGCCCAAATGAACTAACTTAAACATTCATTATTCCACCTCAGAGTTGACATTATAAATACTTGGAACCCAGCAAAAGGGATAACAAAGGACATCTGTGTGGCTGACACTTATAAAATACACATCTGTCTCTTCACTTAGATGCCGGAGAACCCATAAATACTTGGAATAAAGACAGCAAGCAGGCAGCCGAAGCGGAAACTGGTTGCCTGTGTTTCAGTTTTGTAAATTGCCAGCCAATATAGATAGTGGTTAAGTAGCCATGAGATTACTGTAGCTTCGAGATGTTGACTCTGGTACGTCATGCAGCCGTTTCTAATGACATGTGGGAGCGTTATAAATAATGATTGATTACTTTAACAACTTACTCTGGAAGTACAGTTGCATAGGGCAGGCATCCTTCTATCTTGATGTCTCCTGTGCTGCACTGCAAGTTGTTCAAACTTTTTCATTTATTTAAAAGAATAATTGGAATTCAGCTAAAGCAAAGATGTTGAAGTTTACAGAAGTCAAGGCTCTTAATTGACACAGAATTTCAGGTCTAGGAGAGAAGTTTCTCTTGCTTACAATAATTGCTCTAAGGAATAACCCCTGTTTCCTTTTCACAGCTTGGATTACCATTGTTGGCCTGTTTTACCATAACATGCACTATTTCTTTCATAATATCAACCCTACGGATACAAAGTAAGTATCTCAGATCTCCCAATGCTGTAACAACTTGTTTATTACGTTAGTAATATACCTTTATAGCAGTTATGTCATTATCAACTGTAAGTAAATTATGAACCATAATCCTTATTCTGTAGTATTGAGGACATGTAGTCATTAACTAGAGAGAGATTAAACCTTATGTTAGATGTTTTGTTTTATGCTGTAGTAAAAGAGATTCTCATGGCGACACGTTTGTCTTTCCTTGTCTCCTTTTCCCTTTCATCAGATCTGGTATTAGAATTTCATAACTTTAATCTGTTTTATAAAAGGCAAATTACATCTTTTCTCCTGACACACATAAAGTTTGCACTTTGATGAAACAAGAAAACATAACATCCCTCTGCAGATAAAATCTGAACCTGTAAGATAATTTTACGACAGGAGACCAGGCAACGCTTAAAAGACCTTTTGTTTTATATGTGGCACCAAGGAAATCGTTAGCAGATAAGATAAAGTAAATGGAGACCCATATACCTCTTAGCTGGACAGTTCCCCAGGGAATTTAGAACTGCCATTCGTGTAAATCATTACACTTTACTTTTAAGCTAGTATGACTTCATGTTCTTATTTGATCGACACTGAAGTATGTAGATTAGGTTACACTTTGTCTCAGTCTTTTCTGTTCCATGGCTTTTCATCATATTACGTCTGACAGCAGAAGGCAAGATGCAGCATCTCAGCTGTCATGTACTTCAGAGATTACCTTCCTTTCTTTACACACAGCTCCACAGAAGGTCATGAAAAATCATTTGTGAACTTCAGGGAATTCCTGCTTTATGACCAGATTAGTCACACTGAGATAATGGCACAACTACTACTAAATAGCATTTTAAAATCGAATAGCAAGTTGAACTGTTTTCTCTGCTCTCTCTCAAAAAAAGGGCACTTAGCAGGCGGCTGTAAAGAAACTTTTGTCATTACTACACAATATTTCTTACTGACATGAAGAAACAGGCAATAATTTATGACAGATTAGGTTTTTCATCAGGAGGCTCAGAGTGCAATTTATTAAGATAATTAGCTATCCTCTCAACCCCTTAGAGACGGAAATTTAATATGGTCTTGACTTAGGTCAGAGTTTAGCAAAGATGAACGCAACATGAGTTAAGACCCTACATGTCAAAACTTCTCATTCTAATGCATCGTCATAGAGTATAAAGCCACTGGGGTTCTGTTGTAGTGAAATAGTTACGTCATCTTTGTGCATGGTCTGTGAATTTTATGGAATAGGATGACCTGGAGACCTATACAAGTTTCACTGAATCACATGTATTTTTAACACACATTTCCAAGAATAAAGACTCTGTCCCTGCTGCAATGTTAAAGAAAAACACAAAGTTGTTAGAGAAGAAACAGCTGTATTTCTATAATTACTTGAACTGTTTGCAGTTTATATTGCACTACAGAATAATGTCTATAAAATTCTAAATGCAGATCTGCCCAAAAAGTGATCTAAAAACCAACAATGCAGGGAATGCTAGCTTAGCACTTTTCCTTTGTGGAATCAAACCCCAGGTATCCAAATAATGTTTTAAAAATAAGTATCAAGTTCCCTCCTGCTTGATTTTATTTTTGTACTGTCCTATTATATCTTCCTTGCTTACATTTTACTAGAATAAAAATGCTTTTTCAGAGTAATTTGTTTTGAAGATTTTCTGATTTCCTTTTAGCTTCCTTCTAGCACTGGGATACTTGAACACATGTAATTTGAAGCCTGTTCATTTTCTTCTAGAGTGTTGTTTGTGGTTTGTGGTGTGTGGTGGTGCTTTTTTTTTTTTTTTAATTATTATTATTTTTTCTCTCTTGCATGTGTGGGGTAAAGATAAAACAAAGTTCTTGGAACTTTTATGCTGTAGAGCCATGACTTCTACTTCAGACTATAAAAACTGCTGTTTCTAAGAGGGAAGTCAGTTTTGATTCCTTATAAAAGAAATTTTTAAAAAAGGAAGAAAAAATGGGTTTTGAGCCCTGTTCTGCTTCCATTTGTATACAGTTTGTGTAACTCTGTAGTAATCCCAATGGAGGTAATGAGATGATAGACCAGCTGCCATCTAACACCCAGGCCCAGTATTGAGACTGTGCTACAACAAAGAAAAGCTGGCATGTGCAAACATGAAACACAGAAACTTGCTTGTGCTGAAGTTTTTTGTGTAGTTTTCAAAATTCAATTAGTCTGTAACATTAAAATGGCAGGTAACAGGAGAGGAAAAAATGTCCATCCTGTTCATCTGTGAAAGAAAAATATCAAAATATTGGATAGTAGTCTTAACATTTCACATCCTTCTATAAACAAACTTTTCATATCAGAGTAGCAAATGCAATTCACATTCTGGTTCCTGGGAGCAGAAGTATTGCCTGATACTGATGTTTTTTCCTGGTCAGAAGTAATGACTGGTGCTTGGGGTTGTAATAAATGAGTTCTGCTTTATTTGATCTTGCTGAGGAACTGAATGAAGTTATTTTAATATCTTAAAACATGATCCCTCCCCCTACTCTCCTTCCCCCAAGGAAAACAAGAAAGCACTGCAAACAGGTAGCAGATGTAAGATGGTTTCTACTGTGATTTTTTTTTTTTTTTTTTTTATTCAGTGGTGTGCTGTGTTTAGGTACCCACACTGATGGTTAATTCACTGTGTCTGTCATTTCTCATAGCAAAAAACATTCACTACCAAAGAGACGGATGACAGAAAATGTTTTACACCTGCAGTTTTTTATAGATAGTGTAAAAAATTTTTCTCTACAGCCAAATAGATCTCATTTATTCCTAAATGTGCAGAAATGCCAAAGTCATAAGTTTTATCTGAAAGCAGAAATAAGTGTTATTATGTATGGCAAAATTAATTTAGCCTAGAAAAAATATCACAGAGACTATCGGATGTTTAGTCATGTTTCCCTCTGTTTCTATTGTGACCTGAGCTACGCTTTAACAAACTTTATAACTGGACAGAAGCAATTCTTCAAAGTAAAACTTTAAAGGATTTCTAAATATATACATGACATATGTATATATGCATTGCATACAATGCAAATATATGCATCTTACTAATACATATGTTTAATTAGATTGTCTGAATACCTAGGCACTTTTTCTCTTTGCTTGAAGGCTTCTTTCCTTAGTTAGGTTTATTTTTAGACTCCTTGCTTCATAGGATTCTCTCTAATGATCCAAGGCACTTTTCAGCAAGGCTTGTTAACCTTTGCAAGAAAGGAGTAGGATGAAGGAATTTTTATGATATTAAGTCTCTTAATGGCTAAAGTTGTTGCCTATAATTTGTAGCTGTTTCTTCTAGTCATGTAATAGGATCTTTTGGGGCTGGATCTTGCTCAGCAATTCATTGACCTGAATGGAAAAAGGACGTGCTGTGTTCCCTTTGTTGTGGTTATAAGGGTGAGTTCTTGGAGGCAGCTCTGGGAATAAACTTTGTCTTACACTGCTCACAAGGGCCTTTGCTCTAGACAATTTGTTAGGAAATTGGGAGCTGTGATAACTTACCACTGTGAAATTATTCTAACAGGTACATCAGGCAGGAACAACATTTCTCAGGCCAGGTTGAAAGAGGCCAATACTGGCATGAACTAAAAAATGTTTTTTCTACTTCCTAAATATATTTTTTCTTCCCAAGGATTGCTGAAGCTGCTGCCTACAAAGGCTATATGATCTCAGCAACCAGCTATCTCATCTCCATAAAAGTAGATCCTCCACCCAAGCTGTCCCACAACCTGTCAGGATCTCCTCTTATTACCCTCCAGCTCACACACAAATTGGTAAGTAAATCAGAAACTCTCCATTCAGTCTTATCCTTAGGGCTGTTCAAAACTCCAATGTCTGTAATGATTTCTTTGTATTTTTCTTGCAACTTTTGTGGGAGTTTTTAGTAGCAATTTGGATGGCATTTGTAACTGCAATATTGTATTTTTCCAGCCATTAAACCTCATTGACTTCTGTTTCCATTGCAGCAGAAGGCTGGTTAGTGCATGTACTGAAAAAAGGGTGAAGTGACAAGTGCAGTTTTGGGCCTTTCTGTGTACATTGTTCTATGAATGTGTGTCCTGGTTTCAGTTAGGACAGTTATTTTTCCTCCTAGTAGCTGGTAGGGTGCTATGTTTTGGATTGGGATGAGAAGAGTGCTGATAACATGCTGATGTTTTAATTGCTGCAGAGCACTGCTTACACTAAGCCAAGGACTTTTCAGCTTCTCACTGTCCTGCCAGTGGGCAGGCTGGGGGTGCAGCAAGAGCTGGGAGGGGACAGACCCAGGACAGCTGACCCAAACTGGCCAAAGGGGTATTCCATACCATCTGGGGTCATGATGAACAATATATAGGGGTGGCTAGCCGGGGTGGGGGGGCCGGCTGCTCGGGGTTGGGCTGGGCATCGGTCAGCGGGTGGTGAGCAATTGCATTGTGCATCACTTGTTTGTACATATTATTATTATTATCATTATTATTTTCTATCTTAATAAACTGTTTTTATCTCAACTCACAGGCTTCACTTTCCCGTTTCTCTCCCCCATCCCAGAGAGGGAGGGGGGAGGGTGAGCGAACGGCTGTGTGGTGTTTAGCTGCCAGCCGGGTTAAACCACAACAATGTGTTTGTCTAATTTACAAAAGGGTGGTATGAATTATGGCTTTCTCATTACAGCTGTCAATAATAGAAGATTTTGTTTATGGTTTCTGCTGTTGGTCTTTCTCCACACTGACATAAAACTGAGGTGTTTTGAATGTTTTCATGAATAAAACGAGATGAATGGTCATCCAAGGACAGCCACAAATCTGATGGGCAGAGCATCTCCTGGGATAGGAAGGAAGCAGATTCAGCTCTGTTCTAGCATGACCTGTCTGTTCTAGACAACAGAGCAGAATTCTGTTCTCAATCTGACATGCCTGGAGACAATTTTTTTTTCAAATTGATTGAGTTCAGTAGCGCATTCAAATTTCACTAAATTAATATATTCCTGTAAGAAAATAGAAAAATAGCCAGTCTTCTTTGCTCTCAGAGAAGAAGGAACCTCTTTTTGTCTTGTCGCTGTCAGTGAAGAACAGTTAGTTTAAACTCTGCAGTGGTGGCATAAGGAATGCAACATCTGTGACCTACTCAATAGAGTGTTGAATGGAAATGGAAAATGGAGATTTCAGATTTTAGATGTTTCTTAGAAAACATATGTTAGATATTCTACAACATTATCACATTTTCTTTCAATCACTGTATTCAAGCCAGTTTTTCTTTCTATTTGTTGGGCTTATGGTAAGGATGGAGGAGACGGTGGAAAACGAATGTATGAGAAAAAAAAAAAAACTAAGGCATAGAAATGAAAAGTGTAGTTGGACTGTTTTCAAGCTAAGGGCTCTCCTGAATATACCTAGTGGTCTCTTAAAGGTGGGAATTTGTAAGTGAAGACTCTGGTTTTATTATGTGTAGATAATTTATAAAATGCACTTTGTTTTATTTATTCTGGTACCTCCTCATGCTTTTGGTATAATGATTTACTAGCACGCTATTAAACAAAATTGTGTTTTTCCTTTATCCCTGTTGAATTCAACTATGAAGACCACTGGGATCCTGGTATACCCGTAGAAATGTCACATTTGTTATCATAACACACTTCATAGTATTAAACCCATCTATTCCTTTTCTTTTTGAAAAAGGAAAATGAAAGAGCAGTCCATTTGCTACCACAGATTTTTTCCTTGGTGTCCAAAGATAGTCCCTTATTACAGGTTGAGAGCAAACAGATGAAGAACACACGATCATTTGTTTTGGGTGAGGTTTAATTTAGAGTAAATTTGAACACTAAGTATGCTGAGTATAGCACAGGCTGGAGAAAAAAGAAGAGATTGTTGGGTTGTTACTCCATAGTCACACCTGGCATTTTATGCTCCAAAATTCTGCAAAACAACAGGAACAGATTAAATTCTTTGGCCTCTATCCGAACTTCTGTATGCATTCTGTAGTATAGGCTGCTTTACCTGCTATTGCTTTTGAGTTTTTTTTCCATAATCATAGAACATTTAATTGGATAATAAATGCTAGAATATTGTTATTAACATCTATTCAGTGTTAAATTATTTAATAATCTGCTGCTGTTTTTTGCATCTAACGAACCAGTACCATCCTATTACTTTATAAGAGGTACAGTGAAGATTTGCTCCACAAGTTAAGATAACAATTAATAATCTAATTGTCTTTTTTTGCCCTGAATGATTTGTGGACAAGAAGTAGAAACTGGCCCCATGCAGGACTAAATGCCCTTTTCTCCATTGTTTTTAGATCAAAACTATGTACAAATACATTAGATCTTTTCTCTGCTTGTTCCAGAACATAATGCTAGTGTTATCTGATGGTGAAGCATTTTGTATATCTTCTAGCTTGGTTTCTAAAATTTATTTTCCAAATCCAAAGCATTCTGAAGTTGCCAAACATGTTGAAACAAATTTTGTTTTGATGACATAAAATGTTGCATTTAAGTTGCTCGTTGCTGTATTTCATTTATATGGTTTTGGTATAATCTAGTCAGAATAGGTGTGTAAAAACAGAAGTATCTGTAAAAGTTTGTAAACAAAATAAAGTTATAGTTTGAGATCTGGGCAATGGGTAATAGAGCTGTCTATTTTGACATTGTTTTTTTTCTGGTGTACTTTTTTAGCTGTTGGTGTGAATTTTTGCCAGAAAAGGTTTAAATCAGTGAGCAACAGAATCAGCCCTCTGGGTATCTTGTATTCTAAATCACAGTCTGTAATTCTTGGTATCACAGATTAAGTAAATTAAATTAAGTAAATTAAAGTGAATTTACTTAAACGTATTTCAAAATAACGGCATGTCTCTGCAACCTTTCATACTATAACAGCACAAGTCCTTTCTTTCATGCTGCTTCAGAGAGTACAGAAGAGAAGGACATGAGTAATTATTGCCATTAGGCCTGGGTGTCCAGGATTGCAGCTGGATTCCCACAGGACTGATAAATCTGGTAGAAATTCTTCCTACCAATAGAACTGCTAGAAAGCTTTCTGGTCAAGCTTCTTTTAGTGGAAAATGGTTTTCTGACCTAAAATAGAAATTCTCATGAATCAGGATGAATAATTCATAAAAAATATTACTTGTATTTCTCTTATGAGTTAAAGACTCCCTGTGGACAAGATGGATATGCATATTGTACTTGGTGTTATTTTTTTAAATCGTCTCTATTCAAACAGCAGTTTCTTTTCTGTTGCACAATCCCTGAAGCTAGTTTTTCTGCTACTTTTTCTTGTATCTTATGAAAATAACATTAACAGCTTTAGATTTTTTTTTTTTTTTTTTGTAAGGAGACTTCATCAAGGATTTAAAATTAACTTCTTTGCATCAGAACAAAAAGTGATTAAGATTTTCATTCTTTCTGTCATTCTGAGGAATTTCTTATTCATTCATTCTATCCTCAATATCCACTTTTACAAGAAAATAGCTAGGAGTGAAAAGCAATTCTCGTTTTCCTTTTCTGTAGATATGTGCAGCCTTTCCAGTGATATTTGCAGATCATTATGAGGGTCTTTTTGCTTGGGAATTGATACATATTATAGCATTACACTTGTAATATCTTATTCAGGAACACTTCAGAGAAAAACAGACATTCTTTCACTGGATTTTAAAAGTGCTGAAGCTCTTCAGCACTCTTCAATTGGATGAATTATTTTCTCCAGCTAAATGGATGAAAGAAATCAACTGACTTTTTCAGTGTATGTGGGATGATGGCAAGATTGATGGTAGTTCGAAGTTGAAGAATCTTGACTTGTCCAAAAGTCTTGTCATGAAGCATCAGTACATTTTGTAAAGTAATTATCCTCAAAAAAAAAAAAGTAAAATATTGTTTCTGGCAAGAAGCCTTTCATAGCAGGAAGAACTAGACAACTAATACTTCACTTGTATGATCCAAGAAATTACAGCACATTGTAGAAATTCAGAAGAGATGAATGTCAAGACTGAAAAGCATATACAACATGTTCTGGCAAGCATCAGAAGAGAAAATGGGAAAGAAAATGGTGTAAAACACCACCAATATTTTGTGAAATCCATATGATGACGTAACATAGATCTTGATCTTTGACCACACTGAAGTCACTTTTTGACAGTGTTGGAGACAAAGTATCTATTCTTTCCTGACAAGGCAGCTGATCATATTTCAGCATGTGGAAATACTAGCTTGGTGTAAGTCCAGTCATATTAGGTGCAGAGAGGGTAAAGGTCTGACTAAGGTGGTGAGACAAAAGGGGAACATCCATACAGTGGATGAGGCACGACAGCACACTGCTCACCACTCTGTTGATCCCATATTGTTGTCTGGCATTACAGAGAAAATTTCTTTATGGCTAGAGGAAAACTTTTTGTACACTAAGTTTCAACCACTTTGTGGCTTGAGTAGTTTTCTGCAGAAAGGGAACTTGTGTTGCTGCAGTTTTGGATAATTATAAACACTTGACTTTCTCACCTTGTGTAAGAAGGAACTCGGATGAAAATGGGATGCAGATCAGGAATTCTTAATTTAGCTCTTTTTCTCCAAAATGTATTTAATACAAATGCCATTTTAAAGGTTTGGCTGATTCAGGGAAAAAAGAAAAAAAAAAAAAAAAAAAAAAAGCAGCTTTGATACTACCAAGTTAGTACAAATTTAGCTTTGTTCCATCTCATTCTGTTGTCACGTGGTTCATTTTAACAAAAGGGAGGGAGGGAGCTAGGGGAGGGAGCTGTCTGCCTCATCATGAAGTGTTAATCTTTCTTACCATTTTATTATACTGAATCATTCAAACAGCTGCTTCTCTCTCCCCCCTCCCCCCCCTTTTTTTTTCTTTTTTACCAAATGCTCTCATTCACATTTTTGCTTCTCCTCTTTATTTTTTGCAAATAATTCTTCCCATCAGAAGCCCACAGTGACCTGCTTCCTTGGCACCCCTCGCTAGATTTCATCAATGAAAGCTCATCAGCTTTTGCTGTAAATCCTGTCTCATATTCTGACTATCTTAAATCTCCAGAACCAGGACTCATACAAGAACATCAATATTATTATTGTAGGTGCAGTGTCTGTATCTGGGATGTGCTCTCTTGAGGCACTTTGGAGATGGTAAAGTGTAGGGAAAGAAGACCTCCTTCTCTTGACCGCTCACATTACAAAATCATGCTGGAAGTCCTCATGGGGTTCAGGGATATAGTGAAAACTTTCCTTGACCTTCTCTCTGAGCTTTTAATGAGGTGATGCAGCTGATTTGCCTCTAAATGTACCCTAGCATGATCCTTCTCTCTGTTGTCTTTTTCCTGGCCAGTGGCATGCCATATCCCAAGGTTTGTTTAACATTATTACTGATAGAAAAATAAAATGAGAGAAGAACCAGTTCCAATCTGTACACAAATATTAGTGCTACCATGAGAGAGATGAATCAATATGGAGCCAATTTATTTTTATGACAAGTTAAGTGTTGACTAATTTATATATTGATTGAGGAAAAACAACAGCTTTTGTCCACATCTTCAGAACGAAGGTATAATTTTTACCTGGATAGACTCTGCTAGAAAAAAAAAAAAAAATGAATAAAATATAATTAAAGCTCTGATTCCTACAGAGTATGCCACAATTAAGCAAAAAGTAAAAATAATGAAAGTTTATAATTTAAAAATCAATATAAAGTTCAGCACTTTCCTACATAAGTTAAATCTTTGCTACAAAGAGTACAGAAAATCCATTGAATTCAAATGAGAAATGAACATAGTTACAGCTAATTTTCTTGCTCCTGGGCAACCTTAAAATAGCAATTGTCATTATGATATACAACATCTCTAAACAATAAAGCCGTAGTTCTGTATTGTTAATGTTATTAACAGAGACATCCTAGGACATATTTTCTCATAGGAATCCATTCTACAAGCCTAGAATTATGCAGTAACAAAAATACAGATTTTCATTAAGCACATTGAAGATTGCTTGTTGTAAGGATGAGGATTACATTGCAATGCGTTATAATACACAGAAGGTGTCATTTCCATATTAGAACTGATTTAAGCCTTTAGAGGTACAACACTTTGCAGGTATTACAACTCATTTGTCATGAAATGCCCTCAATATTTGTAAATGAGTTCTTTCTCTTTGTGGTGGCAGGAATTAGGGCACTATGAAGTAGCTGAATGTTTTCGAAAATGTACAAGTAAAGTTTGCTTTCAATTTTAAGTTTAATTGCTGACTTTCATTCTTTCCGTATGTGGATAAATTTATATACCAGCTTCTACTTAGAATTAGTATCTATAAAATTACCTAAGGAAAATAATCACTGGTGACTGGAACCAAGTGTTATCAATCTACAGCAAAAAGCATTTGCTTTTGGTCTTTCAAATTTCTCCTTGCAAGTGTCAGTGCATCAGCAGTCAGAGGTCAGTCAATACTAAGCAATAAACTTTGAAAAATCTTGCTGACTTATAAGCCCAAGACTGAATTCCACAGTCATTCTATTTTAGGGAGCTGTGGAATCTTGTGCTACTTTGCACTCTGGCTTTGATTGAACATTTGTCACAGGAGGAGAAGAGAAAATTACAGGGTTTATATTTGACATGATCAAATCTGGTCCAGCGATGCAGAATTCTCTCCCTGACACTCTCACAACTTTTAAATTCAACTTAGTTCCCCTTGTTTAAGTTCCTCATCAGTGACTACATCCCCAGAGCAGCCTTGCATGTTGTGATGGCTTATTGCAGGAGTTCTAGCTAGCTGTGCTACATTTAATGAACTGCCAGGATTTCTGCTATAAAACTTCGTATTTCTCTGCACAATGTTAATGCATATATATACATATTTAAAATGTTATGGAAGACAAGTTACTACAGTGGTGAAGTAGCCAGCATTCAGATGTTAATAACTTTGCCATTTAAAATTATAAACAAAAAAGTAATAACATACCACTATCCCCTAATCCCCACTATGAGCAAGCATCCTGTGAAATCTGTCTTGATGAGGTCAAGCTGTTTTGGAGTGACAGAGTGAAGTGTAGCATTTGAAATCACAAGAAGCTGGATTTGCATTCAAAATGCCCACATTACTATTATTATTTTTTAATTTTAAAATTTTAGAAAAAGGTCATAAATGTTTTGATTGGCGGATTGAGAATTTCAAATTCACTGGATTCAGACATTTTGAAAGAGTATGCTTTCAAACTTTTTTTTTTTTTTTTTTTTTTTTTTTGAGATACCTGTTAAACATGAAGGATAATATTTTAATTACAATGCCTAGCAGAACTTCTGCTGACTTGCATGGAGTAAAGCTTTCAGTCCTCACTCTAATGGTGACATGTGGCTTTCAGAATGACACCACCACATTTTTTGTTATTCATAACAATTTGAAGAGATAACAGAATCTAAGTCTAAAGAGTAAAATGAAGATTAGTTTTAGATATTTTGTCTGGTGATAGTACTGGCAGTTAAATATACATTAAATATATGAGAAGCAGAATGTTTGTGATGAAAACAGTCTGGCTGGAAATTATGTATGGATTTCACCTCTGCTTTCATTTCCTTGGGATGAGGACGAAAAGGAACAATATACTTCAGGGGAAGAGAAAGGTAATGAGTTATACATTCTCCCATAGATATTGTTGTCAGACCAATGTTACTTCAAACTCGATATTAGGAGGAGTTTTGTCTGCCACCCACTTTGTTTATTTTGTTTTAGGCCCTCTTAATTATACCACATGCATCAATCATGTATTTTGTTAACAGCTCAGAAATAACTGACTGAGGAAAGCGACACTGTGCTGTTTCTGTTAGCATATTTTGTGGTATTTTAGTCTATCCACCTGTAATGCCAGTCTAACGCTGGAATAGGCTATGCAGAGGGATTGTGTCCTTGAAGATATTCAAAACCTGACTGGATGTGGTCCTGGGCACCCTAACCTAGCTGCCCCTCCTTCAGCAGGGTGGTCAGACTAGATGATCTCAAGAGGTCCCCGCCAACCTAAATGATTCAATGATTCTGTGATTTCATGTTCTCTCTGTCTTCACTGTTGCAAAACTACAGCAAATCTCAGAAGACACAAAAGAACATTTCTGCTCGGTATCCAAGATTTTAGCACAAGCTGTTCTATCAGTTGTTGTTTTGGTTACTGGCTAGAGTTGTTGAAATGGTATCTGGTCTCATTTTCTATGGTCAGAGTTTAGATAGGTAGGTGCAATTTCCAAATTCTTTGCACTGTGCCAAATTATTGCTACTCCAGTGAAGATATTTTTGAAAAATACCTATTTCCAGGTTCTTAATGGCTTAATGGCTTATTTCTTTAGGCTTCTTAATGGAGTGGATTAGGTACTGCTTAGTCCTTACACCAAATGTTTAGCTACTCTAGATTCATTCTAATATTTTAAAATGCAGCAAGATACTGATCTCAGTCAAAGCTGGAGGAGGACTAGTGAGTGAATGAGCTGTGTGGCTGCATTGCTTCACAGCGTTGTGTGTACAGAGTACAAATACAGTGGTCAGTGGTAATAGTGGAGAGGCTAGAAATGCCTTGGATCATTAGTTAAACTGTCTAATCACATTTATTCATTTAAATTCTTGTTTCAGTGACTTCAGCACAATTACAAAGGTAATCAGATCTTTTCTGCACTAGGGATTTTTCCAGTATGAAATTTCTCACTAGTGATTTCAGCAGAGATGCCATCTGCAACTCTGTATTAATTTAATCTATTTTTTATTGTTTTTAGTAGTGTGGGATCTGAGTAACCTGTTGCATACTCTCCTTGAGATACCTTGGTGTAATTCTTGGTCCGTTCTTTACAACAGTGGTGACTTCAGAACATCAGTGCCAAGTATTGAGGAAGCTAGCCTACTTCTGTGAGTTGTGTGTATTTGGAACTATGCTCATGTTCTTTTTTTCTTATTTAGATTGTTTTACATTTCTCATTTGCCAATCCAAGACATTACCACATGCTTGTATTCCTAGACTTCTGGCATGTCTGCCCAAGTCTCTGTGAAACCTCTTAAGCTTTTAGGAATCATTTATATGGCATGAATGACCAGTACTTAAAAGAATATAAATAAATGATGCTTCCCTCAGAAAACAGTAAATATAATAAAGCTATTTTTGTCTTCATTTATATTCTGTTGCCTTGGAAATATATGTAATAGTGTACTGAACATGTTAAAGTAATGAAAGGCAAACTGTTGTGAAGACCATGTTTTGTAGGAAAAAGTCTTCTATACATAAGCTGTCTTAGAATGGTGTCTTGGAAAGGCCATAGGCTATCTCTTTAATGCTTAGAGTCACTTTTTTGTGCATCTCTGAAACAGGAGATCTAGATGGGTATGGGCAGTAGTAGAAAATTTATTCATTTAGATATACTTTTAAATCCTAGAGTATTTTTTTTTTGAAAAAGATAAAATCATTTGCACTAGCATTATATTGCTATTTTGAATGATTGTAATTATTATTGATCTCTTTAAAAATAAATTTCTACTTATTTTCCTAGTGTTAGGAGAGTTATTTTTTACAAGACCAGACTACATTCTCAAAATAGTATTGCCACTGCACCGATGTTCAGAGAGGAGTCCTCACAACCATGAGAGAAAAGTGGGGAAAGCTGAGGGATGGATACCAGTTGTGTGGTCTGCTAGAGGGAAGAGGATGCTCTCTGCCTTTGCCTCTCCCACAGTGGCAGTTCCTCTAAATCAAAAATGAAGGCACCTGATCCTGCATTCTGGTCGTGACTGCATTTATTACAAGGCAGCAGTATCACTAAGTATAGGTTCTGTTACAGGAACATCACCAATCTAAAACAATGCTTTTATTTCATTTATGCAATATAAATAAAAAATTTAGCTTAGAAAATAGTGTTAATTTTAGTTTAGGAATGGCAGACAGGTCATACTTTAGAGAAATCTGTGGATGGTAAATTACTGTGTTTGCTTTTTTTTTTTTTTTTTTCCACTTGTTGCATTAGGAATTTAGGAATACGAACTCCCTTTGCTTTGCAATAGAGTGGTAGATAATGGTATTAACGGCTTGTAATAGAAACTTGGGATTGTTTTTCTAGCAAGAAATGTGTGGCCGCTAAGAAGGGATTCTCCCTTTTAAAAAAAAATAAAAAATAATAATAATAAAAAAAAAATAAAGACCTTCCCAATCCAAGAGGCTAACACAAGCTGGGTCAGCAACAAGATTCCTGTCAGGACAGGACCAGCCAAGAAGAACTGCAGTGACTCATGCTGAAGCTAGCTGTGCATACCTTCCTCCTCTGCAGTGACTCATAGTAAATTTCACTAATCTTGATCTGTTCAAGCTATCATTTAATGACTAACATATGCTTCCAAGGGAAAGTGTGCTCTTGACCAAGACAAGGCTTATATGATAAGGCTTTCAGTACAACAACCAGAACATCACAGTTCAGGAGAGAGGGTGTGTGTGTTTTACTGGGATAATTTATGTGATTTGAATCAAGCACATTGCTAAATGCTTTGTTGAAGTTGTGTGTTACAGGGTGCTAAACAAGGAGAGATAGAAGAGAAGAACAGAAATAATAGAAGTCCCATAAACAAATAATATGAAATAGAAATTTAATCTATTTGCAGTAAATAAAACTTGGGCAAGTTTAAAGTTCTGATTCAGAATATAATTATTTTTAATCTTTTATTACATTCTCCTTTTTATTTCTTTATTTCTCCCATTTATTTATTTCTTTATTTAATTTTCTAAACACTTTCTGGAAATTATTTTCCTCAGACTATTGGATTTTAATGCTTTGCTTTTATTTGTTGTTCTAGGACTGAGCCCAGAGCATATTGGGGTGCATTAAACACTATATAGTCAGCTGGCCAAAAGAGGTGATTATCCCACTATATCGAGAACTTTTTTTTTTTTTTTTTTTTTTTTTTTGCCTCTTAGCCTGCCATATTTATATCTATAGTTATCCTAATTTAGTCATCTTGTAGCCTGCTATTTATATGTTTATACATAAGCTTAATGTTAGTATTACATTCCATATTGCTGAAATATAGGCAAGAGCTGGAGTGCTGTACCAGATAATGTGGGGCTTTAAGCAAGCACGGTAGAAGGAAGGCATAATGCTGTCATCCTAGAATTAAACGACTGCTCATTTATATATATCACAGAATCACAGAATAGCCTAGGTTGGAAGAGACCTCCAGCCTGTAGCTCTGTTTGGGGCTGTTGTGCCCCAGGTGCAGGACCCGGCACTTGGCCTTGTTGAACTTCATACCGTTGGCCTCGGCCCATCGGTCCAGCCTATCCAGATCCTCCTGCAGAGCCTTCCTACCCTCAAGCAGATCGACACACACACCTAACTTGGTGTCGTCTGCAAACTTGCTGAGGGTGCACTCGATCCCCTCATCCAGATCATCGATGAAGATGTTAAAGAGGACTGGTCCCAGTACCGAGCCCTGGGGGACTCCACTAGTGACCAGCCTCCAACTGGATTTGACTCCATTCACCACAACTCTCTGGGCCCGGCCATCCAGCCAGCTCTTAACCCAACGAAGTGTATGCCAGTCCAAGCCATGAGCAGCCAGTTTCCTGAGGAGAATGCTGTGGGGGACAGCATCAAATGCCTTACTGAAGTCAAGGTAGACCACGTCCACAGCCTTTCCCTCATCCACTAAGCGTGTCACCTTCTCATAGAAGGAGATCAGGTTCGTCAAGCAGGACCTGCCTTTCATAAACCCATGCTGACTAGGCCTGATCGCCTGCTTGCCCTGCAACTGCTGCATGATGACACCCAAGATAATCTGCTCCATGAGCTTCCCTGCCACTGATGTTAAACTAACAGGCCTATAGTTCCCCGGGTCTACCCTCCGGCCCTTCTTGTAGATGGGCGTCACGTTTGCTAGCCACCAGTCAAGTGGGACCTCCCCCGATAGCCAGGACTGCCAATAAATGATGGAAAGCGGCTTGGCCAGCTCCTCCACCAGTTCTCTCAGTACCCTCGGGTGGATCCCATCCAGCCCCATTGACTTGTGTACATCCAAATGCTGTAGCAGGTCGCCAACCATTTCCTCATGGATTGTGGGGGCGACATTCTGCTCCCCATCCCCTTCCACCAGCTCAGGGTACTGGGCATCCACAGAACAACTGGTTTTGCTGTTAAAGACTGAGGCAAAGAAGGCGTTAAGCACCTCAGCTTTTTCCTCATCTCTGATTACTAAGTTTCCCCCCACATCCAGTAGAGGGTGGAGATTCTCCTTAGTCCTCCTTTTTGTGTTGATGTATTTATAAAAACATTTTTTGTTGTCCTTAACAGCAGTGGCCAGATTGAGCTCCAGATGAGCTTTGGCCTTTCTGATTTTGTCCCTGCACTGCCTCGCAGCATCCTTGTAGTCCCCCTGAGTAGCCCGCCCTCTTTTCCAAAGATTATAAACCCTCTTTTTTCTCCTAAGCTCGAGCCGCAGCTCTCTGCTCAGCCAAGCCGGTCTTCTTCCACGCTGGCTCGTCTTTGGGCATGTGGGGACAGACCGCTCCTGAGCCATTAAGATTTCTTTCTTGAAGAGCGCCCAACCCTCCTGGGCTCCTCTGTCTTTCAGTACTGCCTCCCAAGGGACTCTGCCAACCAGTGTCTTGAACAGCTCAAAGTCAGCCCTCCGGAAGTCCGAGACAGCGGTTTTACTGATCCCCTTCCTGACTTCACCGAGTATCGAGAACTCTACCGTTTTGTGGTCACTCTGCCCAAGACAGCCCCCGACCAGCACGTCTCCCACCAGTCCTTCTCTGTTAGTGAACAGAAGGTCTAGCGGGGCACCTCCCCTGGTAGGCTCGCCAACCAGCTGCGTCAGGAAGTTATCTTCCACGCTCTCCAGAAACCTCCTGGACTGCTTTCTCTGGGCTGGGTTGTGTTTCCATGATATGTCTGGGAAGTTAAAGTCCCCCACAAGAACAAGTGCTGACGATTTCGCAACTTCCGCCAGCTGCCTGTAGAACTCCTCATCCGTCCCCTCATCCTGGTTTGGCGGTCCATAACAGACCCCCACCAGGATGCTTCCCTTGTTGGCCTTTCCACTGATCCTAACCCATAGCGACTCCACCTTGTCATTCCCAGCCTCAAGTTCAATGACGTCAAAACACTCTCTAATACAGAGCCACTCCACCACCCCTTCCGTGCTGCCTGTCCCTTCTGAAGAGCCTATAGCCAGACATTGCAGCACTCCAGTCATGAGAGTGGTCCCACCACGTTTACGTGATGGCAACCAAGTCATAGCCTGCGTGCTGCACGATGGCTTCCAGCTCCTCCTGCTTGTTGCCCATGCTGCGTGCATTAGTGTAGATGCACTTCAGCTGGGCCTTAGCCTTCTCCCCCAGCCTTGCCACTGTTCCCCCTGGCACACCTCCAACAGACTTTGTTTCATCCCCACCCCCCTTCTCACCTAGTTTAAAGCCCTCAAAAAGCCCTAGTTTAAAGCCACCATATATATGGTGAACTGTAGGAAGAACTTACTGGGTTGTGCCGATGAAATTTACTTTGGCAGATTTAGATTTAGAGCAGAATTAATCCCTAGATGCACAGTTGTTTGTTGTCTAGTGCAAAATGTTTAGTCACTAGCTTGTCGTTCAATGTAAGTCCTAACTCCATGGTTTTGCATTCGTGCTAAAGAAAGAGTCGTGAAACGATTAAATCCTGTAGAGTATGATTAAGTCTGTTCAGTGTATTGGTGAAGTAACCAAGAGTCTGGAAATGCTACTATGAGCTACCTCAGGACTTTCACTCTGTATTAAAAGGAGGAAGGGGAGAGGTTGTGTAAAGCATCAGAGTGCCTCTTCTCCGTGAATTGGAGAGATTGTTATGGCATGTACTATAGGTTGGTGCAAAAAGCATCCACAGAATCTAAAGTTTTTGAAGTCAGTCATGCACCAGGGACACTTTCCTTTAATTTTTATGTGGCTATGAATTGGTGAATGGGTGAACTGAATGCTCAAGCAGATTTCTAATTGATAAAATAACAAGTGAAAAAATATCCTATAGCACTTAAATGGATCAGTCCATGTTAAGCAAAAGAATAAGAGCACCAGACATACCAGGGAATTTGGTTGTAACTGTTCAGCAACACTGATGAAATCTTTCTGGTTCCCACTTGTTACCAAGTATGACATTCCTACCCTCAACAAGTTGTGGAATTTCAGATTTGGAAGGAATCATTTTTTCATTCCCCACAAGCCCAAGAATAATTTTGCATAATGGTAATGGATAAATGGTAATGGCTGTGTTGTGATTCATACAAAAATTTCCCCTGGATTTATGACAACGTTAAAGTAAAGAAATAAGTCAAAACTGTTATGTTTTAACGATCTATTTTCTAGTATGATGGTCTTGTTTTTTCTTGCTCAAACTGGGGAGAAAATGTGTTTATAGAAACTGGCTAAGCATTTAGTGGGACCAGATTCTCCTATAGATTCAACCAGAAGGAGTTAGCACGTCTAATGAAATGATGTCAGCTTGTACTAACTGCAGGAATCTCCATGAGGAAAGATGTTCTAGGGCTTGGCCATGGCTGTCCCTAGGGCATTATTGTAAAGCCATCCCACTTCCAAAAAAAACCCACTAAAATTTACAAAAACATGACTACCATGAACCTGTTAAGCACCAACAGTAAAAGTTTATAATAATTATTTCAGACTGGCATATACTAAATTTAAGATTAAATCTTAAACTGAAGTTGTTTGGTAACGAGCAGAGCAAGCTTAGAGAGGAGGTCAAAATGTTCCCTTTCTTCGTCCTGTGAATGCCGTGTCGGGTCCTCCTAAACTGTCACTGAGGAGTTGTGACAGCTTCACACATTCCTCATTTGTAAAGCAGTTGGGCTTTATGTAAATTCCTTCACGGAAATACTTATTCTGAAATATTTGCATTGAAAATCTGCCAAGAATTAGATAAATTGTTAGTGGGGGTGAAAGAGGTATGAGTGAAGGAAGAAAATCATCCAGGGAATAATTTAATGTAGCAAAAGAGAATATAGCACAAGCACCATTTCTGTTTTAGAGAAGCATTATTTTGCTCTTGGGAAAAGTTGCCAGTGTGATACAAATCGGCATAAAATTAGCATCCTCTGCGGGACTGAGTTCTCCTGCAAAAAGGCCGAGTGCTGTCAAATCCTATTCTCTTCAGAGCTCAGCATCTGATAAGGTTAGGTTAACTTTTACTCGTTCAGGTCAAAGCTTTCACTAAGTAAGGTTCAGTCAGATGCTCAAGGCCCAATTATTATTGAGTTTGTAGCCAAACTGGCAGGAACATTGAAGATATTTACCCATATGGGCACCTATCTGCTTGGAGTCATTAGAGCAAGTGTGTACAGCCACAGCACCAGACACAGGCCTGTGTCTGACAGTGAAATTCCCACCTTAAATCCTAACCAGAGGTATGTAATTTGTCTAGCTTTATATTTTGCAGTTTTTTCTTTATTAGCATTAGTACAGGCTTGAAAAATAGCATGTGAATGGCCAGCTGGGAGGAGTGAAATGAGATGCTGTGTGCAAATCATTTGGTGCAAAAGTCACACACAATCCCTTGAAGGCATCATGGAAGGAACAAACTCTTTATAGACGTGATATAAAGCCTGATTATTTATTTTAGGAAATGTGCAACCTCACACTGCTCTAACCTCACACTCCTCTTTGTAGTAAGTGATGTCGCTTCAATTCATGTATTTCTCAGCTAACCACACAAACACCAAACCCACGTATATCTTGTAACATCAAACCTGATGGAATAATGGAAATAGTTCCAGTAAATTTTACAAAAAGAACTGCAGAGACTTAATGCTTTATTCTTGTGGTAAAGGCTGTACCCAAGTGAAAAAAACAACTTCAGTAAATAGTACATTTCTTTACTGGATATTTCCTTTTTTTTTTCTGGCATAGTCTGCAGACTGGTGATTACGTTTTTACTTCCCTCAACTTCACTTGAATATTTTCTGCATTCTAGAACTAGATTTAAATATTTCAACTCATTCTTTGGCTTTCTCTTGAGAAAAGTTAGAGCTCAGTAAATATAATAACAAAAAGTGGCTATAAATATTCTTTTACTTAAGAAAAAAAAATAACATTTAAAATTTGCTTCCTGCAACTATCAGCTAGCCAACAGAAAATACATGTACTGGCAAGAATATTTAGCAGAACAGCAAATTTTAAGTGGTTACTGAATACTGTTCCTGGAAGGCAGACTTCAAAAAGCCAGATTTTTAACTGTGAATTTGACTTAGAGTTATGCTCCTTCAGTTGAGAAAGAATAATCCATGACTTCAGGAACTGTCAAAGCTAATTGTGTCTTGAATTTTGTGTGTTGTTGAAATGCTCAGAACAGATGTATATATTCTGAATTCCTATGCAACTAATAAGCAGAAAACTCTGCCAAATTCTGCATATAAAAATAAAAGGGTTACTGGCTAACTTGATTCTTTGAAAGTCCATAAAACCTCCTGAATTTTTTCTCTTTTCATACTTTTACATTAAGATCAAAGGTGGTGGCTGACCAAGCTGTGATTCTCTTATCCTGTTTGGACCTCTCATGCTGTCAGCCTGCCATCTCCTAGCTCAGAGTCCTGGAGTGTCTTTATCCTATCTGAGAAGATCTAACAAGATTTTATTCTTTGACGTGATAAAGGTATTATTTATCTAATAATAATCCTAACCAATACATATATATATATATATTTTTTAAAGCAGATATAAAACAAGGCAACTTTTTTTGGTAGCCACATTTCTCTAAACTTGAGACATCCTGAAGTTACAGATTAAGCAGAATAACTGAATTTTGTGTTTCTTGCAAGGTGTGGACTTTTTTCAAAGTTATCTACTATTTCTTGATGTTTTATACATACTTGCATGACTTTGTCTTCACTAATGACATGTAAAAAGCCCCAGAGATTTACTGGTTTAAATACAGTGATCAGTTACAAAGGCAATTGATATATACAATGACTCTCATTTATGACAGTGCTACTAAGAGAGCTGCTTTTTGCTTAAGTTTTCTTGCTGCACACATTTCTTTCTTACTGGTATGCAGGACGTGTAGAACACAAATTGATTACTTGATATCTAAGCTTCTGTGTCTTTAACACATTTTCTTTCAGCTGGGAATTTTACTTTAGTGCCACAACCTTTGGGACTGACTTTTACTGAGTGTGTCTTAACATCAGCAAAGAGCTAGTTCTAAATCATAGAATATTGACCCAAAAAGTTAGAGGTGTATCTGCTGCCCTTTTCCCTAGATAAAGAGGAGATGAAACTTTACCAGTGGTTGAGATGTAGGAAGAACAGTCCAATGACTGTGACATGAAGTTTCAATGACTGCTATTCCAGTGGTTCACTATAGCACTTCAGAAAGTGCTTATGGTCAGATCCATAAAAGTATTTGGACATCCAGTTACCCTCTGTTTGAATGAAGCTTGCACCCTGTTTGCATTTGAAGAGCTGTGTCAGGGTATGTTTGAGCAAGAATTTTTACACCATTGACATCTCCATATGAGCTCTCCAGACAAGAGTATCTGTGCAGGAACAAAGACAATTTAGTTTTTCTAAGATATAATCCATCTCATGCCAAAGTATTTGTTTAAAATGTACTAGCTAAATCACTCCTATTTCTCTCCACTGACATGAAGGGAATCTGGGTTGATAGATATCTAGGCTTGCTCAACTAAAGTCCACCCTACATGTCTTACCTCACTGATCTGCAAAGTTATGCAGATCAGTACTCACTGGGAGGCTTCCTGCTACGGGCAAGATGGTGATGGGGGCAATAGAGATGCTTTAAGCATTGTATCTCCTAAATGTATTCTATCTGTATTTAGCAAAAATACTGTACACAGAGTTTCTGACCCTTGCTTTTCTGTAGGTGAGATAAGGAGATCTGTATTTTAGTGATTTTAGTTTGGAGTACATGCTGAGAAAACCTTGCCACAGTGTGTATTTTCTGTAGTGTGCAATATTTAATCCTAGTGAATGCATTTGGATAGAGAGAGAAAAACATGTCAAAAGAGAAAGGTACTCGAGTCTAAGAAAGTCTTTTATTTTTCCCCATAGTTTCTAGCATGACTGAACCACATTTTAAGTTTTGTTGAAACCACAAATGTGACTTTTCAGCCCAGAGCTATAGAGCCCTGAAATTAAAATTTGTCTTGAAACCACTGATGGATCACTGACAGGGCTGGAGCTTCCAAAGTAATGAAAAATGATGACACTCCCTGCATTCAGATCAAGTGTTTCAGTCCAAGCTTCAGTTTGTCTGTCAGCATTCTTTATATGCCATCGCCTCACAGTACTGAGTTTCTGAACAGGAGATAAAGATTTATCAACCAGCTGTAGTTTGTACTAAGTTACAGGATCCAAAATTTGGTACTACTTTAGTTATTCAACTCAATTCTGGATGAATGGATCAGGGCTTGGATGTTGCTTGTTGTCCCCCAGAGTAAAAGACTAGGTGGGAACCAGATTGGGCCAACGCACAGTTGGCTTCCCCATTTCACTGAGCGAGTGTACATTGGCACAGACTGCATTTGTGCCCCCCGTGCACTGTGTACGCCTGCCTGCACCTCTTGGCTGCCTGCAGAGGTGGAAGGAGCGGCACCATGCAAAGCGCTGCTTCCCAACGCTGCTTACTGAATCACAGAATCACAGAATTTTCTAGGTTGGAAGAGACCTCAAGATCATCAAGTCCAACCTCTGACCTAACACTAACAGTCCCCACTAAACCATATCCCTAAGCTCTACATCTAAACATCTTTTAAAGACCTCCAGGGATGGTGACTCAACCACTTCCCTGGGCAGCCCGTTCCAGTTTCTAACAACCCTTTCGGTAAAGAAGTTCTTCCTAAGATCCAACCTAAAACTCCCCTGGCGCAACTTTAGCCCATTCCCCCTTGTCCTGTCACCAGGCACGTGGGAGAACAGACCAACCCCCACCTCGCTACAGCCTCCTTTCAGGTACCTGTAGAGTGCAATAAGGTCGCCCCTGAGCCTCCTTTTCTCCAGGCTGAACAAGCCCAGCTCCCTCAGCCGCTCCTCATAAGACTTGTTCTCCAGGCCCCTCACCAGCTTCGTAGCCCTTCTCTGGACTCGCTTGAGCACCTCCATGTCCTTCTTGTAGCGAGGGGCCCAAAACTGAACACAGTACTTGAGGTGCGGCCTCACCAGAGCCGAGTACAGGGGGACGATCACTTCCCTGGACCTGCTGGCCACGCTGTTTCTTATACAGGCCAGGATGCTGTTGGCCTTCTTGGCCACCTGAGCACACTGCTGGCTCATATTCAGCTGACTATCAACCATCACTCCCAGGTCCTTCTCTGCCTGGCAGCTCTCCAACCACTCATCTCCCAGCCTGTAGCTCTGTTTGGGGTTATTGTGCCCCAGGTGCAGGAACCAGCACTTGGCCTTGTTGAACTTCATGCAGTTGACCTCGGCCCATCGGTCCAGCCTCTCCAGATCCTCCTGCAGAGCCTTCCTACCCTCGAGCAGATCAACACACGTACCTAACTTACTGCTGGCATGTAACAGCCTGCATGGAGCAGCTCTGCCATGGCTGGCATAGAAATACGAGGAACAGTACATATATCAATATTTTGCATTTTATACCCTACATCTCCTCTTCCTGTCATGGAACATCTGCTAATTTCAGGGAAACATAGGATGAAAATAAATATGAATTTCAGAGTGTCTGGAAAAAAATTGTGCAGCTGGAATGTGAGGTCTAATGAGAATCCAAGTATCTTATATTTAAGAACTACGTGTACTTAAGTTTATTCAAGTATATTCTATTTGATTTACTCCATGCTTGAGAGTAAGTCAAAATTATTACTACACGTTTGGTATTTTGTAATGAAAAGCTGTGCTACATTGCTGCCTTTACTGGCAGTGAGACAAATGTGATCAAGACACTTTATGCTGTTGCAGTTTTACTACAATTGATATGTGATGCAAGAGCTTTCTGCTCTGCCCCTCTCTGGCATCTGGTTCGGATCCATCCCTCTGGACAAGGAATACTCTGGGTGACACTGAGGATGAAGGCCACAAATGGAGGTAGTTGCCCAGGCAGCCTTCAGAGCACAGAAATGGTTCTGGATGCCATCCCAGCTGGCCTGTAGCTGACATGCAGATCAGTAATTTATACCTCAGTGATAATACGTTGTAGTGCCAGTAACTTTTTATAACTCTCATAAAATTCCTTATTCCTGTGGGGAAACATTCCTCCAACGTGGGCAGTAAAATGATCACTTTCAGATGTCAGCGTGGACTTTTACACCAATCTGTTGCCAACTATATGTTAAGGTGACCAAATTTTTTAGGCACCACATCAAGGAGAAGTAGTTCAGAGAGCAAGAATGAGGAGGAACGCAGACCCCACCTGGGTTATCATAAACTTTCAGGCCAGCCAGGAGTCCTCTCCTCTTTCTCACATCTGCCACCAACTCATCCGTTGTATTTTGGAAGTCAGATGCTAAATAACTGTATCAAATAGTCATCACAACATGTTATGATATTTTATTTAAAGTCACTTTGGTTTATAATTTAATCTTTGTCCTACATTCCTTCAGTTTAATCTGCATAAGTATTTTCCAGGGTTCATTCTGTCCTGCTCATGCCAGCTACAAAACTCTAGACTTGAAGAAAATGTTAACAGTGAGGCTGTGCCTGGTGGTGCCAGGCCCGGCCGAGGAAGGAATGCACTTGCTGGAGAGCACCAGGCAACGGAGATGATTTTTCTCCTGAAAATGTTATCACTGGAGATGTGTGATGAATAAACCAAACACAGCTCAAATAGTACATCTGCTTAACTGTTCCAGTTCTGGGTGCACCATTTAGTAACGATCAGCATCAGGCACAGCTAACTCTTTAGTACACTGGATTTTTTTTTTCTTTTTTTCTTTATGAATAGAAAGTCTCTTTTGAAATCCTTTTAATTTCCTAGTGTAATATAGTAAAACCTATTAGTGAACCCTGTTAAGTTTCCTAATAGGAAATAGGAGTTTATGGAGGCACAGGAGTCTGCCGACTCTTAAGATTCTATGGTCATTTTAAAATAAGAAGCATTTTTAGACTCAAAACCTATACGTAAGTTCTCCATCATAGCCAGCACATTGAAGGGTTACGGTCTTGATTCCAAGATTTGGATAATAACTTCATTCCTTCTACTGGGTTTGATCAAAGATGAGGGGTGAGCTGTGACTGACTTCAGAGGATTTGGTTTAAATTGCTATTAATACACTACAATGTCTGAAAGTAATGGAAATGAGATCCATGAGAGAGAACTGTCTGCTATGTATAAAATATATTAAAATATACAGAATTAAGAAAAAGCTTTTGCAGTGTCATTTGAGTACACCAATACTCAAATAATGCAGTTAGTATTTGCTTTTTGTTACTATATGTATTAAATTCCTCCCAGTTAATGTAATTACAGATTACAAATATTCTCCTTAATAGAATAGTTCCTGTCTGCTTACGGCTTTTGAAAAAGCAGAGTATCTTTGTGAAAAATCTTGTAATACATTATGCTTTGGTTTTAATTACTTTTGAATAACCTTCATCTTGTAAAAATCATGAATAATATATATTTAATTTGAAATAGAAATGCCATCATTTTGACAAATATGTTTAAAAATAATTTAAACTTAGAAATATACTTAAATATACTTAAAAATATACTTAAAAATAACTTAAAAATAATAAAAAATAATTAAAATATAATTCTTTATATGATCAAGATAGTTTGTAGGTTGCTTTTTTGTTTTGTTTTGTTTTTTTACAAAATAGGTACATAACAAAGCTCACACCAGTTAGCATGTTTGCTGAACTCAACTTAAGGGCTGCAATAGAGTGAGGAGTACAGCTCTGGACTGGTCTATGAATTTGCATTCATAGATGTAATATTCTTAGCAAGCCAATATGGTGGGATCTCTAAGCAATGAAAAACTTGAAAAAGCAGTCAAAAACATGATTTGTTAATAAGTCTTCATATGCCACTACTGCCAGCATTAAGTGTCTTTTAGGCAACAACAATAACAAAGTATTTTTTCTGCAGATGCTATAGAATGAAACTAACCTCAGGAAACAATACATCATAAGGCTGTTAAGTTTATTGGAAGTGTTCATCATGAATGGCTATTGTGCAGCAGCAGTCACTCAAATGTAAATTAAAACCAGATCTTCTGAAAGAAGTGACCTGCCTAAAGTGCAAAATGAATAGAAATGATTTTTTTTTTTTTTTTTAAAGCAATGAATGTCCTGAAAGGCAAAACATATGAATATCCCTAATCATGTCAAAATTGTCCTGAAGTTGGGGGTACTGTATTTAACATTTCTGGATGGAAAACACAGCAGAGGTGGAAGTTGGATTGAAAAATTTGGATGGGGCAGAATTCTCAGTCAAACTTTAGAATAACCATCTAAAGACATCATTTCACTGTGACACCCAGTGAATCTTGATTCTGTCTATTCTCATGTAAGGTTGACCAAGATTTTCTCTGGTTTTGTGCAGCTAAAACACTGGCCTTCAGTCTTTGTTCTGTAGCTATATTCTGTAAAAGAGCAGAGTCTCTTCCCATGAACCTGACAGCTGTTGCTTGTGAAGAAACAGGAGTCTTGTAAAGTCTGTCTTAGAAAAAAAAAAAAAAAAGAGAGAGAAAAAAAGAAAAATACAGATCTTAAAACTGAGAAATATCTTTAAAGTTGTACCAGTTGCAAAAGAAAGGAAGAAACTCCCTTCCAAGAATGTTCCATCTTTGTGGCAGGTGGTAGCATATGCTGCATGCTGTTAAAATACATTCTTGGAGCACGAGGTGTTAACATGGACTGGTGAGTCAGCATGGTGTGTCTGAGGGACTGAACTTGAATCTGTGCCCTACAGCTAGAGACGGAGGCAGAGGGCCATGCTCTGGTGCCAGTTAGGAAATGTCACAGCTATTGTTAGGTATTTGCCAACTTTCCTACAGTAGAGTAGATGAGTAAGGACAGATCCTCATCTACCTTGACTTTAGCAAGGCTTTCAATACTGTCTCCCATGACATCCTGCTAGCAAAGCTGAGAAAGTGTGGGATACATGAGTGGACAGCGAGGTGGGTTGAGAGCTGACTGACTGGCCGAGCTCAGAGGGTGGTTTTTGGCGGAGCAGAGTCTGGCTGGAGGCCTGTGACTAGCGGTGTTCCCCAGGGGTCGGTGCTGGGTCCAGTCTTGTTCAACGTCTTCATCGACGACCTAGAGGGAATAGTGTCTGCCCTCAGCAAGTACACTGATGACACAAAGCTGGGAGGAGTGGCTGACACACCAGAAGGCCGTGCTGCCATTCAGCGAGACCTGGACCGGCTGGAGAGATGGGCAGGAAGAAACCAGATGTGGTTTAATAAGAACAAGTGTAGAGTCCTGCACCTGTGAAGGAACAACCAGATGTTTCAGTACAGGCTGGGGGATGACCTGCTGGAGAGGAGCTCTGCGGAGAAGGACCTGGGGATCCTGGTGGACAACAGGTTGACCATGAGCCAGCAGTGTGCCCTGGTGGCCAAGAGGGCCAATGGAATCCTGGCGTGCATTAAAAGGAGCATGGCCAGCAGGTCAAGGGAGGTGATCCTCCCCCTCTACTCTGCCCTGGTCAGGCCTCACCTGGAGTACTGTGTCCAGTTCTGGGCTCCTCAGTACAAAAAAGACAGGGATCTCCTGGAAAGAGTGCAGCGGAGGGCCACAAAGATGATACGGGGCCTGGAGCATCTTTCCTATGAGGACAGGCTGAGAGACCTGGGGCTGTTCAGCCTGGAGAAAAGAAGACTGAGAGGGGATCTTATCAATGTCTATAGATATCTGAGGGGTGGGAGACAGAAGGATGTAGCTAACCTCTTCTCAGTGGTTTGTGGGGATAGGACAAGGGGCAATGGCTGCAAGTTAGAACACAGGAAGTTCCGCACCGACATGCAAAAGAACTTCTTCACGGTGAGGGTGACGGAGCACTGGAACAGGCTGCCTAGAGAGGTTGTGGAGTCTCCTCTGGAGATATTCAAGGCCCGTCTAGATGCTTACCTGGGCAGCCTGCTCTAAGGAACCTGCTTTGGCAGGGGGGTTGGACCCGATGATCTTTTGAGATCCCTTCCAACCCCTACAGTTCTGTGATTCTCCACAGGTGTATGTTGCAAAGACTCTGCCCTATTTATGCTCATTTACACCAGCTGAGGACCAGGTCTAATGCTTTTTTTAAGCCCTTGCCTAGGATTTACAGTCACATGGGGTTTTGCTGAAACCTCTGAACACCTTGCTTGCTACAACTCCCAATGCTTTTATTTGTTTAGTTGCTGTAAAAATGGGAATAGTTACCTAGTTTACAGAAATTATCACTGTTTCCTGAAGGGATGCCATCTAATGATGGTGCTGTACCTTACATGGACACATTACCATTCTAATGGGAATATGTATTTCACCAAATTTATTGGGACCTAAAGCAGGTTGGTTGAAGATTTTTTTATCCGGTTGTCATGACCTGATATGGATTTTGGCAGCGAAGGTTTTGCATGAGTATGAGGTCTTTCCAATTAGTTTGTCAGAGACCTAGGTTGCTTGGGGTGAGCCTATAAAACAAAATACTTCTCACTGTAATATAATCCTGCCTTTTTAATAGGCTTCCTGGACCACCCACTGTGGCTAGAGTGTTACAGTCATAGATGGTGTATTGGAACCGCAATCAGATTGGGCTAAAACATTTGGGAAAAAAATGTCCAGGGAAAATTACTGATTTTTAAATAATCACCCATTCCTTATTGTTCTTTGTTTATTTTCATCCGTTTGAATGAGAGATCATCTCAAACATACAAAGGATTTTAAGATTTCCAATAGTTGAGACATTGCAGGATGTTTCCAGGATGCTAGGTCTCCGGAGGATCTTGGTTGAATGGGGGACATGGCAACAAAAATTGTAAGTTTTTAAAATTAAGAAGGACAGGGGAGGGGAATACTTAAATACAAAGCTGGTATTTAAAAAAAATAAATAAATAAAAAAAAAAAAACAGGCATGCAGCCTGGATTATGGCATGGAAGCATTAGCTTTAAGTACTGCCATTCTTATTTAGTCTCTTAGGGTGTATGAATCCTTTCACTTTCCAAATGGACACCAAAACATCTATTGGTTCCTTGTTTGTCATCACATCTGAAGGAAACACAATAAGGGGAACTTTTCTCAGCCTGTTCAATTTAGACAAGTTCTGCCTTTTCCAGTACTTGCAATCAAAGAGAGACTTCTCAACTTTCTTTGAGAAAGAAGCCCTAAGCAGTGTGACTTCAAGATTTTGCAAAAGGACGCACACTGACTGACAGTAACTTTAATGTCTACCACTCAGGCACGCACTTCATCTGTTTTGTAAAATTGTCACTGGCTCTGCTCCAATCAATCTTTTATCTTATAACTTTTTAATTTAATTAATTAATTATATTTAATTTCATTATTTAATTATAACTATTTAATTTCATTCATTTATTTAAATCCATGTACCAAAGAATTGGCAGTTTTATGTAACATACAGATCTATCCACACCAGTCTGGATCACCAACAGATGGGAGGGCATTCATCATCTTACTTCAGGCCAAACAAACCCCTTACATCTAACTAGCTGTGGCAAGAATTCACAGAATAACACTTCTGGTTTCCAGTTAGGCAAGAAGAGGTATTTAAGTGATCTCCAAAAATATGCTGTCACGGATGCTGTGGGACTGAGCTCCAGGAACTGCAGAAACTAGTTTTGAGATGAAGGTGTCAGGGACCTGATGCAAGGAAAGAACTGGGAATATTTGCAAATAAAGATGTCAGTTGTTCAGTCAGTCATCTATTTGCTTGTGGCAGAACAGAATGCGATCTGTTTTGTACATTAAAGTGCCTGTTCCCAAGGCACCTCATTCATTTGTTTATAAGGCAGAGCACATCTGTGGAACTATACTGGCCCCTGGACAGCATGATTTCATCAAGAGTGGTGGAGAAAGGCCAAATGGGCGCTCTTGTTTTGCAGTCAGCCTGGGACTTTTCTCTTGCAGATCAGTGAATTCAGCTCTCCCAAGTAGGGTACAGGTTAGCTCTTTAAGGTTTCTCATGAAATGCTTCTCTTGTTTGACACAGCCATCCACTTTCAATTACATGTGCACCTGCTGTTTAAAACACTACAACAAATACATTTCAAATGTAAAGACAAGAAGTTACTCAGAAAAGCAGTAGCCTGTCATGTACAAAGTGTATTTGCTTCTTTACATCTCTCCATGCACTAAGATGCTCATTTTTTGTTGTTGATTTTTGTTGCCCTTGTTTTATTTTAGATGATTACTGTCATTACAAATCCTAAAGAATTTAAGGGTTTTTTTTTGGAACATTTTATACAAATGAGTTGTTTGCTCATGCTGAAGTAATTTGCTAAGTCAGAAATGCATATATGCTTTTGGGAGTGTTTCCATAAAAACCTTTGCATCACTATTTTGAGAAGATTAATGATATATTTTGTCTTTCATTAGTGTTTTTCTCAGTGTACTAACAACTTAGCTGTTTGTCACTTCTATTTTCCATGCTGCCAGATGTGGACATAAAGATAAACAAGGACAGAAAATCCACTATACACAATTCACTACTGTCTATTGTCTGGAGGAGTCATCTACATCTATGAAGAATAGATGTAAAATATGCACCTCATGGGTGCAGATGCTCCATCTGTTTTGTTCAGGAGAAAATGATAGTATGTAAAGTAAGATTTTCAGAAATGTTTTATATTGGCCTGGCTGCTCAGAATTTGGCCTGTGCTAGCAAGTACAGCAAAACTCTCTGGAGGAAGGCAAAGAATTGGGACCATGTGCCTCAGATAACATAAGGTTTCTGCTTCCATTCCTTCCTTTGGAAAGAGTGAGCTGGGGAAATGTCTGAGGCTGGTTTAGTCAGGAATGGCATGGTCACTATGACTTACTGCCAGGAAAGATAACTTAGTGTTAGAAAGGAGGGTTATTAGAGAGTATGGAAGTGTGTTCCCTTCATACTTACTTGACTTTGAGACCACAATTTACAGTACAAACTGTATAGCAAGTCGGCAAAATGAATGTGTGGCACTAGTTCGCATGGACTGATTCTCTTTATGAAATTGGAATGTATTTTAATACTTCCTTAACAATTATCCAAAAACTGTTAGAGATCCTGGTCAAAGTCCAGCTGTGACTGAAGTGTGAAATTAGCTGAATCATCATTCCAATAAATTCCAGATCACAGGAAAAACAAACAAACAAACAAACAAACAAAAAAACATACTTGATTCTCAGAAATGTTTGGGCTGTGTTTTGCTTTTCACCCCAAACAATAATGTGTGGCAGGCAAGCCTGCCTGTGTCAACACAACAACAATCTATGTCAAAGACAGGGACCTGGCTTTGCTTGACTGAGCACTTTTTACTTGTGCAGATGACATCACTATCTACTATGAAAGTTTTTCTGATGTCAGTGTTGGCAAAACCTTTTCAGCATGAATGAAGTTGTGTTTGTTGCACTGTTCCCCATGCCCTGAAGCCCAGGGGGTGACGAACTTCATGAAACAATTTCAAGAAATCTCCCAGAGCGATGTTTCTCCTTGTTGAGACTGAACTGAGATTAGGTTGCCCATCTTAAAGGAATTATTATTTTAAAAAGGAGCCTTTTTATTTATATATTTGATTTTTACTTTAGCAAAGGGGAGTAATGAACTTGCAGCTCTGCTACTATAACAGGCTCCAAAATCTTTGTTACAGCCCCCTCTCTTTACTAACAGTAACGGCATTCATGAGCTGATGGGGAGAATTTTGGAGCCAGACGGTGCAGCATTGTCCTGTGGTAGCTGGTGCAGGAGGAGCGGCAGGACCAGGGTTGGCAAAGCAGCACAGAAGCACTGTAGCCAGACTCCTCAGCTCTTTGCAGTGCTCTACTCATTGCCCAAGCTACCTTCTGGAGAACTACTGGTCTTCTGGAGATTCTGGAGATTTTCAGGTTCTTGTTCCATGAGTAGAAACCAATTAGTGCATACTGCCTATAGAAACTATATATGAACAAACAACCCTGAAGGATGAAGTTTTCAGGATGCATTTTGCATCGTGATAACAATTTTATAAAGATGAAATTTAATAGTTGTCTTTCTAGTTTACCTTGGAGTGTTCTTTGTAAGTCCCTGACATTCAAACATTTTAGGAGTTTTCTCCTAAGGTAAAGGATGAGAAGATAAAATGAAAGTTCATAACTATGTAGGCAACTGTTCATAACTATGTAGGATATACACCAAGTTTACAATTTGAGCCGTTAATCTTACTGGAATGTTTGCCCAGAAAAATACTAGGCCTCTCTTTTGTCTGATGTAAATATGACACTGATTTCATGCTAACAAGATGACATTCCATAGTTGGAATGAAAATTAAATGCACTGAGCTTGTCTTATAGTTTTCATTGGGCATAGGAGAACATTGTGCAGTCAGAGGGATAAAGAAGCAATTCCACTGTGGGAGAATTCTTCAGGAACATTTAAGCAGGCAAGATAGTTCAGGAGAAACAGGCAATGTTGTAATCAATCCCTGCTGTCAAGTCAGGACTAGGTTGATTAAGTATCAGATGGATCAACCTATTCAATGCCATCTGTATAAAATTACGAGATGGATAGGACTGAAGGAATAATAGAATGGAAAATAAAACCCAGTAAGGTACAGCAACTGTACAAGGCCAAAGCTTTGTGAAAAGATGCATAATAAAGAGAAATGTATGTGGAGGTCAGCACTTGAATACATTTCCACTGATCAGAGCTCATATTTCTGTCTGGGGTTTGCAGGTGTCAGCAGATTCAAATGTATTCACCTTCCTGTACCCTCTTAAACAGTCTGAAACTTGTATGTATCCCTTCCTTTATAGGCAAATGGGATATTTAATATGTCATCCCAGAACTGACAAACAGGAACCAAAATAAAGGCTTAGAATTGCTGTTTACCAAATGTATAAAGAAAAGGGTGAAGATTAGGTGGGTATTTGAATTGAGGAGTGAAATAATTTAGGACTTCACATACAGAACTGGCTGTAGCAGAGCTGGCAGATGGGGAAAAACAGGCAGATGAAAGCTGGGGAGGAACTTGTCACTGTATAAGATGTACTAAACCTTAAACTAAAGGCTTTTAGAGAAGGTAACCCACTTGATCAGGTAAAGGTGTGTGGAACATAGCAGAACAGAAATTAATAGCTGGTGAGAAATCCTGTGTAAAAGATATAGTGGTCCTGTTTCTTTCTAGGGATAAATCCAGTTTCCTTTGAAGTATTATCCTGGGGTTGTTTTTTGCCTGATTCTCTGTAGATTAATGGAAATGGATTCATAAAGCTTTGTGAAACATTACTTAAAAGAAGAGCAAAGAATAGTTACTGAGAGTTACTGGGTCTTTTTCCTTTTCTGTTTGCATCATCTACCCCTGAAGCACCCTGCTATTCCTCCAGCAGGATTGCTTTGTGTCTCTTCTTATGAACACTTCAATTAACAGCCAACTTTTCTTCAATGGCATAAGATAATATTACTTTTAAACAGCATTGCCTTTTCATCAATACTGTCGTCAGAAATTAATCATCTCAACTGTTATTTTACAGACAATCACCCTAAGTTTTCAACTTTGATTCAGCTCCCTCTTTGAGACTTTAATTCATATCTAGGAGAAATGAGCACCTGGCCTGTGGTGTTGCTAACACAGAAGCAGTAATCATTGCTATTTCCTAACAGTTTTTGTTATTAGTATTTGTTCATTTAATCTAGATGGTATTCTCTCTGTCTGGAGGGTCATCAGCCTTATTTATCTGCATAAAGGAGATGACTAAACTAACCTTTTTAAATTATCATCTTCTTTCGGCCTTTTTGTTTTGTAAGCCTTAAATTTCCTAAGAGTCATCAGAGCTCTTTCAGTGAGCTGTCTCCTAAAATCCCAAGCATCTCACTGGTCAATGAACAATTTCCATACCTGAAGACAGTGCTGTTTGAGTGCATAATTTATTGTATTGTTACATTTTTTTTCCTTCTCTTTTCTTTAAGACCTTCCAAGATCTTCTGAACCTTAGCTTGCTCAGTTGTTCCTCTGTTGTTGCTCGTTTTGTGAATACTTATGACCCATCCTAAGGCTGGGTTTTGGAAGTCCTTTGCATATCTATTTCATCTCAGGCAAAGATTCTAAATTACTGTTAGTCTTCTTGCTTCAGTACTTCATCCCTAGCATGAGTATAAAAATATAAGATTTCTATTTTGTTATAGGGATTGAATTAAATAGTAGTTCTGAATTGAAGAGGATCTTTTAAATAGCTAGATAACACCTTTTCTAATGAGATGGCATAACACAGTAATAATTAGTATGTTGAATTCACATTGCATAATATTATAAAATAAAGATCACGAGAGGGGAATAAATCCCCCACACCCTAGTCTTAATTTATTTTAAACAGCAAAACAAATGTAAACCAATTAAGCTCATAAGTCAGAGTGTTAACAGAGTCCAGAAGAATGTCAGCTCCAATAAATATGACAAATAAAAGTATTGGCATAAACTCCAAGGATTTATATAATTGGAACCACAATAAAGCCTTCTTTAGTTAATCTTGAGACATGACTCAAAATGTGAAGAATGAAGAGATAAATATAAATAAAGGGCTTCTTTTTTTTTTCTAAATGCTGAAAGGGTTATTTTTAACACGGTAAACATTTTCATTTTTGTGGCAGCCTCGGCACAGGGAGACATGCAGAGAGGC
This sequence comes from Oxyura jamaicensis, assembly GCF_011077185.1. NCBI lineage: Eukaryota > Metazoa > Chordata > Aves > Anseriformes > Anatidae > Oxyura > Oxyura jamaicensis. The sequence continues at coordinate 13,284,830 of NC_048907.1, read as the reverse complement.
AGGAGGGCCTCGGGCCTGGCCTTGGCATGGCCGGGGCCTCCTGCTGTGAGCCCGAGCAGGCCGCAGCTCTGTCAGTGGCCCTGGCGGGGCTGCTGGGGGAAGGCTGCTGCACCTGCACCTAGGAAGATGGGGTATTTATGCTGCATTGTGAGAGACCCGATGCTGCAAAATCATGGAAAAACCTGAGAGTTGCCAGGTAGGGAAGCAGGACCAGCACAAAAGCTTAATAGTAGCTTAGCAATCTGAGGGCTCAAAGCTGTCACTGATTTCTCCAGAGTCTGTTATAGGCTGCCCAAAGTCACAGAGGAACTTGGGTTTAACAGGGTGTAGGGTGTATTGCTCCAACATCCTATCACTATTATCCATGACACAAGACACTTCTTTCTTCCTTATGGCAGTATTTCTTTCTGGATCAGCCTCCTGTTTCTGGCTTCAGAAAAAGGGCTGACACAGTCAACCTGCTGTGTCCATTTGTCTTCCTGAAGGCTTCTGGAGGGTGCCCGTAAACAGTGTCCTGCCAGAATTGTAGAAGCATAAAACTCATGTTTTTCTGTGCGAGGACCCATGGAATCTTTTAAGGAAACCGTTAGGACTGCACAATGAAAGAAACTGCTCTTCAGCAGTTGGAAATTTACTCACATATATCACTCAGAAACAAACAAACAAACAAACAAACAAAAAAAGTGAACAACAACAGTACCTTTAACAGGTATCAAGAATTCAAGTTTTGTCCCCAAACAGAATTTAAGTCTTATTGCAAATTAGCAATTGTAAATCTTTTAGTCTAATATACTGAATTTGTGTGCTGACAGCAGATTTTTTTTGTTTAATCAGCATTTTCACATCACTTTGAAATACAGAAAATCAATATTCTGTGTTAGACTGTCTAATGCGCCTTATGATGGTGAAGGGCATTGGTATTTTTGTGATATTCAGAAACTTAGGAGAACAACTTCTGAGACACAGACTCATATTTTACATATAGGTCGTATGGTTTATAGAATCTTGAAAGAGTCTTTATGTAAGTATTCTTTCTTCACAGAGAGGGTGGTCAAATATTGGAACAAGCTGCCCAGGGCAGTGGTGGAGCCCCCATCCCTGAAGGTATTTAAGAGATGTGTGGACATGGCAGTCAGGGACATAGTTTAGTGATGGGACTCAGTAAGTCAGGTTGATGGTTGGACTTGGTGGTCTTGAAGGTCTTTTCCAACTTAAATGATTCTATGAATCTATGATTTCAAGTGAATGTAAGGCAGTGCAATTGGAAAGACTTTTCAGTGGGTTAGAACAACCAGCTGAAGTATTTAAGATAATCTGTACTGACCTGTTATGGAGCCGGATAAAGTGGATTATTACACTAACTGGGTTATAATAACCCAGGGCATGGTTCACTGTCTTCTTAATTAGATCTTGATAATGAGGTGTACATTCCTGTTTCTTAGGTACAACATTTTTTGAGAGAGAGCTTATTGTTCAGAATTTAAACTCTATACTGGTATTTTGTTTTCACCTCAGTCTAGTTGATAACAACATGGGAGCCTGCTCGGAAAGTATGTGAAAACTCATAAAGTTTCAAGTGATATCTGGGAGCCATTTAGTGTGGGTGCAATACAACACATGCAGATGGGTGCATCAAGGAATTACTTGAGTTCTACTGAATTGCTTCAGCCAGAGGACCCCATGCATTCTTCTCCAAAGGATGTCACCATTCTGTGTAACTAACTGTGGGCATGCTGTTACAAGCAGCTGCACTGTCATCCCTACATCAGTGAATGAAAATCAGCCATGGGCTGTGCTTTTTGCTGTATAGCTCCAAGTGTAGTAACAGAACTATTCATTATTGGGTAAATGAAGTGAGACTCAGGCCTCTAAGTCTGAAAGACCCAGTCCAGAAAACTGCAATAGTGTACATGTAGAACTACAGTGATTTCAATGACTTTTTGACCTGAAATATCTGAGATGTTTTGTATCCTTTAATTAAATAACATCAGTGTTAATATGAAAACTACTGCCAATAAGAGAATACATTTATAGTCATTCAAGTGATCTCCACCAGAATAATTGGCCTACAATCAAGCTGTAATTTGCCCTTTCAAGTAGATTGAATGATCTACATTGATATAAAAAATGGAGCTCTTTTATTTTAGAAAAGAATACATGTTCATTTCATATTCCACATTTTTAAAATAGTTAATCATGAAATGACATTTAGCTAATCTAAAATAGCTTTTGAGAAAAATAAAAGGAATTTGCACATAGCATTAAGCCTATACTCATGGGTGTTAGAAGCGCATGTGTGTAATTTACTTATCGTCTGTCTGGCCTTTTTTTGCAATGAGATTTTGTATCGTTTTTTACTATTTCAAACTATATTGAATTATTGCATCCAAAAACCTAGGCACAAGGTAAATTGCTCAGTGTGTCCATACCACACTGCCTTCTTTATTTTCTGGTAGTGATAAGTTCCGTTATCCAAATTACTACCCTAGTGACTGGTAAATGATAGAAGCATCTGGGAAAAATCCCCAGTCAAGAACAGTCTGCAATATTTTACCAGATCTATTGCCCTAGGGTCAAGGTGCTGAATGAGTGTAAACTGCTGTGAAAGCTGTTGAATTCAGAACAATTCAACTTTCATAGACTGGGCTAAGAACATGGATCTTATATTCGATTGCCTTGCACTTTGTCTTGTTCTCTACAGCTATGCACAGTGAACACTACCACAGTTATTTTCTTACTCGGTAGCATTTGCACCTGGCTTTGCACATAGAAAAATGGCTAGAAGAAGCTCTGGATGTTTGTACCTTTGCAAGGCTTGGCTCATCTTAAGTGCTGTAAATACTCTTTTATATATATATATACTTGTCCTTTAAATTTCTGTTTAATCCTGATTTTTATTAAAGCTTAGTGGTATACATTAATGACATACTCTCTTCAATACATGTCTTTTAATGTCAAAGTATTTTATTTGAGAAAGTCATCATAATCTAGTGAGCTGGAACACTGAGAGCCGGAAAAAGCTAACACACAAATGACTGTCTTATTATAAGCTAGGAAAGGTACAAAAAAAGATTTGGATAGAAAAACCTAAAACAAACAGAACTTTTGGCCAGTAAGTTAAATTATAAGGGTAAAGTTTAAACACAGCTGTTCAAGAAAATCTTGAAGGTTTTGTGGAATAAGGCAAGTTCTTCAGTTCTTACAGGAATAACTGTAAGAACAAAACACTAGAAACTTGAAACTAGAATACAATTAATATAAATGAGAAGCATTGTAAACTTTTACTCAAACTCTGAACCAAACAGCACCTAAGTTTTAATGAGATTCAAAAAGATGTTATAAGCTTAAAAATGCAGTGTAACACTCTGCACTTCTTGATTCGTGTTGGAACTGAATGTAAATACTATGAAAAAAGCTTTTCATGTGGCATTTCTGGTTCATGGCTAACTAGGCACTATGGGGAATCTCATGCAACTGTCATTCCCATGAAATTGAAGAAGATGCAGTTTGTGGGCCAAGTTTCAGATATGCTATAAGTAAGCCAAGCAGTTCTGGAGCACTGTCCCAGATTTCTGAGCTTTCTAAATTTAAAACAAGAAAAAAAAAAAAAAAAAAAAAAAAGGATTGGAAATGATCTGGTTTTGGTAGAGTTTATCTTTCTGCCAGTGGACTACTGTTCATTATTATTGCTTTCTTATGATCTGCCCACTACAATTTTAAAAAGGCCTTGTGATGTAGTTTGATCAAGCTGAGCTGTCAGAAAATGTGAGTGTATTTATTCTAAGCAGTCACTAGGGGCCTGCCTGTGATACAAAACGTGATACCTGGAAGTTCTGGGTCTGTGAGAGAAAACCAGATGCTTGGTATCTTTTTGACAAAGTGTAACACTTTATGTAGTCTCTTTGGTTTGTTTTAACTCTTATAAACAAAAGCATGGATGATCTGTTAAAGTTATTCAGTGTTCATGTATTTTTTTTTTACACATTGTTTTCCAGAGCATTGTTGAATTAATGCATAAATTGCTTTCATTTGTAATTACAGTCCTGAATAGCCAAATCTGTTTTCTGTAAGGATAAATATGAAGATTAATCTATTTGTGTAAGAATATTATTTTCATATATTTACTCCATCCCTATACTGTGCTGGACTATGGCTGCTGTGCTACACCTGATCATTATCCTAGGGCACTACAGTTCTATGCAGTGGGTGATTGCAATTATAAAAGGAGAGTAAAAGGATGGTTTTAAACTGACCAAACATTTGACATCTAAAATTGATTTTTGGATCTGGCATTACTTTCTGTTAATTTCAACAAAGTATTTAAATGCAGTTACTCCACTTAGATGAAATAAGAATTAGTATGATGCATTATCTCAGGAAGAGAGAGATTCTGTAATTTTCCAGTGCCTCAGTTTTCCCATTTGTGAAATGGATATGTTCATCTTTCAACTTTTTTTGTTCTTAATCTTTTCTATTTAGGTATTTGGGTCTTCAGCTGAAACTGTGCACACACAATGCTTGGCATATTGGGATTTAACAAATAGATACTTGGAACAAATTTTAGTATATATTACAGCTGCATCATTGATAGAAATTATTTGGAAGATAACGTATTATGTATTTTTAGAAGTCTTCCTGTTCCAATACACACATTTAAAACAAACAAAAAAAATAAACAAACAAACCCAAACAACTTCCCAGCCCAAGTTTCCAAATAATTACCAAGAAAGCCATGTTCTGGTCCTACTAAAGACAATGGTGAAATTTCCAACAGACTTCACAAAGACCAGGAGTTGGCTGTTTATGTATATGTGTTATTTTTTCAATAAAAACAAGCCAAACTAACTGAAAACAATTTGAGCAGTTCACATAATTGCTGGCTCCCATATGCCACAAATATTTTACTGTTTGTTTTGTGTCCGTTTCTCATCATAAATCTGAATCAGACATTCATTATTCAACTTGATGTAAGATCTTTGGAGAAGAAACTGTTACACAAAAAAAAATATCACATTTCTGTCTAAAGTTATTTTCTTAATCATTTCATTTCTTTAGATAAGACCTCTTGTATGCCATGTACTGTGATAGGAAATTGCATGCATCAAAGAAATGGCCTCAATTTTCCCCAAGTGGCTATGTGCTTAGTTTCTATGATTCATATAGGATTCACATATGGTTTTCCTTATTATTATTATGTATTATAACCTTAGTCTCTTGGAGAAACTTCAGGAGAAAATTTATTCTTCTGTTGAAGTCATAACGTCAACAGAAAGATTTAACTACAACTGGAAACACCATTGCACTTACACTAGTTTCTCCTAGAAAAAAAAATAAAAATAAAAATCTTCTTTCCCAAATATTATTTACTCAGATAAGGAGCCTATATATTTTTTATAGTAGTGACTTGTTCCTTCCTGAGCCTTCTGGAGGGAAATCTCAAGAGCTGGAGTTTCAGAGTTTTCAGCCTGTATCCTGTAGTCTGTGACTGGGCTGCGCAGAACTCAGAGCCCTGGGGGAAATCTTTTTTTCATCACAGGAGTCTCTGGACATCTGCTCTTTGTGCTCATTCTCATTCTTGTCACATAGATCAGTTCAGAGGGAAGGCGCTAGTGACCAGGTGAGCTGCTGAAGTTACTTTGTTTTAGTTTAACTTAATTTTACTGGAAATCATGGCCAGCAACTGAACCGGGAGTGGAAGCTTTCTCCAATCCAGAAGTTTACAATACTTCTTATTTTAGTCCTTTTTACTGCCACAGATAAGATTGTTTGACTTATAGTTTATGAGATGTTTTAGGAGAAAAAGCACTGTGTATAAATGAAAGATATTATTATTACTATTACAGGGTTCTCCATAACTTTTATATTTCAGAGGCTGTCAGCATTTTCTTTAGAAACCCTGTATTTTAGGTGTCTAAAGTTTGGCCTTGAAGTTGTTCTCAGAGTTAAAGCTTGAAATACTAGAAGCAAGCTCAAAGTAAAATTGTTTTTCCTTCTCTCTTTTTCATGTAAAATGAAAACAAGTTCTTTACAACACAAATCTTAGATAAACAAATGACATTGTTGGCCTCAGGCCATGCTTTGTCATGCTCTAAAACAAACAAAATCCCTAAACAACAACAACAACAACAAAACAACCTCCAACCAACAATCCCTGAACTCCCAATGCTTAGGCTTAATTTCTCTTTACTTTAATGAATATCTCTTAAAGTCATTACCCCAGTGGGATGGATCTTGTAGGTTTACCCAAATTTAGTGGGTCTGATCCTTTTGTCACCAAAATTGGTGACAGAACTCCCAATACTAGAAGAAAAGAAGCTTGGGAAAAGCAGTAGGATAACAATAGGGAAAATGTGCAAAAATAAAAAGTATGTCCTTGAAAAAGTAGGTGATAAACACGGCTTCAGGATTTTTAGCATATGCCATCCAGAAACATTGGCAGTGCTGTCATACTCTGGTCTGTAAAGTTTTCTATGTCAGTTCCCTGAGGAATATAAATTAGTTATGTAAACCTCCCAGATACCAATATACATTTTCTGGGCAGGGATTTAATGTGAGTGAATTTAATAATTTACTCTGTTACATATAGGCTGAAAACCAAAAGAATGTGACTGAGAGAGAAATTGAATCATTTTGAAAATCTTTTTATTTTTTTCAAAAGTCATCCTTTTTTTTTTTTTTTTTATTTTCTTAGTTGGGGAAATTGTATGGAAATTGTATAGAAAAGGTGCAATTTTCCATATTTTAATTATTAAAATTTCTTGACATTTTTATTTTTCCAGTCCCACGTTACACCAAAAATGGAAAAGTCAGATAAAATTTAAACAACTCCCTCCACATACAAACAAAGCATAAAGAGAAATATTTAACTTTTAAATGAAGTTTCAGGAAAAATAAGAAACAATTCTTCATGAACTTTTCAGTTTTCTGTCTAATGGATGAACTTAGAAATGAAGAATTTCACATCACAAAAAAACAAACAATAATAATGGACAGGTATACATGTGATTTTCTTGTTCTTTGCTATCTCTGTCTGTGTCTGAGAAAGCTATCCAAATTTCCCCAGTAAGTAATTTTATATTTCATCAGTAGTTTGAGCACAGTTTGTGCACTCGGCATCTGTAGCTGTGGCTCTTTTTTGGATATGATCCTTTTTTACTATCAGATAAACTTGAATCTAATTTAATCGCAGTGAATTTGTTCTGTGAACAGAATGTATTTTGAGATTCTGTCCCTCCTGTGTTCATCTGCTTGTTTGCATAATTTCCAACCACAGTCAAAATGCAGCTAGCATTGTCCAGAGAATGTATTTTAGTTTGCAATTTTGTGCTGTGCCCAAAAACATTATGTCTTTCAGCTTAAGAAATAGCAAAAAGCACCACTATAGATGTGCAAAGATAGAATTACATGCCAATAGTTCTGCTTGAGTAATACACACTCTGTTTCAGCCTCAAATGGAAGCATTCTCCCAAAGAAATTTTTGTCACCATAACAAGTAGGGGGAAAGAATCATTTTCTTTTGCTTTCATTAAATGACCCTCAAAGAAAAGCATTCTTGAAGGACACAACAAAACAAGATAAAGTAAAACACCTTTTTTTTCTTGCCCGCCCCCCCCCCCCCCCCTTTTTTTTTTTTTAAATATATATATTGTAAAGGCTACAATCAAAACAAGTAGAAAAACCCTTGCTTTTAATTGTGGGAAATCTGCACACATTAGATAGTTTTCTAAGGATATTTTAAACTCTGCCTCAGCCCTCAGCATGCCAGCAAACCACTTTATATAGCCTGTGTCAGAGGAGCTGTGTGAGTAATTGATGCTGGGGAGCTGGAGACTGCCGTGTCAGAGTCTCAAGATTGCTACGTTCGTTGGCTTGTGTGCGTTATTAACGGTTGGATGGCAGTCCCCTGGTGTAGCATACATTAAAGGCTGCTTGTGTTAATTACTAGGAAGGAGTAGGCAAAAGTAGGTATTTGGGATGTCGTTTTTTGTCAGCTGAAGACAACAAATCCAAGTCTAGCGAGTGCTGTAACCTATAATATCCATGTACCGCATAGTCGTATGCTGCAATTTGCATAACATATATAGCCATCTAGGTTAATTCTATTCCATGGGACGTGTTACTATGTATGCTTAAATTTATCTTGAGATTTTTTAAAAATATTTTACCAGGTTCCCACTGAGCTAGAGGGATCGTTAGGCACCCAGTGAAAAGAACAGAGAGGAGCCCTGCATACCAGTTTGTCGGTGTGCAGTTGACAGTAAGATTGCAATCTAGCTGCAATCTCATTTATGTACAATACGTCAAGGATGAGAGTAGATTACTGCTGTCTGGACTGCCTAAGGCTGGAATTAGTTTCACTGTTCCTTCTATTAAGTTAAAAAATAATGTGATTGTTATTATGCTTTCAGTCCTTGAGGGCAGGGAAGAAAGAAGCCAAAAGCAGAACAAGTGGGATGTGGATATAGGGAGAAATAGTATTTTCATAGCCTCAATTCTTCAAGTGTAAGACACATTTCTGCAATACAGATTATATCTAACATAACCCTCAATATTGCATCAAATAGCTACTGAGCATACCTGAATGTTTACATTTGGCCTTCAGATAGTGTCTACATATTTTCTTTTTGTTTTCTCATGAACGTTCTTATGACATTTAGTTATGTTGCATTCCCTAAATGTCTGTAAATAATTAAGCAGATCCTTACAATGGTGCAAACCAAAGGATATGCATAGTTTTGATTGCCTGAGTTGCCCCTTCCTTTTGTGGGGAGACCCAGGTGGGAATGATACTCATATCTCCGTGATACAGCATCCATCCCTAGGGTTCTGTTCTGTGATGTACAATGCCTAGGCAGAGTGCAGGTGGCTGAAGTGTTCTCCAGCAAAACTGAAAATTCCTCTTCACAGCAAATTAGACTGTATTTGTAGGAAGAGAATACAGCTGAAACCCATGGAAGAGATTAAGGAGTGAACAGGGCCATTGCACACAACCACCACTTTCCTATCCTGAATATTTTCTGGCACAAATTCCTTTTTGAATACAGCAGCTCATGTTTATATGCCTTGGGGCAGCCTGTATCTGGGTCAATCAAGAACAAAATTCTAGAAGATAGTGCAACCTGGAACAACAACAACAACAAAGTAAAAAAGTAAAATGTTCCCCCAAAGCAGGCTGAACCTTTGTGCTGTAAAGGGCTCTAGTCTGGAAGGCTCTTAATGGGCTTACAGCACTCTTAGGTAATGAAAACTGTCAGTATCTGAAGTCTCTGAGGGTGTTAATGAGAAATTTTGCTAGCCTTATAATAGAAAGAATGATCCAAACCTCCTTTAAATCTGAATAAAGACCTTAACCTCCCTAAATGGGCTTGGGATCAAGCCATAAATTCTGTGATGAAACTCACTTCATAGGCAGATTGAGTTGAATATGCACTTGGTGTATAGGAAGATGTGATGAGAACCTGTAACAAAGCTTTAATTACTGTTACAAGAGTCCCTTGATAATGTGCCTCAGACTGGGTCTAGGGCTGAGCAGAAAAGCTGCTGATCGTCTTGAAGGAGAAACTCCCTCTACACAGCACGAAGCCCGGACCGAGCAAACAGCTTGTGTAGATGATGGGCACTGGATACAATTCATCCTAATTCTCAGTGCTCACCCTGAAGCTCCTTATAGGTCCAGTGCAACATAAAAAGACTAACTAAGCATGACTATGACAGATCCATTTATAAAATTACATTAAAAAAGCTTGCTTTCAAAAGTCATGCTGAACATCCTTAAAGATCAAAATTTTATTTTTTAACTAATAGCAAACATTAAAGATTACATGTTCCTGAAACATATTGACTTATCTGAGCTGTTGGAAACAGCCTTTGGTTTCGGTGCTTTTCCTGCTCTCCAGAGGGTGAACGTGGAAACAAGTAGGAATTTGCTAAAGCAAACCATGAGAGAAGTGGGTTCAAAACTCCAAAAAAGGGTTGGTTGGATCAATACTTTGCTGATGGGAAATAAACAGAAATGAATCACTACTGTATAAAAAGGAAATAAGAGGCCTGGCTGCATTACTGAAGTCCTAAAGTGAATGCTGGGAGTGCTCAGAAGAGTCCCTGAGCTATTCTTTGCCTTCAGCTCTGTGCACTGGGTACATCTTACTTAAAACATACCTAACGTGCTGGGTAACACCAGAGGTAGCTGACTATTGTGCAGCACTGTTTGAAGAGAAACCAGTGGTAATCGTGTTGGTAAATAATGTTTCAGATGGGCTTTTGCTGCTTTTGTTCCCTTATGAAGTATGCTTAGACAGATTATAAATTCTTGTTTTTGTACATGCCTGAGTCCAAGAGGAAGAAAGAAGTGTGTTTTTCCTTCCCTTTTCCCATCTTTCTACCCTTCCTCAGCCTCTTCTGCCCTTTGATTCTGTGTAACACTAGGAGACCCTAGTGAAAGGTTGGCCATAAACTCTAAGATGGCATTTAAATTGTATTCCTTTGCTTTGTGTTGAGGCTCAAGGCTGTTTCATTCAGGCGCTTTAAACTCATGATTTATTAGTGAGCATAACCTGGGCTATACCCTATGGTGATCTTGGTCCCCACCAGATAAATTGCAGCCCGATGGTACAGTTTTATGAGGCTGTTTATGTTTTGTTCCCATTAACTGCGGCAAAGCCTTTTGCGTGCAGGGTAGTCCAAGAATTCAGTGACTGCATAGATGTCACAGCGTTGATGCCAATTACTGTGCTGAAGAGAATGTAAATACATCTCTAGGGAAGGATTTTTTTACTCTTTCTCCTCTTCTGACTTTAGAAATACTTGAATTGAATACTTGGTTTTGAATTACCTACCACGAGTGTTTGCAAAAGAACATCTAATCTGGGTTAAAAGAGAGAGAGAGAAAGAGAGAGACTGCATTGTTTTAATGAGCCCCTTTTTAAGGATTTCTAAAGGAGCATTAGATAATATGGACATGGGATAGATGTGGGTAGCTTGTGTCATTGTTGGATATAAGCATACTAGAAGTTCTTAGGTTGTAAGTAATAGTTGGAAGGAATCTCCTGGCTTATGTGGATTCTGTGACACGTTAACCATTATCCATTTATTAAAAATATATATATATTTTTAAGGCTGTCATCCATTTATTGAAATATTTATAAACTATAAAAGGGATGTCTTAATTGGAAGTGTGGCCCCACTGGATATATTCCCATGGACACCAGCAAGACTGTTTCCAAAAATAATGTTTAGTGAAGAAATGAAAGCTCCATGCTCCATGGTATAAAGCATCCGTAACTAGCACTCAGATGACAGTGAAATATTTGCTGTAATGTTCTGAGACATGATGTTCCTAGAACTGGACTGTCTTTTTAATAACTCTTAATCACAGCGGTACAGAAATATTGTGCCTTGTACCTACTGCAGTTACTGGGAGTTTCTCTCCTAAGTTCAGTGGGAACAGACTGGGTACCTCTGAGACCTTTAAAGCTTCTGTCACGCAGCAGTTTGCTGAAGGCATTTGCTTTTTGGTTTGTAATTTTTTCAGAAGCTATATAGAATTATCCGAGTAAATTAAATTGTGCAGTCAGCCATTTCTGTTTGCATATGATTATAGTTTTGTTAGGTCTAAAAGCATTTCCCCTATTTATGCAATGTATTTTACTTAAAGAAAAAAGAATAAAAGAAAAGATACCAATTGATGTGCTGGGTGCCATGTTGCAGCAGCTTACCAGAATGTGGCACTCTGGCATATTGCTTAAATATTTGCCACTGCATCTTGTTAAGATGCTTAAAAATCCTGGTTACCAAACAGTGAAATTTCACTGAAGTGCAAGAAAGAGAAAGCAAGGGGGTGCAGCAGCATTTCCAATGAGGCAGGAACATGAGATTTCTCATTCTTTTCCCGTTTTAAATTGTTGTGCTAAGTAATCGACAAGAGAGCCTGGAGATTTTGCAAAAGTCTTTGCCAAGCTCTAATTACCATAGCTGCATTCCTCAAACCATTAGCTCAGTTTCCAGAGGGACCCATTGCTGATTTCAGGAATCACATGGAAAAACTGAGCTCCAGACAAACAGCTCAAAATGGGAGCTGAGTAATTTTGGAGGCATTTGAATTTATGGCAGAAGATGCCTTCATGTGGCACTTTGCATTGTGCCCAGATGAATTGGCCAGCAGGCAGTAATACCTTACCGGGCTGCTTGCTTCTCTTCCTCAGCCTGCAGCAGCACGCTTTGGATTTGCTTCACCGCCCTGATTCAGCTGCATGCAACCCTTCGGATCAGGTGTTCATGTAAACTTTTAGCTAAGGTAAAAGAAGAAAACTCGGTGTCATTCACAAAGTGGCTGAAGACTGAAAGTTGAACGTACCCCTATTTTAAGAATTTAATCACAGTTATGCTGAAAAGAAATGATACACTGAAACTTGAGCGCCCCAGCTCCTCGGGAGCGTGGCATTTATCGCTGTTCTGCCAGCACAGCCTTGAAGTTGCCCTCGTGTTCTTGTGGTCCCGAGGGCTGTGGCTGTGCCAACCCTTGGCCTTGCACGGCGAAGCCATCAGCAGAGCCAGGGGCCCTGATTTAAATCACAGCCGGCTACGGCTCTGTCTCCGCTGTATCAGCAGCAACGGCTCTATCTGCATTATGTCTAGAGCCGTACGTTAAACTTCACTAGCTGCCATTCTCTCATTAAAAAAAAAATGAGTTCAATGGCTTAGTCTCATGTTACTCAACTTTGTAGCTAGAGCTAATGGAACAGGCCTCATTCCAGAGTGGTTCTCGATTCACTGGATGTGGCTGATGCACAAATCAAATAGTTCTGGCACCCTCACACTTCCTGTGAGTGAAAAATGACATTGAACTTAATAGTTGTGTGTGTTTCATTCTCATTCATGCATCAGACTAAAAGACAACTCATATTTGGCAAATGTACAGGAATGGGAAAAAAGATTCAAATCAGAGGAAGAAAAATGTAAATGTTCTTGACAGATTTTTTTTTCCACATAAAAAGAAAGAAAGAAAGAAAAAATGCAAGCAATGGAAAACCATGAACTTAATCCTAGAAATACCTAGTCATGACTGCTTGATATTTTAGTAGGATGTTACAGTCTAAAAAATAGTCTTTCACAAAGCCTTGCAAGAGGGTGTGTTACATTGCTCTGCAGCTTAAGAAGCGTTGCAGAAAAGGATTTTTGTCTGTGTCTGAGGATTAATATTAAACCCAATGTAGTGCAGATTTGGGTTGTATCTAAGAGAGCAATCCTGCTCCCATGCCTGTACTTCCTTGTCTCGTTTATTGATCGTGTTGCTTAAGACAGCAGCTTTAGCTTCTTAATGTGATAGAACGCTTGCTTTTTTTTTTTTTTTTTTTTTTTTTTTTTTTTTTTTCCCCGGGTCACTTTTTCTCTGGGTCTGTCTGGCTAACAAACCAAACATCTGTTTGTTAGAAATGAAACGAAGCAGCATGCTTACGTCTCCCACCTGGAGTTTGGGGAGAAAGATGTCAGGGGAAGAAAGCCCCTGCATTCACTGGGAACTTAATTAGATATTTAGATGATCCAAGGCTGCTTATCAGAAAATGACACAGTATTAGGCTGTATGTTAACACAGACTTTTACAGTGGTCTTTGCAGATGATAGTTGCTTTTCCCACTGTGCAAAGCATAACAGGATTGAGAAGATGTATTTTATTCTGAGATACTACAGATTAAATCGGTAGGATAATGGATATGAAAACAAACACACAGAGTCAGGAAAGAATGAATGAAAAGTCAGGTAATGAAAGAGAATTTGGGAATAAAACCAAGTATCCTGAATCCAAGTGATTATTTGATTACATAGAATAAACATTCCCTTATGTCACCTAGTGGACCTGAATATCTTGGGGCTTAAGCAAGCATAAAGTTTTTGCAATATTTTCCAGTCTGGTTACAAAAGCCTTATCATAGAAGGACTGTGCACTGTACCTTTCTGAAAGTCTTTGTCATGAGATGTGGCATTGCAATTGGAATGTTTATTGTTCTCTGTCATTATTTATACTCCATTGCCTCAATTGACTGTCTGTCTCACCCGCTCTCCAGAGATTAGCAGAGTCAGGGACAGGATAAATGATGATTAGTAGCTAGTCAAGGGATATAAGAACTGAAAGGGTCAATATAAAACAAAGCCTGCCACATATAATTCACAAAGAATGTGAGGCATTGCTTTTCATTCGCAACGTTCGCATAGCCAGGATTTTAATGAGAATGGAAAATGCTAACACATAAATCCAATCCTATAAAAAAAAATTAGCAACGGGTGTACTGAGTGGTAAATATTTTTACCATTAAGCCTGGTACTCTGTTTGTGACATGAACTATTAAAACTCCTCCTAAAGCTTTCATTAAATCACGTCTTCAAAATGCCCTTTAAAACCTAGGCCTTTGTTTATATAGAAATGTTAGCAAAGATGACAGTACAAATACATAATGATGAACCAATTCATGATCTTACACGATCATGTTTTTTTTTTTTTTTTTCAAAGGACACAATGCAGACTTGATCAAATTCTCACTGAAACTCATAGAGGGGCTTCTCCAGACAACTGAAGAAGCTGATGTTTTCCTTCAGGGGTACATTTTTTATTTTCCATATTAGGGTATCTGTGACATAAACCAGATTCCCGGTATGTGCTTAACACAGAAAACCAAAAGCTTTATGCCTGTGCCTTGAAGGCCTTGCTCCTTTGGTGCTCACTTAACTCTTGTTGCATTGCTCTCATTTCCGTTCTGCCTCGCCAAGGGCTGCCAAGCCCTTGCATATGCAGGTGTGTACAAGGGAGATGGGACTGTGCTTCAGCTGGAGCCCTGGGCAAAACCTCACTGGCTTAGCTGAGATCCCAAGGGAGACTCAGGGAGCCTTTCCTGGGACCAGCAGCCCTTGCCCGCTTGCCAAAGAATCACAGAATCATTTAGGTTGGAAAAGACCCATCAGAACATCAATTCCACCCATCACCTAACACTGCCGAGTCCTGCTTCATGTGCAGCATTTGGCCGTATCAGACCTCTTGCAGTCCCAGACTGCCAAAGCTATCCATTCCCACTAGGTAAGTTTGTCCTTGCAAGTGAAGTGCAGAGCACTAAAGTCTTCACACATGCAGTATTCCCAATAATTCCATAAACACTCCATTGTTCCTGTTATCATCATGCAGAGTACATTAAATTTTAATTATCACTGCTCTAAGCTGTCAGAATCCTTGTGCTCTTCAAAATAAGGACACAGACTATGGTCTTTGTGCAGGAAAATTAGGGCATATTTGTGCTGTTTCTTTCCGTGTACTTAGAAAAGGCAATATATATTGATTCTTCACTTGGAAATCTGGTAGTTTTGGGCTAACTACAGTGGCTCATTGTGTGAAAAATTGCCTTAATAGAGTCTAAAGCCTCTTCCATAATACAGATGAGTAAATATTGATTGATTCAGCTTATAATTAATACTTTCAGTCTTGTGAGCAACATATGTTTGCTAATCCAGCCCTCATTTGTGTATTGGCAAAGAAGTATGCAAAACTGAAACAAACAAAAAAATCCCAGTGGGACTTGCTGTTGGGTTTTGTAGTTTTGTGTTGTTTCTGAATTCAGGGCAACTTCTTGCTGGTGCTGGTGCGTGTTAGTTGTAGGGACCGAACCTCTGTTTCAAGGGTTTTCAGTTTCAGCTTTGTGAAATCTACTTATCAGCAATCCAAGTGTGTTTGGTTTGGGATACGAGTGACTGTGACTGTTCTGCAGACCTTGGAACAAACGCAGGCAGGCACTGCCCGGCTCTCTGTCCTGCTTCCCTCCTGTAGGCACTGCCCCACAGTGGGCAGCGTTACCAGCACCTATCCAGCTCGTCCTGAGTTCCCCCAGTTTCATGTTTCTGGTTTAAATTCTCTCTGCCCAAGTCACTTAGGGATTGTGAATCACAGCTGCAGCTTAAATGTTAAATTGGGTGTCTTGAATGGTTCTCATCAGATGCAAATATTTCTCTTAAAAAAAAAAAAAAAAAAAAAAAAAAAGCCATAAGGAGGAAAAGCCTAAGCAATGTTTTGGAAACTAAGAATTGTGGAAATATTACCTAATAGGAAAAGTATTCTTAAAACTGATTCTACTCTGTGCATCCCTTTAAAGGATTATGCTTTGTGCCTGCCTTCTGGTCCCTGTCACAGCTCCTGTCATTGCCTCGACATTGCTTCCTGTTACAGAGCTGTGCAATGGGCCAGGATAGTTGTATAGCAAAGGGAAATATTTCTGCCTATGTCAAAATATTATAGGTGAATGGGGGGAAAAATCACTTGTTTACCTCTTTCACTATGGTTCTGTTGGATTAGAAAACGTCCATTTTTTAATAGCCTTTTTAATATGAATCGAACCAGTTGTTTTCCTTCAGCAGTACTTTCACATGAGTTAAGAAAATTAGAGGAAGCTAAAAAAGGGTATATGGAAGGGACATCTGCTTATTTTATAAAAGCAATGCATTTTTAATATAATAATGCGGAGTAGCAGAAAAAGGCATAGCAAAAAGAATAAAAAAAATACCAAAAGACACTGTTGTCCATTTCATTAAGCAATTTTGGAAAGTTAGCATGGTTTTGTATCAGCATGACCACAAACTCTTCTTTATTATGTTGATTGTAAGGTAGGTGGGGGAAAACTGAAATGATAGTTCATTTGTCTGTCCAAAAAGGGCCAGTAAGGTTCTTGCACCTTATGTCACTGGAATTTTGCAGGACTGGTGGATGGGTTGCACAGACATCTTTGTAACTATTTGCATTTATTCACATTTCAAAACAAAACAAAACAAAACGAAAAACAACACTTTTTTTTTTTTCCAATGGGCATAAGTATGCAGAAGCAGCAAAAGCAACATAATCTTGGATCAGATGAATGACCATGGCAAAAAGTTGCACTAACAACCAATCTCAGTTTGTACTACTTGAAGTAGTATTTTACAAAATTACTTCAAATGCCCAGGTTTGGGGTAGTTTTGTATTGTTAGCTTTTTATTGTTATTCTTTTATCTGTCCTGATATATTATTTTCATCTTGGTCCATCTAACACAGACATTAAAACAGTTGAGAGCATAAATGATATAGATGGGATATTGGTTATGGGATAGCAGCCCTGTAGAATTCTGTGTTCATGACCTCTCAGCAAACTCCTCCTCAGGTACGTCTAAAAATAAAAAGAGGGATATATTTCTTTTTATTTATTTACTTGCCAGTGTGATAAACTATTTTACTCAGTCCCTGACAATCAAGAAGGTTTTATTTTTCTCTGAAGTGTGAAGTTCTGGCTGCTCTGAGTGTGTGCTAGAGGGGAGAGAAGGGAAGAGCAGAAATGTGCTCTGCAGGGCTGTGCCCACACATCCTGCTGCTGCTGCTGCTGCTGCCAGAGTACCCTAGAAACACTGCATGAAAACGAAATAAGGTCTTTTGAGCAAGGAGTTACTGCTTCAACATGGGCACCTTGAGTGAAATAACTTGCATTTTAAATTACCTGATTCAAACCAGACCTGTTTAGAGCCAGACTGCATCCATTAATTCTGGAGAGGTAATACCCAGTTGGAGGTTATGCCCTGAGCCAGGTGGAGGCTATGCACAGTGTCCCGAGGAGTTTTGTGGCAGTGGCTCTGCATAAACAATTCTATCAATAACGCATGGGAAAGAAACTGGCTCTCCTTTGCTCTCATTTAAATTGACGTGCTAAAACTTAAAGAAGTGAGAAAAAACATGTCCCATGTGTTTAGTATTAGTAATTTAGCTTTGCAGCCCTTTGTCCATCTTTAGATATCTAAACAACCTGCTGCTTTAGAGGGTTGTGTATGGATAAATTTTGTACTCACACATGGATATATAACTGTTTAACTGTAAGGACATATCAAAACCAGCTGACAGCTAGATTAGTAATTAATCACATGATATTATTTCTAGAACAAAAACATTCATATTTGCACTTTGTAATTCTTTGGAACAGAACAATGCTGTAAGGGGCATGAGAAATCATTTTTCCACTTAAGCGTAAAATCTGCTTTAGATCATCAGTTCAATCCTCTGTTTACTGGTACTCAGGTAAGGAAAGGCTGCCCTGCTGGGCCCCATTTCTCACTGACGGGCATTTTAAAATTTTAAACATCAAATATTTACTGATGTAACTTGGTTGCTGCCCAAATTGAATTTCAGATGTCCTTATCCTGCAGTTTCTATTTGTGCAACTCTATGCATCTCTAATGAAAATAAGCCTTCTCCTTTCCATGGCTATTTTTTAGCCTTTCTGTGCTTTCCATTTATTACTATGATTTACGACAATATTGTGAGTATTATTAATCCAGATTGCAGTCAATGGGAGTTTGGCATGCTTTTACACTGCAGTACTGTCTTAAATAGTTTTGGCTTCCAAGCCAAAAGAATTTGCCATGCAACTGCTTGTCTCTGCCCAGTGTTAACAAATACATACAAAGCAATCATTGTGCCCATATGCACCCAGGCCAAAGAGAAAGGAAAAGGAAAGAAAGATATTGTTGCATATTTGAGATCTTTGACATTGAGGAATGTACAAAAGCATTGTCCATAGAGGATCCGTGGCTTGGTGAAGCTGATCAAGGTACTTTTTGATCGGAAGCTCCTGAGTCCGGACCTCACTACTCACCCACTGATTCCATGCTGTGTTAACTGAGGGATCTACATAAACATATCCTCTATGTTAGAGTTGGAATTTTTTAGCTGTAAAATTATAGAAAGGCCATTTGGGAACAATGTATGTGTGTTTAGAGAGACTGTAATCTTAACTCAAAGGTTGCAGTCAGCTTCCATTGCCAAAATTGCTCAACAGTTCAGCAACTTTCCTTGAGCCTTCTTGCGAAACCTGATTTTTATGCTATTTAGCACCCAAAAACAAAGAGAAGAGCTATTACCTTTTTAATACTTTCAAGACATTGCACCTAGCATTTAGCTACCATTTAGCAATCATTGCCCCAACTTTTGTTTGTGCTATAATGATTATCTGCTCTATAAAGAGCTAACCTGAAGTAGATCAAAGAGACAAGCGGAAGGGAGATGAGCACCAAGGAGTAGTTTCAGTTCCTGTAGGCCAAAAGCAACTGCTTTGCAGATGCACAGTGCCTGACAGCCGCACTGAGATCTGCAAGTGCTCAGATGTTATCTTGGCAGCTGCTCCATGAAGCCCCTTGCTCAGTACCATAAGAAAGATGGGATGCTGTTAAATGAATGGCATTTTTATTTAAAAGGATGCAGAGTTGCTACTCTAAGAAAAACAGCAAGATCTTTTGATGCTGTACATATTCAGAAGTAATCTGCTGTGCACAGTAATTGAGAAAAGAAGTACCAGGACAATTTCCTCATCCGTTCCCTCCTCATTATTTTCTTTCCCTCTTTATAAAAATATGATCTAATAGAACAGCCAAGATATTTTTCAGTCTGTTGCTCATAGGTGTTTTTTTTTGTTTTTTTTTTTGTTTTTCTCACATTGCTTGCCTGATAAAGCAGCTGTTGAATAGAGAACTCTGAAAGCTATGGAAAGCTATTGGAGTAGTATTTGATTAACAATATTTTTGCAGGAAATTGATATGTTGACTCTCTTTAACCTCAGGTGAAGGAAGATTAAAAAGCAATCCATATTCAATTATATATGCCAACCTGCTCAGATTTTATATGCCTTTATAGGACCTGACATTTCACTGTTTACTTCCTTTATATTAAAGTCCTCCACTCTTTGTATTACTATGCTTTTTTAAAACAAACAAACAAAAGCCAACAACAACAAAACCCACTACAGCTCTATGTCTGTTCCATTAAGAAATATACTCTGATGGCTTTCATGCTGACCCTGGGAGCCTATATATTATGCTGCATCGCTTCAGTGTGTGTGTGCTGGCATAGCTCTGTTGACCACAATGGAACTGTTGATTTACATCAGGTAAAGGTCTGGCTTTTATGCACAATACCATATCATACCTTGTAGATAAGATAAATTCATTTTTGTATGATTTGTAACAGTTTTTTCATTACATATGCTAGTTACATTTTGAGTGAATCAGTCAGATTCTAAATTAGAATGGTTGGGTGATCTAAATCCCAGGTCCTTTGCAATGGACACAACTTGGAGCAAAACAGCCAATATAGAAATAGGTAGTTATTCTTTCTTTCCATTTTCTCCTGCCTTTTTTTCAGGGAGCTGAGTGGATGAATGTATCTTAAAGTTTTAATTTTCTAAGTAAGAGAAGTAGATTGTGTTAGAAGGAAAAACAGTGGTCATGTGGTCCTGCATAGGTCATGCGAACAGTTAGGATGTCACTGTGTGGACAAAAAATCCTTAAATTAATAAAACTAGTCTCTAACTTATTCCGTAAATGAGAATCAAGGTTCATTCACAGACCTGTAAGAATCTTTCAGTGGGGCTGTGAACTCTACAAAAGACACAAATGTACTGACAAGTGGCTGGTTTGTGGTAGAGCCCTTTCTTAACACTTTCAACATAATCCACAAGATTATTGTGGATTGAGAGGACAAGGCTTCAAAATCTCTGAATTAAAAAAAAAAAAATCTGTATTTTGTAAACAGATTCAAATAAATAAACACCAAATTAATATGGTAAATTATCAAGTGCTTGGGATAAGAGGAAGTCCAACATTAACCTTTGGGCTTGAAGCTACTGAGTTTAGACCAATGGCAGATCTGGCCCAAAGAATTCTCCTTCCTCACATTTGAGAAAAGTATAGATTGAATTAGAAAGTGCACACCCTCCTCCCTTGGTGGCCCCTAAGTATTTGTTTTCTTTTTAAATTTGGGGGAGGAGAGGAGAAACAAGCTAATCTCACAAAGGTTCACCCCACCCTCTGCTTGGCTTCTCTTCCTTGGCAGAGCTCCCCAGCAGCAGCTGGCTGGCTGTTTTTCTTCTGCAATTCTGTTCATGACATTTCCTGCAACTACGGTTTTCTGAAGGTTTCCAGCAGTCCTTTCAGCCCCTCACCCCCTTTTTTGGCCTCTCCCCCCACTAACTGTGGCCTTGCGCCTAGTTCCCAGCAGCTTAAGTACCGTATCCCCATCACACATCCACGCATACACTCTACATACCCTCAACACATACAAGGAGTTTCTGTGGCTTGCATGTAAGTCTCACTAATTTACCATAAAACAATGGTTAGAATAAGGGATGCTGAACCACAATACTTCTGCTGGGGGTTTAAATAGAGACAAGGAGCTTACACCGTGTTTTTCAGTGACATGGGTTGTGTTCCTGGCTATTGCTTGCCAGTCCCATGCCCTTTGTTTCATTTAATGTAATTCTTTTTGAAGCTACAACACGTACACCTCTCCATGCGGAAGACTGGATAGAAAGAACTGAAATTAGGGAGAAGATGACACACAGACCCTGCATTACTAAGCATACTGGTACTTTATCTCTCCATACTACTAAAAGCTGCATAAACTGTCCTTTCATAGGCTTTTATAAACATTCAAGTGACTTATTCTTTTAGTGTAAAAGCCTACTTGTATATTAAGTTCTTTGTTATCAGTGACATTAAATCAATATCCTCAGTGCTACAGGATCCAAGTCACATATATACTGTCACACATAGTTTAACTTAAGAAATGCAGTATTGAGACACTGTTCGTTTTTCATAGAGTAATTTAAAGTTGAGCTGTTGAAGATCAGTGAGGGTTTATTCCTCACTGTGGCCAGTTTCTTATATGTTGGGTGGGTTTCTCTTCTGTTGACAGTTTTATTAGAGTTTCAATGAATTCCGAGAAGATGAGTGTTACGCAGTTATCACGAATAGCACTGAAAAAGCCTTGTGATGCCTGCATTGTGCGTGTTAAAACACTTAACAAAGTCTTTAAGAAAATTAAATAGTTGAAGTGGTATGGATTCTTTTTGTATACACATTATATGTATTTTTTTCCATGTGGGTTTACATACAGTTCTGGACAGCTCACAGTCCAGAGACTGTATAGGTTCACTTGGTGTACTTCTTTGTCTAATGAGTGACATCTGTGTTTAGAGTCGAAGATGGAGAAAAACAGTAATTTGTCTCTTGCCAGAGATACTTAATTGAGGGTAAAACATACATCTGGGATTTATTTGTGTGAAAAGATACACAACTGAAGTATTATGTCTTATTCCAACCTGACCCTGCAGTGCTCTTTCCATTTAGTACATTAAGAATCAAGAGATTTATCTACAGATATTTCACAAGACAGAAGTGACAGTTATTGTATAATCTGCTATTACAGCAGATCTCACTCCCTCCTTTTTTTTTTTTTTTTTTTTTTTTTTTTTTTTTTCCCAGCCACTGCTTCACTCTGTCACGAAAGTGAAGTAATTTGTAATACAAACTGACCATGTATTCTTTCAATTGCTGACTTCAGGAAAGCTATGTCATGATGGACATAACATTATATAGCATAATGGGCAAACATTATGCTATGTGCCCTTCGTGCTGGTAAAACAAAGTGAACTCTGCCAATAAAACTCTAGGTTAACTGAAGTTGCAGAAGGCATTTTTCCAGCCGTGGGTTGTATCATCAGTCTTCTGCAGTTTCTGAACTTGTGGTCTTCAGAAGTACTCTGAACAGCAAAAGGTGGGATTAAGGGAAGGAAGCAGTTTCTGAAGGGCACTCCCTGTTTCATATGTGGTTTGGATGGTGTGCAAGACCCCTGCTGTAGTTAAAGATGAGGCTCATGACAGGGCACTTTCTGAAAAGAATGGGCAGTTCACAACTGATGGAACTAGCAGGGAACATACCAGTGAGCTCTTGGGGCTTTGTGCAGGACCTTTAGAGAACAAGAAATGGTGAAGGGCTTTCAAAGATGAGGAAGGACTCCCCTGTGTTTAACATCATATAGTTGGGCTTACTGTATCTCTGTAACCACATCTGGAAAGAAAGTGGCATGAGTGGACCAGGAGTTATATCAGTGAGACATCTCCAGGCAATGGGGGGCTCATCCCATTATCACTTCAATGGTGCCACTCTCTCGTGAGAATAGGTCAGCAGCTCTGTGCCATGTCCCCCATCAGCATGAGGACCGCATGTAGCTGGGGTTATAATGAATATTGGCAAGGATAATGATTTCTTGTTCAGGGCACTTTGCCATCAGACCACATTTCTGGAATTACAAATAGGTACAAAGTAGTAACTGCCTGAAATGCATAGGGGCCAGGTTGTTTAATGAGCACTGGGGAGAGAGACAGCAGGCAGCGCGGTCTTCTTCCTCCACCTGCTTGGACTCAATTTCAGTCTCAGACACTTTAAATTTTACTGTTTGCTTTGCTCCCCTCCTGGAAGAAGGCTACGGGAAGTGACTAGAGCTGAGGGGGAATATAGAGACCCTCAGCAGATAAGTGGCAGCGTGTCTTCTCAAAGCTCCACTTCTGGGAGTACCCGACCTGCAATCTCAGCTGTTTCTATGATGCAGTCTTAGGAAAACCAGGCTCAGTCAGGGAACCAGAAGTTTTATCCAGATGTTGCTCAAGCATGTAAGAAAATTCCATTTATGTTATCCAGAGGTGTGAGTTAAGAAGATATAAATGGCCTTATCTACAGCACAGCTACTGGGAATATGTGGAAATCCAGCATGAATGTCCTGGGTTAGGAATGTTTTATTATCATTTGTAAGGAGGGAACTGTACTACCTTGTGCCTGACACTCAGACTTTTAGACTTGTGGGAGAGGAGTAAGAAGATTACAGAGACTTCTTGTACTTGCTTGAATTTCAGCATGCTGTTTTTTTTTGTTGTTTGTTGTTTTTGTTTTGGTGGTTTTTCTTTGCTTTTGTTTGTTTGTTACCTTTTTCTTTTTTAAAACGAAGACGACAGTGCTCTCTTATTTTCTGGTTTGACAGCAGTATTGATTTTGTGTTGCAATAATCTGAGGGCTGTTAATTCACAATTTGTATTGAAGACTTTTGTAATTAAAAAAAAAAAAAAAAAAAAAAAAAAACGGCCTGAAGGTAGGATCTACCACAGAGTAGATTTGGGGGATTTTTCTATTAAAAAGGGTAGAACAGATGCTAGAAACCTCTGTTTTGCATATATTGTCTATAATGAACTAATAATTCACTCCAATATTGTTTTAATCATTTTGTCATGAAACTGATGTAACAGAGTGGAGAATGAGGTTTCAATCCATTCTGAATGGAGGAGATTTAATGTTGCCAAATCTGTTTGTGAAAGATAAAAATTATGTCATCATACTGCCAAAGTCTGTTAAAATAAAATCTTGGATTCTAGCGTTGCTCTTTCAGTTTGATTGTATATTTAAAAATAATCACTACTGTGAAAGAAAATGTATGTGAGTTGGTCATTGTAATGCATGCATTTCAGTGTTATTAATCCTAAAATATGAGATTTTTATTACTTAATGTGAACAAACCCCAAAGAAGTGAAATATATGCTGAAAAAATTAACACATATTTGTGCTTATGTACAATAAGGACGTCTGTTTTGTTATTACTTAAATGGGATGCCAATTTCTCACTCCAAGTGACATGAATTTAATTCCAGCATGTAAACGTCAGACAATAGCAGCCCTTGCATGTTTGGGGTTTGTGTTAAAGCTATGAGAACTGAAAAAAAAAATTGCTTTCAGTAAGGTGGTTAATCGAGAATGTCTAGGGAAGTTATTAGAATAATAGGAATTTGAACTGGTTGAACAGTGGATTGTGGTTCTTTTAAACATTCCTTCAGGGCTTTTATTTTCTTTTTGCAGACTCCCAAACAATACAGCCTAGCACTAAATAAGAGTAACAGAGTTCATCTTTACTGTGCGTTTCTGGACTATAGGTATGTTACATAATTTCAATTTTTTAACTTGGTTTAATCAAATTGCACATAGTTTGTGATGCTACATATTACCTATGTTCTTTGTTGTCTGTTATTTATGGAAGTAAAGTAATGAAGCTATGGTTTACAACAAATGCAATCTCACAGTGACTTTTTACTATAAATAGGAGGATTTCTTTTCACTGACTCTGTGTTAAGTAGGTGATTGAGAGATTGAAAAGTGTTGGAATCAAAACTAAAATGCAGACTGATACTGATCATGCTTATGATGGTTTATGAATATATCCATTTGAGCAGATGCTTGGATGTTTTAAGATGGCAAGCCTCCAACAGAACCATTGTTTTCTGTGGATCTGTGCCCGTTTCACAATACCATGTGAGATCTGTATTTAAGAGCTGTGAGTTTTGGCCAATTCATGCAATGAAGAAATATTATGCCCCTGAATGCAAACTAGAATAAAAGGTAAATAACTGTCACCTTAAATTTCACTCAGGAAATAGGAACTATGGAAAAATAGCATTTTTTTTTTTAAAGTTCTGAATATATTTAACCTGTTATTGATTTCCAAGCATGCTGCTCTTGCTGTGTTAAATGAGAAAGAATAAAAATAGTGAATTTTGAATTTCATGGGGATTAACTGTTTTTGAGCTGTAATAATATAAATTTAATTGGTGTACCAATGGCCTGCAATGCTGTGATCCCTCCTATGCAGCATGCACATGGGAAAGTCACTGTAATTGTTTTATTTAAGTTTTGTTTCAGGGATGTTGAACTGTCCCAGCTGTTAGCAGTTACTCATCGTTATGGTTACTCACAAATTACGATAAATTAGAAACAGATTTTACTGAAGCAAATTAATATGGTTGTTCCTGTATGCTTTTCCACTGAGGCCTGTGTCTTTGAGGCTTTCCCTTGGAATAGACACTGAAATGTGAAATCTGTCCTTCCACATGAGTTTTATTTCTGTCAGGATAGTCAATCTGTCCTTCGACATGAGTTTTATTTGTGTCAGGATAGTCTTATTCCTTAGTGCATGGTAGTTAAAGAATAGGCAATTGGTTGCTGACCTACAGAAGACTCCCTTTGAGAACTCAGGGAGGTTCCAAAGGACAGAAGAAAGGTGAGGTAATACCTATCTGTAAAATAAGTACCAATAAAAACATCACTCAGTCTAGCCTGAGGACCCAAAATGATATAAAAAAATAATACATAGTTAAGAAACAGACAGACTTATGGTGCGTGGAACTCCACTTAGATGTGAATGTGTGGCTCCTATGTCCCCACTCTGTGGCAGGGCTGTGTCAGCACAGGGGTTTCCAGGTTTTCCCAGCTCCAAGAATAAGCAGTCCTACGAGGATCGCATCCCTGCGCAGCACTGGGACCGAGCCACGCAGTCAGGCCAGACGTAACTTCAGTGGAGCAGGGGCTGCTCTTGCTTTCCCTGAGAATTAAGTGACAAAAACCAATCAACATGGATGGGTTGCTAGAAATCATGCTCAATCAGTCTAAATTACTTTCTTTGACAGGATGAGTGGGACAGTGAATAAGAGGAAGGCAACAGATATGATATGCTTTGACTTTTGCAGGATTATTGAAATGTCCAATATGGTAGTTCTCAAAATACAAAAATTTGGGTCTAGGTGAAATGCTATAAACAGTTTGCAAAATATGAAAAAATGCACTTATTTATTAATTATAAAACTGGGAGGAAATTTCTAGTGATGTTCACAGAGGGGTCTGATTTTGGCCCTCTTCTGGTCAATATTTTTGTTAACCATTTTCATGATGGAGTTGAGAAGACACAGTGTTTGTGAATGCACCAGCCTGAGATGGCTTTCAGCCCTTTATATCTCCTGTACAGTATGATGCATGTCGAATTAACCTCAATAAGATGCATTTTGATAGAGATTATGTTCCATTTTTGTGTGCTTTGCAGCAATGGAACTGGTGTTTGGTCTAATGAAGGTTGTATGCGTGACAGTGGGGACCTCAACTACTCAGTGTGTCTATGTAACCACCTCACTAACTTTGCCATTCTGATGCAAGTGGTGCCTCTGAAGGTGAGATTAAGCAACGGAATAACTCTTGTCTGTTCAAAATACATCAGTTGCATCCTCACACCACACCAGTAAGTGATTGTAACTGGGCTCATTTTTGCCTAACTCAGATTTATTCCACAACTTGCTGTCTGGGATGTTGTATTGCTATTTCTTGACTATACATGTTTTCTAAAATTTTTGGGAGCTGAAATGGAGCATGGAGTGAAGTACCTCTGCGGTAGGTCGGAATCCTAAAGCAATGTACTTTATACTCACCCTTTTAGCCTGATTTTGTCAAGTACAGACCAGCCTGTTTTTTACGATTAATTTTCAAGACTGAGGCAGCTGAGGTGTGTCTGTTTAAGGCTTTTGGTAACTAGAATTGTGGAATATGAACAGCTGAGACTGAACTCCATGTGAAGCGAGCTCTGCTGCCAGCTGGTCCCTGTCATTTGCTGTGCCAGCTTGCAAGAACCTCCCTGCTACTTTTCCTTCACCTAGCTGCCAAGCAGAGGCTTGTGTAGAAGAAGCAGGAGAAAGAAATGGCAGTTTTAGACTTGAAACCCCTTATCTGTAGTTTCTCTGTGCTCAGTTCCTTTGTCCAAAGAGCTGACAAGCAAACATCTTCTCAGCCAGAACATGACTGGGACCTTCTATTTGATGCTCATGCTCATCCCTGGTTTCAGATGATGTTTGATGACAAAAATGTCACTCTCCTCACCAAACACATCCTTGTCTTCTGCCACAGAAGGAGCAGAGCCTCTGCTCCTTGTAGGTGAAGTGCTGGCTTGTGCCTGCTGAAGGACACCCTCTCCAAAGCTCAGCACCTGGCAAGGCCAACCTGTGCTGGACCTTAGCAGGCAAACAGGCAGCACTGTCACAAGTACAAGAAATATGGTTTTACTGCTTTATTTGTGTGTGCTACCGTCAGGGAGGATCCAATGGAGGTAGTGATAAAGCCCTTTTCTGGAAAACCCTCAGTTGATAAATAATGAATATATAATATAAAAGGTTTACAGAGAGTACATTCAAAGTAAAGCATTAATGATTGTCTGTCAAATTTATACTTTCAGGCACATTGTCAGCTTTCTACAGACAACATCCTAACAGTGTAAATTAACAGACTGAAGAAGAGCTTCAGTAGGACTGTAGGAGTCTTACTGTCACATTTATCACTGTGTGCTACTAACAAGTGTGGTGTCCTCTGTGGTACAGCTAGAGGGTTTTTGTCAGCTCTTTTGGCTTGAGTGCACTGTGTATGAGGCCGTGTCTCAGGCTCCCGTTAATTGGTTTGAGTGATGGGTTTGCCTTTATTTTAGACAGTAGCTTAGCTTAGCCGTGAGATAGGTACTTGTGCAGCATGGGCTCGTGATGGCACCACAGAGGTTCTTGCAGATAGAAACACAAGTCAGCTTGCAGCATAAGGTAACCGTAACCAGGGTTATCCCACTGAGCTGCAGCAAAGTCTTTTTGAGGAATGAATGATCCAAAACTGCCATTAGGAGTTACTGATCAGTAACACTGTTAGCACAACTGCTCACACGGCAATGCCAGTTATATGGTGTGATGCCATCGAAGGCAGGGTCACGGTGTAGAACAGCATAGTCTGCTATCCAAATAATTTAATTAATTCCTGAGGCCTTTGTACTGGTAGAGCTATTTAAAGATGGAAGGTAGCTTGTTTGGGTCACCCAGTTTTCATCTACCCATTATTGTCTTTCCTATTTGTAAATCACCTAATGACCCCAGCTGCTTTCCAAGTATAATTTTCCTAGGAACTCTTTGTACTCATATTAAAATGCAGCTTTGCCTAAAGAGCTTCACACTTGTAAGATAAAAATAGGATGGCAGAAATATACTGTTATTAAAACTGTTTTAAAGAGCTATATACAGAGATTAAATGATTTAACCAGGATTAAACTGGACATTCACCAACTAATTGCTGGTGAAAGATTATTCAGTTTTCCACTGGAGAATAGTTCTGAAATATGTAACTTTCAAACAAACTGAGTTGAGATTGTTATGATTAATGAGATGGTAGAATAAGTTTTAATATCATGCAGTATCAGTAATTAGAGATTTTTTTTAGAGATTTTAAGACATTTTATATCAAAGTATTTGAAGTCAAATTTTCTTGAAGAGATCTGAAATGCGTAACTGGGAAGCATGAAGGCACTGTCCAGTTTCTCACAGTCATTTAATGGTTCTGCTTTTAGTATTTTCTCTCTTCTTAACTGTCTGTTCTAATTTGCATCTGCCACAGTTTTTTTTTTTGGAATGTTTTTCAATTGTTTTTTTTATTTCTTTATGATAATTTAGAAAACATAATGCAAGTGGGAACCATGATGCATAAAATCCTTCTCTATGTGATGCAGTACTGGAAAAGTCGATCCTGAATATTTTTTTTTCTTTTAAATTAGATTTAATTCATGTATTTTTCTGTTATAATTTTAACACCTTACACCTAAAATCCTATTTCTGAACAAGAAGGTAAATTATACATTATTGGCAGGGAAAGCGAAAGGCTGCAAGGTGGGAGGAATTGCCTTGCGGTTGTATTTCCAGTAGAGAGTACCTATGTTCCTTCTGCAAATGCATGAGAATTTGGAAAGCTTGTTGAAGATGTCACCAGAAGATTGTGCAGGCTAGGAAGACAATATGTATTCATTTATGACTTTTTAAAGTTCGGCTAAACATTTTTTTACCTGTTCCTCAATTGGCAGAATTTAAAAATGTGTTGTGGGGTGCAGAAATCCTTGTTTACTAGCCCACACAGCAATGAGCCTGAACGGCACCTTGGCACGGCTGCCTTGCCCTGTCCTCCCTGCTGGAGGGAGGTGACACTGAGAGTGGGCACAGGGGGAGTCTTGGCTAATGCTGCCACGAGAAAGAAGAAGGATGTCATCCCTTCAATTTGCCTAAATTCCTGTTCCTCTTGTTTCGTTTTTATGTAGTGCATCTCGCAGAGTTCATCAGAAAATCTCATCCCAAATCTTTGACTAAAAAAGATACTTTAGATTGGCAGATTAAGACTATTTTAAGGTATTATTTTTATCCAGTGGGGAAAACAAACAAACAAAAAACCACAACCAACAACAATAGTATTTTCATTGTGACATTGGTATGAAGTTAAGATCTGGGGAAAACAGGCCCTTGGCTTTTGAGCTATACAAGCAGACTGTGCTCAGTTATAAATTCCTAAAACATTTGCTTAGTATTTGCTTCACATGTCTAAGCAATAGAGCCTACTGAATCAACTACACAATTGGAAACTTCTCCCCAGAGTCCTTGGAAGCCTGTTAAGTAAATGTTAATACACTGTGGATTTTAAACACAGATATACATGTTTATTCACAACATTCTGAAATTCATGAGCCAAGGTTCAAAGGGCCCAAATAAATCACCAGTTTGAATACAAGATTGTCAATGCTCTAAGAAATTGTTAACCATGATGTTATATTAGATCTTGAACTTCTGAATATTTTATTTTTCTTTTTATAAGTAGTGTTTCACTAGAAAAAAGAGAGGGTAGGGGTAAGCTTCTGCCCACATCAAAACAGTTCTATTTTTATAGCTGTTATATACTTATGGTCATATAACTGCAACTGGATGAAATTTTTCCATGTGAACTATATATATATGTATATATATGCTAGATTCAATTTCTTACAAAAGGGGGTCTTCTTTTAATGGAAAATGTAAATGAATTATCAGAAGTGGAATGCCTGTAAACTGTAGAGGTTTTAAAGAAAGGCTGTATTCTGTTTCAAAGAGGTGCCTTCATTCTTAATCAGAATTCTCTTTTGGGTGCCTTCTACTCCCATTCTCTTATGGAAGCCATTGTTTGCCTTTCTCCTCGTCATACTGATAAATGTAGCTGTTATAATAGCACAAACAGGCAGACATCCTCTCCAAGGGCATCACAACAGCCTTTAACATAATGCACTTGTTGGCAGAGAAAAACTTTGATGAGGAAATCCATGAACACTTGAGACCAGTTCAGTGTGGTATGTGTTCTGATGCTCTCAGCTCTTCCTCATGATTTTATTTATAATTGATTTTATTTTTGTGTAAGAAAAATGCATAAACTTTCTATTGAGACATTGCAGGTATTTAAAGAGAGTTTGCCGTTCAGAACTGGACAGCAAGAAATACTGAGTTCAGGTGAAGCCAAGCTGTCTCTAAGTAAGGAAGACTGAAAATAAGTGAGCTTCCTCAGAAGTAACCTGCCACATAAATACTTGTGAGCTTTTCTTCAGAGAGCTGAGCTTCTATGATAATTGCTTGCTAAGAATGGTGACTTCTTCTTCAGATATGTTAAATTTGAACAAGAATCTCCTTGGTTAATCTCCTCTTTGTCCCTTCCCATGGTCAAGTCTGGCTTTTTCCACTTGTAGCATAGCACGATCCAGACCCCGTCAGTTTGATGCACTTGGAACCTGCCCTAGTGCCTCCCTTCCTGCTAATACCATTCCAGTTTATTTTCACACCTTCACCAATATTCTGTATATTTGCTCTCTCTATATATTTGCATAGTTTTTACATTTCTTGTGAACACAAATGACTTTATATATTCTCCTATATAAGGAGGAATCTCTATATAAGATTCCTTATCATTGCTATTTTATTATACTGTAGAGATCTATGTTCATACTCGGTATCTGGCTTGAGGAGGAATCACAATGTGTCATATGGATTTTATTTTGTTTCAGAGAGGCATTTTTATGAACAGATTTGTAGGATATCAGGCATCTGGCAATGCTTTCTCTTGAAAACCTGAAATATTGTGAGACAAGGAATGCTGACAAACTGTTAGAGGTTTATGGGGTAGACTGTCAGGTGGGCCTAATTTCCAGGGAACACAGAAATGCAAGAGAGGTGTAAGGAAGAAGCTGTGAGATGTAAGGGATGTTTTATGCCAGTATTTCACAGAAAGAAATTGAAAGAGAGCAGTGATGAGGGAAAGTTTTAAATTCTGGAATGTTAACTTAAATGTGAGAAAGTGAAACCCCACTCTGATATCTGTGCACTATACAAGAGTGTGGAAGAGAACTTATTTGAATGCTGTGAATTAGCTAAAACTGAGCTTGGATTACAAGCAGAGCTGAACACTACTCCAGATTTTAAATTAGTTTCAGCAACAGCATGACTGCAGTAATGCCGCAGTGATTGTGGAAGAACAGTACTAACAATACTGCTGATGAGCCTAAGGTCTGTGTATGCAGCTTAGCTGCTTTCAGTGATGCAGGGGAATCACAGTTGTAACAAGTTTATTTCAGGAATGAAAAAACAGTCTTGGAAAAACTTACAACCATGTGGAGCTCAGATGTGAGGTTGGCACTGACCTGTTAGCCTGCTGATGAACTGGCCACGTGGAGTGCCAAAATTATCTGTGTCTTTATCACTCTGCTGTTATGTCTGTATCACGGCTGGCTCGAATTCAGGCTTGCTTGCTGAGATTTGTTTAGGTTTTAACTTGGGAAATAATAACATTTGCTTGGAGTTTTGGAGATTATTGGCAATCAACTTGTTTAAATAAATAAATAAGGCCAAGGTAAAATGTGACCAAAGACGAGCAGAATGTTCCTAAGGGACATGTTCAGTGCTTGATTGCCTTTGTGAGGTTGCATGGATATAATTAAGGTCAGGACAACATCAGCATTTGGAAACTCGGTTGAGAAGCATTTTCAGAACTCTGGTCAATTTAGTAAGATAGAGAATTTTTATAAACGCACCGCCCCAACAAAATATGTCCGTGGGACGTTCAAAGCAGTTGTGCAGATATTAAACAGCTGGTGCACCCTCCTCTGGGAAACTCATTGCTCTGATCAAGCTCCCCTTTCTGATGGGGGAAAAAGATAAAGTAAAAAATAGCAAATTCTTGCTGGAGCTGCACTCTCAGGGGTTCATTCCTGTCTTTTGCCTTCCTTGATTCACAGGCCTGTGTTCTGGCTTTCACCTCAGCCACTGCTCGCTGCAGTCAGAACAAACCTGTGCTGCCAGCCGCCCTGCAATGTTATCATTAGGAAGACAATGGTGCATTAATATAGCTGTGGTAGGAAAAATAAACAATCCATTTAGTTTGATGTGTTTAAACTGGTTTATGTTTGCTTCATCTGGAAAAAGTCCAAGTAGAGGGCACCCAGGGTCATACTTTGGTGGTTTTCTTGAAGTACTACAGTCCTCATTATGCAGCAGATTTTAACCTTGATAGGAAGAGCTGGATCGGAAGATGGGAGATAAGATGTTTCCTCAAGTACTTATCCTCCATATCGTCCACTTACATAGGTCCTGGGGAGATCTCAGCACACAATGCAACCTCCTGCACCCAGCACCTGGTGGTACCTCCTGCTGGAGGGGAAATGGTGGAGAGGGCCCGTACCCTGGCTGGGGAGGATGGATGAAATCAGGAGGAGCGATGTGGGCGATGTTCCTCTGGCGCAGTCAGACCAAGGGATGTCACAAGGCGCTTCCTAGCCAGCAGGAGTCAAATCCAACATGGAGCAAGCCACACTTCAAAAGCACTCCAAAGAAAATTCAGGCACTATTATTTCATTTTGGGCAGCTTTACTTCCTCTCATCAGTCAGTGGGGTCCTGTGCTACTGCCAGCAAACATGCCAGCCATCTGGGAGTTTTTATTTTTCTAGTGATCCAACAACTACGAAGCATGCCAGGCTATTTGTACCATCTGCCACATAAATGTCATTTCAGCAAAAGGATGCTGGACACCTGGGGACCTAGAGTTCCAAATCCTTTTAGAGGGGAAATCAGTGTCTCCCACAGCAGAATACAGGTTGTTTGGATCACCATCTAGCAAGAGACCAATGTAGGACAAAGTAGTAATATTTATGGCTCATAAACAGTTCTCCAATTCTCTCTTTTTGGTTTCTTGTGGGGCTTTTCTCTTTCTGTCTTTTTGACTGTGGGGATCCAAAAATGACTGCACTAAGGCTCACAAGTGGATGGACATTTTCAGCAAAGTAATCATGTCATACAATCTCTGGCAGAAATTGTTCAGCTTTTTAAACATATTTTCTACATCTTTAAAACCAGAAAGGAGCTCTTGTTCCATAATTCAGAAAGGAGGATCAATGCATTTGAAGCTGCCTACCAATGGGTTTGAAAGCAGATAAGAGTTTATGAAGGTCAAAATATTTAAAAACTTCTTGGTCTTGCAGCTGGAACTATACGCAACACATAACATCTTTAGGGAGCCCAGGATTTTGAAGAGACTTAGGGATTTGGCTGTGGGCTTCTATTTACAAAAGGAAGGACATCTTCTTTGGGGATATATATGTGTTTTTATGTTATTTTTCACTGTTATAGCTGAGTTTGAAAGCAATTTTGGACAACATATGGGTGACTGAGAAAGAACAAAGTTCATCTATTTGTGTTTCTGAAGGTGGTTTTGAAAATGTCCTAATACTGTCAAATATTAAAAAATATGGGGCATAGGTGTATAATTTGTAAGTTTGGTGTGTTATTTTCCTAAATCAAATTTTGCAGTTATTAATCAAATATTGCACTCAGAGGACATCAAAATAGCAGTCTGAAATGAGGACTTTTGTTCTTAAAATTTTCAGCCAGCTGAGGTTCAGATTATGTGCTGGAATTGGACAATGAAATGGAAGTAACATGGCATTCACTGATTTCTGCTGTTTTGTGATTTTAATATAATTACATTTCTCAGCATGTTTTTCATTGTTAGGAACATAAAAAGAATAGTGCCTTAGTCCAGTAATTTTTCTTTCGTGTTGCGTATTTAAAAATTGGATAGGCATTGCAATTTTTTTGGTCCTTGTTTATTACCATTGACAGTTTATTTAATTGAAGAGATCTCTGCAGACAGTTTAGACAGCCCTTACCCACCAGATGAACAAAGATAAATCAGCCTATGTGTTTATGCTAGGATTGCTTTGTACATTTTCTTCTTTGCTTTTGCTCACTCTCTCTGCTTTCCCCTCCATTTTATTGTAGTAAATATTGTCCCCATGGAGGATCTCACTGATGTGCTCACTCTGTGATTTGCATTGTATTTCTTTTGTCTGTACTACATCCATGTTCCCTGAAAATTTTAACTCAGAGCCATTGTTCATCCTTTTGCTCTTCTGTTCATATGCCAGTGCAGCTCTGCTAATTTTGATAGGAGGAAATAGGACACTCTCTGGGCCTGTCCTTAATCCCATATAATTACACAGAAAAAGTTGAACTAATGCTGCAAAATACTAAACCCCTGACATCCCTTGGAGAATTGTATGGCAATTACTGAATTTCACTCAGCAGAACAGAACAAAAAATTACTTTTTATTTTGGAAAGCACAAATATTTAAGAGCACTATAATGGTCAAAAGAGTATGAAATAGGACTCTGTTTTAATCAGAACACTTAGCAAAATAACATAGTCTCCCTTTCTATGATGAGAATGAAAGTGCCGAGCCATTTGGCAGCTAGATCCTCTTGCTGACTAAAGGATTTCCCCATGCAGTATAAAAATGTTACGATACTGCACCTTTATTACCCATCACTGTTTTCTGTTGAACATCATTAAACTTAGTCCTTCTGTACTGTCTGGTTCAGTCTGCTTCTTGTGCTGACCTTTTCAAGCCCTTTCTCCCCAAAGCATGCTGTAGGGGAAATTCAGGGCTGGGTACCTGGGGAGTCCTGGCTGCAGCACAAGCCACAGCTAGCCACAGTCCTGAATCAAAATGGACGTTTCTGAATCAGAGCCCAAGCTGGGGAGAAGGGAGGCAGACATACTCATTTTCATTGAATTTTGCTGGGAGCTGGGTATTTAATTATCCTCAACTGCTCTGAAAGATCTAAGACTCATTTTGGCAGGATACCATTGTTTCTCTGCCTGCTAGAGCCTGCTGGACCCACACTGGGTTTTCCTCTCCTCATAGGCCTCTCTCATGGACTTTGGTTTGTCTGTTAATTGGAGAACAGTATGAGTCTGCTCTTGCTGGAACAGAAAGTAGAGAACAGATGTAGAAGTCTGAGGCGTATGGGCAAAAGTAGCTCCTTCAGTTTCACAGAGGATAATCTGCTGTAAATACATTTACCATTCCTTCCAAGAACATTGCAGGTCTTAGGCCTGAAATGAAGGCAGAAAAGCACACTGCTTTGTGTTACACAAACAGATATGAGGAAAGACTCTCAAATATCTGTTTTTCTGATCCCCAAACTTTATTGTAATTGGTACCGCTTCACAACTTGAGTCCTTCCTCCCTGCCATGCTTCCTTCAGGCTTCATGTGAATGAGAAACTTGCTGGGTGAGGTTCATAATGAGCAGATTACCTACTGTTTGATGACATCTTGCCCAGAACTGCTCTAAAATGCAATGTGGGCTTTTAAAAATCCTAATTAATACTTTGGCAGAGATATTTGGAAAATTATAGATTTTTCATGTCACAGAAAAAAGTTTTAAATAAGCAGCCACCGAGCTGGGCTGGCTGGAGGAAAGGTTCCTTTAATGCCTGAAAAGTAAGTGTCCCCTTTGTAGCACTTCCCTGCTAATCTCCAGGAGATGTGGAGTTCATAGAGAATGGGAATTCAAAAGCAGTTCTGCTGGAAATGGCTGATAAAGATGATTGTGCTGCAAAACATGACTCTCAGAGGCTTTTTTCCTCTGAAGGTGTGTGATACACTGTGGATTGAGAAAAGTGTCTCTGAATAGAGTTAGACTTTTATGCTGCGAGTAGTGATTGTGTAGCCCCATTAGTTGTGGCCCCACCAAAATCATACTCGTGGTCTCAGTGAGTAGATGAGCCTCCTGAATGAACCACAGATGTTAATCTGGAAAAAAAAAAAAAAAAAAAAAAAGGCACATAATGTTATGTACATAACAAAGTGCTTGGCAAGCTGAAGGAAAACAGTGATTTGTATTGTTATTATTATTTAATATACAAATAAAGGCCTCACTGGGCTGAAATTGAAATTGAATTTCAGCAGCCTTTCTGGAGGCAATTAAAACCATTAGCTTCATCAGCCAAGGCCAGCGTTTTAATGTCTCTGAAACACTCAGGCTGCCAAAGTTAATTATTCATCCTTTTCTTAATTGGATTCAGATTGCATTTTAAAGGTGCAGCTTCAAGAGGGTTGGCTGAACCTTAATTTTTCAACCCTACCTCTCCTCCCTTCTCTCTCCCCAAGAAATGTCTCAGAAGAAGTCATTTCAAGCCTTTGTAGAAGAGTTGGAGAGTGGATTTCAGGCCAGGCCAGCAGCTGATCATCTCATGGCAGATCTCAGTCAGCCTGGTGAACAGGGCAAAAATCAGACATCATTGTAATTGGTTTTGTGATAGTAACACTACTTTTAGATGGTAAGCTGGCCAAAAGAGACACAGAAATATGACTTGTTCTTATGCTAAGACTTGGGGAAAATGCAGTTGTCATGTCTTACATTTCCACTGGTAAACAAATAACTTTGGTTTTATAAAATGTTTACACTATATAAAAACTTGCAAAATATCATACTCTGAATTCTACCAATAATTCACACTCTAAAATGCAAATGATAAGTATGATATAGTTCTTAGATTGCAGGCTTCATTTCTTAAGGCTGTAAAACTGTTTTTTTTTTTGTTTGTTTGTTTGTTCAAAATTTGATGGATTTTTTTTGGAAGAAATTGCTTTTCAGAACAGAGGATTCAAAAGTAGTTTAGAAAATTAAATTATTCTTTCATGGCTATGTTGTCAAGTTGTAATTTGGTATACAGACACTGCTTTTCATCTCTGACAAATGTCGTTTTAAGTAGTTGAACTCAGCCCTTCCACATGTTGCCTCTAAAGGCAAACAGGGAGGGATATTCTGCACTATGTAAAGAAGAAAAGTTTAGATTAGCACTTTCCCAAAATGTCCCTTCTCTGGACAAAGCCAGAGGTACACCTTCTGCAAAGGAGAAGCCAAGGGGTCAACTGACTGAGGGATGAATAAGGAAAAACAGCAACAGGAATGCAGAATTCACAAAAAATAAGGGAAAACCTGGATGGGGATGCTGAGCAAAGAGGGCCCTGTGCTGCCCAGACAGATGCTCTGATCTGACCTGTTGACGTTTTCAGTCTCTATAGACCATTTAGCTTTTTGATGGATTGCTGTGCTGTGTGGTATATATGGTTGCTTTTTAATATTACATAAATAAATATGTTTTCTGATCTAGATACAGCTAACAATTTTTAGAGTACAATCTTCCAAACAAGCCTTTCAGCTTCAACTGACTTTTTCCAGATCCTCCAGAGATGAAAAGTACCATCCCATTATAATAATATATTTTCATCTTCCTGTGCAGTTATTTTTAAACTGAGGAGTTAGATGTCACTCGTTTTCTTGTTATTAACAACATCATAAAAGAAAAATATACATTTGAGGTCTGAACTGGTGTCTTTCCAGGATCGTTTCTCAGGCCATCCGGTTGCCTATGAGTTTCCAAAATAAAATTGTTGAGCAATGTGCTAACTTCTTTTATGAGTTAGAAGTAGGGTAAGACAATAGACTATAATATTTCAGATGGGTGTAACTGCTGAATCTGTCAGATCTTTGTCCACATTATTAGTGACACTTGCAAGGTAAAGACTGTCACAGGCTAAACTAAAAGGGTGGGAGTTTTATATGGAGTATGAGTTTTTGATTTAAGTGTTTCTCAAAGCTGAAACTGAGAAACATCTGTCTTTTATAGTGTTCATGATTACTAACACTCATGACTGCACGAGCTTGTTTCCTAGTGTTTCAGCTTGCTGCGGACTTTAGAAGATGACCTTATGACCTCAAAGAAGCAAAATCTTTTAGAAGCAAAGAATAATTTAATGTAGATTGGGACAAGTGTGAGAATCATCCTCATGGGACTAGTTCACAGGTTGCTCAATGTTTTATTTGCTACTCTTTAATGCTATTTTCTTTAGTAATAACATTACAGCCCGATTAGCATTTTTGTGCTGACTACAAGATCATCCCAAATTACTGTCTTGTATTCCACGTCATGAACTAAGTCAGAAAAACTGCAAATAGACAAGCTGAGGTAAGATGAAATCAGCTCCTATCAGAGCACTGGGATTTATAGAAAATTGTTTCTGAATTGATGAGGCCCCACATTTTGTCAGTCCAGGTATTTCTAAAAAAACTGCATGCATATACTGTGAACGCAGACACACACCATCTAGCTGTGGTGTAACAGCTGGGGTGTGAGGAGTTAGTGGAGACCTGGTATTTTAAGTACAGGTTCTCTTCTCTTCCCCATCATATACCTGTCTTTAGAAATGAGGCTGCACATGCTGGGAGTCATTCCAGGCCTCTTTGTGCTGTATCCCTTACAACCAATTTCATCCACAAAAATGAGTTGGTTGCAGTGGCGGGAGGCGATACAAGCAGGGACTGCTCTCTGGTGCAACTCCAACCTGACAGTTCAGTTTGAGAACAGCTATCAGAGGCCTCTACCTTTTCCTTAATAAAAAAACGATTCAGAACTACCTACAAGATTTTTGTCCCTCACACTAGACAAGACGAGAATGTGAACTTCAGTGATGTTGCTTTTGAAACAGTTGTTAGCAGACAGATGGGGGTATTGATTTAAGAACATCGTTTGTGGAGCATTGTCAGATTTTGGTCGTGTTTACCAGAGGCAAGAGCGATTTCCAGTTCACAGATGTGGGTACCTATGTAAGTTATTTTAGGTTTGAATGGCTTGTTTATGTTTTGTTTAGGAGTGTTGTTTTTTTTTTTTTTTCTTTGTGGTTTCCAACTAATAGGGGCTCCACCAGGGAGTGCCTGACTCATGCCTTGTCTTGCCCTGCAGGGTCTTCTGGAGGAAGACTGGGCTAAAGCCCAGAGAAACTACTTTCTTAGAGGCATGTTAGTTATGATAGAAATTAGTTAGAAAAGGATGTCTATGTGATTATTATCTTCTTATGCATGTATAATGGAAAAAGAAA
The DNA here is from genome assembly GCF_011077185.1 of Oxyura jamaicensis. NCBI lineage: Eukaryota > Metazoa > Chordata > Aves > Anseriformes > Anatidae > Oxyura > Oxyura jamaicensis. The sequence goes on along the minus strand of NC_048907.1, from coordinate 13,245,066 downwards.
AGCTTTTGATTTTCGCCTGTTTCCACTAGATGTGTCCCCTGCATCTTCTGTCCTTGCATGTGATCTTAAGACATTTCCTTGGCAGACATTATCCGCCTTTGCCAATGCAAACACTGTGATAGCCCACTGGAAATAGAAATGAGTGCTGAGCAGCTTTCACCTCTGTAAGGAGAGTTTCTGGCTGCAGGTGTTGGGAGTGAAAGGAGTGAAAGCAAGCCTTGAATTGATGAGAAATCCTCCTCCCTCTGGAGAACTAAAAGTCAACCATAGCAAGAGAAACGGATGTGTATCAGAGCAATCAGGAAATGAGGTCCATGCATTTTGGATGTGAATATCCCTGATGAGGAAATCATTTCAAAACTGCCCAATTTACCATGGAAGTTATTCCTGTTTCAGGAACAATCTGTGAAAGCTATACATGGCTTTTTTGGGCAATGAGGAGAGGCAGAAGCTCTTTCGTAGAAATTAAGTGGACCTTTTAAGCTGGTCCAGCACACAGAACTCTTTTGTCTCTGTAATTGATGCTATCCAAGTCAGGGGCAAGAAATGTGTCTTTGGCTGAAAGAGAAAAAAACATACTAGAGAGCTGCATCATATTTCCTAGGAACTGTAACACCATAGCAACAGTTGTCTTTCAGTGCTGCTGCTGCATCGCTTGATAGTGCTCACATTGCTGGGAGAGTCAGAATCGGTTCTGCTGTGAAACTGACTGCACGTGAGCTGGTACTGTTAGTGGATAATTACAGGAAAAATGGACATATGCAGTGCATCATTTTTGTCTGTGTATGCAATGATTTTTTTTCTAAGAAACACGCGGCATTTTTTTCCCTGCTATAAAAGGAATTTTAAGGGGAAATTTATCAGTAGAACTGATGGGGTCAATAATCTTTGATGAAATACTTTGCATGGCAGGAAATGATATTGTGTGTGTGGAAATAATGTAAAATCCCAAACTGTGAGGATGGATTATTTATATTAGACAGATTTACTGTAGAATAAATAAATAAATAAAAAGGAAAATATATCGGTTCTTTCAGTATTTTTTTTTGAATTAATAAATATTCTAAATGAGTTTTCAGCCAGGAATTAAATGTATAGTGAATAGATGTTGAAATAAAAACATAGCATTAAAAAAATATATAATAATAATAAAAATAAAAATTTGGATTGACTACATATTTGTTTTCAGATGTTCAGTTTATGAAAATGTCAGCTCTATCCAAATTCAAGTCAGGAGAAATGTTTGAAAATTCTTCTGAGATGAGAAGGCTTTTCCCTGCCTAGTTCTGTTCTACTTATTATATATTAATGCTGCCTGGCTCCCTTTGTTAGGTGTGGCTTTTTTGTCATTCTTGTACGTGAACTTGCATGGAAAATTATAACATGCTTTCTGATCAAGTTAGGATGAAGAGACAAAACAAAATGTCCCTCCCCCTTTGAACCTACCCAAGTTTAAAATATATCCTAGTGTTGGGTACTGTGGAGTCACAGACTAAATGCTCATGAAAATTGAGTTACTTCTACAAAAGGTGCCTGTACATAAAAATAGAGGCTGAACCTAGAGGTTTACACTCTGGCCGCTCTTGCTGGGTCTTTTCTCTGGTTTTCCATTCTGTGGATGTTAGTCTACCTCCTTCAACAGGCACTGAAAACATGATACATTAAACAAAACAAGTGGGCTATAAATGGCCCATGATTTATGGGTTATCTTGGTTTGTCAGTTCTCACTGCTGTGAAGCACTTCTGGTATTTGCACAACGATGTAAATTATTGCAGCATGAGAGCATTAGCAAAGTGCCCTGCGAGCTGTGAAATATCCCATTGCTGACATTGTTTGTGCAGCCCAATAAACTGCTCTAATCTCAGGCTATCTCAGCAGTAGAGGAGCTAACTTGTTTTGAGGAAATACTGACTTATGAAATGCAAGAGGGAACCAAAATGCCACAGGAATGTGCATGCCCCGGCTGTGCAACTGACAGTTCAGACGGCTCTTCATTTTGCACGTCAGAAACAGCAGTGAATGACCATCAACATCACCTTATATATGGGGACACAGGAAGAGGAAAAGCTACATGCAGGAGGGCTGACCTATAGTTCAGTAATGTAATAAATCAACTAATAACGTTTTTTTGTTGTTGTTTGTTTTTTGTTTGTTTTCCCCCTTCTCATTTGTGTACAGCTAACGAGAGAACACCAGGTGGCCCTCTCCTCCATCACTTACATCGGCTGTGCTCTGTCCATCTTCTGCTTGACGATCACGCTGGTCACATTTGCTGTGTTGTCGTGAGTGGTTTTAAGTTAATACCTGCTGAGAACCATAGTGCAGAAAAGCCAAACAATGCATTTCAGGCCACTGATTTGGATCCCTTTAGGTGCTCTACAACCTTCCTTAATTCGATCCTGCACATGTATTTGTAATGGTGGGTTATTTCTTCGTTACTTTAATTTCCCGAAATGGGGTGGTCTCTATATAGCGAGCTATTTCCATGCTATACGTGATTTTTAGATTTATTTATTTTTTTAAATGTCCATGTTTTGCCATAATTCAGGAATCTTGCAAGGAGGCTGTTGAGTGTTTGATCAGGAGCTAAAGGCAAACACAGTATCAGCAAGGACTGCAGTATCACACACACTCTCCCCACTAGATATTTCTTGGAATTGCTTGGAGTGAAATGAGCAGTACTTCCTTCTGCTTTGCAACCATCTTTTCTGTAAGGCAGTGAGTGTGTTTATAAGCCATGTAGATGTCCCTTGACAGGAAGGCTCAGTCAACATTAGACGCCTCATTTTTGTTTTGTAAGGATTGGTTGCAACTGCATCATATAATCCACAGTTATTTTCAAGTATCTTTCTGTTCTCTGTTGGGTGAGAGTACTAATATGTTCCTTTGGGAGGATGAAGGACACTGTAGGAAGTGTGAAATTCACTCTCTCTTGTATTTAAATCCTCTAGATCCCTGCACCCTCACACCTGTAACATGGCAGCCCCTTTGCTGTGCTTTCTGCACTGGGAAGGTTTTTGCTGTGGGCACTTACGTCCTCTTTGCCTGTTTATGTTTCAGTAGTGACAGCTGAGTTTGAGTCCCAGCTAAGCTTGATACAAACATTTCTGAAAAAAGCTTTTATAGAGGTTTCTGTTTAAAAAATAGAAAATCTGACAAGGGGTGAAATAACTCATCCAAGTTGCACAGCAGATTGGGATCTTAACAAGGAATGTGATTCCTGTCTCCTTTCTTGTTAAGCACTAAACCATGTTCTTCCTATGCAGGAGTTCAAGTTCTGATTTCTGTGCCTAAGCATGTCTTTTGGATGTCCTGTTAAGAGGCCAGTTTCTAGGAAAAAGGGTTTGCTGAAACCCAATAAACTGATTGCAATGTTTGTTTGTTCCAAAAAACTTATTATTTCCAAGTCTCAAGATCTGTGTTGGTCATACTTGGATTAAGTGTGCAATGTGTGGCAAAATCCAATCTAAACAAGTCCAATGTCTGCCTATCTGGCATTGCGCTATTGGCATACTTAGACTAAGGGGAATGATCTGCTCCATTTTTGTCTTGAGTGCAAAACTGGATGTTAGAGTGTTTAGAAAGGAAAATCAGCAAAAGAAGCTGATACTGCTGCAGCTGGGCTGAAAACTCATTGAGAAACTGGAGGCAAACAGCACACTTGGAAAGAGAGTTTGGACCCAGCTGACTCTCACAGTGTTAAGCACCCCACCTACATACAGAATCATTCAAACTGCCAATTAAAAATAATTTGATTAGGTTTTCACTGGAGAGCGGGGCCTCATTAGACAGCTGAAGTGAAATTTTGCAATGCAGCGATAGCTGATCATGAGGTAAGTGGAGAGGAACGTGGCAAGTTCTTTGCTACTCTGTGTCCTGGCAAGGATGGCTGCTTCCCAGGGGGGGCAGTCCTGATTGCCTTCTGGGCAATGACACTCCAGTTTGTGACTACACGAAGCTCCTGGTAAGAAAGCCATTGGCACCAAGCAGTGCAACCTGTGTCTGGGTTACTTTTAGGACATTGATGTGTTTTTTAGACTCCCTCTTCACTCCCTTCTCATGGAACACTGGCTGAAACAGCACTGGAAGAGCAGGGAAAGCAAGCCATCATCTGCATCGAGTTCATGTCATCCTGCTGAAGTGGGTGTGCACAATGTATCACCAGCTGTTCCAGAAGTCATCACAATGCAGCGTGATGCAGTGAAAAGATGGGAGTGGGTACTGTTGTGCAGAGGAAGCACTGCCATTCATGCAGCCAAATGGTCCAGGTCTCCCAAAACAATTAAAGCTGCCAGTAGGGACTGGCAGGCAGCATGGATCGAAAGAGAAAACTTGTAGTCATTACTACTGTTCCGTATTTTAAAGAAAATAATAAAATTATGCAAAAGGCCCGAAATGTTCAGATAAATGTTTTTGGTTTATATTCCTATATAAACCAAATATATTTCCTATTTCTGGAGTACAGAAGCAAAAGGTAAGAAGGCTGCCAGGAAACCATGTCCTTGGCCATTTCCTGCCAGCTTTTGCAAAGACAAGAGAGACAAAGTTCATATAATGTTGTAATCATGGTCAGTGCTCTATCAAGACAGGCATTGCCCGTATGTGTAAGCAGCTATATTTCTTGTGCTAAGAAGTGACACTTCTAAAGTTAAAACTTTTAAAGTTAAAACTTTTAAAGTTAAAACTATAACGGGATCCATTTCAAGTTCACTTACTCTGAATACAGGCAAATCTCAACAAAATACAAATGGAAACTTTGTAGTACAGTCTGGGCTAGATGGTGCAAGATGCTGAATACTTTCTGTGAAGTGCAGATCTGATGTCCCTCCTTGACAGCTCAGCACCATTCAGAATCAAGGCCTTTGCTAATATTCCATCACGAGTCATTAGCAGAGCTAGTTAATGTACAAATCAGATTGCTGCTGCCTTCAGGATGGTGGCAGAGTAAACAATAAACCAGGTAGGTACCACTCAGTCCTGGTGGAAAATGTGCTGAAAAGACATTGTGGTAACCCCACCAGGGCAAGAGACGGAAAGCAAAACAAAATGCTTTCTGATAAATCATAAATGTGTTCACGTTTCTTGGAATACCATCTTATTCATGTGTATTTCTGTCTTCTGCCAGGTCTGTGAGCACCATCCGCAACCAGCGCTATCATATCCATGCCAATCTGTCCTTTGCTGTCCTGGTAGCTCAGATCCTGCTTCTCACCAGTTTTCAGTTCAGCCCTGGAATGGTAAGTGCAAGAGAGAGAATGGCTGCGCTTTTGCAAAGCATCTGCATGGTGTGAATGCCTCATGCAAGAAGGTGTCAGTGGCAGGTGAGATCTCCCATTTTTAACACGTCTTACCCAAAAATGCCATCCCACAATCTGGATAAAGCTTTCTGTGAGTTCAGTAGTGTTATGATAGTATCTGTGCATGCCTGTTTGCAAAACAATTCTGTATTGGAGAAGGTTGTATTAATTTTGTATTTAGGTAGGGTGGTAGTTTATTTGTATTTCTGTTAGGTGATTGATTTTTCTTTCTTTCTTTCCTCCATCCTTTTTTTTTTTTTTTTTTTCTTCAAGTCATCTTATTCTTGCTGGAAGGTAATGAGCTTCCTGGTAGAACTTTCACAATTTATTCTGCTTTCTTGGTCAGCAAAGCAGAAGGTCTTTTTGTTGTTGTTGTTGTTCATGAAGTTTTATTTATGTGGTAGAATATGCTGTTGTTTTGAATAGCAGATTTATTGTTCACGATCTCTACTCTGGAAATTTAGATATTTTTAAAATATCATACATGTTTATTTGACCTGAGTCATAATCAATGAGAAAGGTAGAACAAGCATTGTTTACCTAGCCAGAGGTGGCAGAAAGCATTGCCTCTAGGTTTTAAACCAAGATCCTCAGTACTGCAAAGCACATATATACTTCCTAGGCAACTTGGGCAACTATTGAAGCAAATGACGTACATGTTCATATTGCTTATCTGGAACTTAAGCTTTAAGCAAGTTTAGGCTTTTTCTGCTTTATCATGAAGACCTGAACTTTAAGTTACAGACTGATTTTATAGCTTTTCTACTGTAGGTGGGAATTCTTATACAGAGTGCCACAGTCTAAACCATCAGAACTGGTACCTAAAACATGAATTAGACTCAGTTAAGATGAGTATGCCAAGGTAACTATATTACACACAAGTGAAAATGATTTGTTCCCACTGTTAAAAAATAGGATTAAATAATGCTATTTTAAATCACATAAGATCTGTTGATGTAATGTCCCACTTGAAAAAGGCAGAAACAAAAACTGATTTTAAAATAATCTTCCAGTGTGTTCTGTTTGTGTAATGGGCAAAACTTGGCTGCTTCTCTGGTCAGCTGTTGCTCCATATTATTTTGGACAAGCAAAAAGGAGTTTCTACTAATCTTTTATTCTTCTCATTCTTAGTACCAGTAAATAAGAGGTTTGCATACTTTTAATTTTGTCAATACAAAAACTACTTAAATTTATATTCATCTCAAATGGCATACCTTGAGCTTCTGTTAAGTTTATAAATATTGTCTGCTTTTACATAGGTTATTATTACATGTGGATGTACAAACTCTTTGTAAATCTAAGTTTGTACTCCTCCAGGTATGAACAATCTTAACATCCAGGTAGGTCCTCAGTTAAGATAATGTGCAAGGGTGAAAATAATAGGGAATGGTTTATATGAAAAACAAAATCAGCACAGTGGAGAGCAACAAAGGATGTAACCTTATACAGAAGACAAAGGTAAACCAGGTATTAAAATAATCCTCTCTAATTAAGTATAGAGCTAACATTCTGCTGAATAGCATAGGCTGGAAGGCAACATAGGCTGGAAGGCAACAAATGTTGCCTGAGCATAAGAGGTGTCTTATTCTCACAATTTCTCTTTTTTGTAGCCAATCCAGATTTTCAAACAATCCAGCTGAACCACTTCTGATAAAGCTGTAAAAGCTTCTTCACACCTTACCAAGCCTTCATCACCTCCAGCCTTTTAAAATACTCCAAAGTGCTAGTTGCATTTCCTGCTTTTAGTTGGATATTGGTAGAGCTCATATTCTCCAGAGTCCTATCTCAGGTCCACCTACATTTATAGCATGCCCTGTTTACACTGACATTTGCATGTTCAGTTGAGAAGAGGTAGCTAAGCTTGTGAAGCACTCACATTGACTTATGTTGCAATTTAACAGGTGCATATTTTAATGTCTCTTAAACCTCTTCAAAACTGACTTCACTTATATTGAAATTATTTTTTATGAAACCAGACAAAATGTATCAGGTACTCCTTTTGGAAGTGGTGTAGGTAAATTCATGTAACATCAAAACCTGTATTGATTTCTCATATGTTTACCTACAAGGAAAACATAATTGGAAGCTCTCTGAGCCTGTTTTTATTTACATCCAGAGGGGCTGGTTCTCCAACCATTGATCTTTTCCATATATGATTATATTTTGGTGTGAATTGGCCACTATGTTTACCACTATGAATACTTTTTCTCCTTTAAAACCATAGCTCACAGAAAGCAAGCCTTTTTTATGCAATAGGCTTTCCAAAGTGAAACATTTCAGAGAGTCCCTGGATATTTCAGCCCTATCTCCTCTGTAACAGCAATAATTGTATGGCACAATACTGTAAAGATCTTGAAACTGAAAAGCATGAAGTATGTATCCGCTGCACTTTTATTTTTATTGTTATAACCTCTAGGGATCAGGAGTGTTGTGATTCATCCTTTTATCAGTCTTGTATACTTGTTTCTGCATGCTCTATTCTCACTAGCTTGGACATCAGTTTTAATACCTTTAATTGCTGCTGTAATTGGACTGCTAAATGGTAGTTTACAAAAAGAGGGAGGCAGTATGTACGCTAGAAGGTGTACTTAATCTTCTCCTTCTGCCAAAGGTGGGTATATTTAGTGCTAAACAGTTTATAAGTGCTCTGCTTGAGAGGACAGGTGGTACCAGTCTGCTTGAGGAAATGCAGTGCAATAAGGAATGGCATTGAATAAACAAACCATGAGCTCACAGCAGTTTCTTACATGACTGCCTTTAGACTCTCCATCCTTTTCCCATCTCTATCTCTAGGGATATTTAGTTTTTGATTCCAGATATAGCATGCAGTATTTCCCTGTTAATTTCAGATGTATTGTTTAATCATTTGCAATTTATACTACAGCATTTTTCCTTTTGGAGCAATGTTTCACTTACTAACCACAAAACTCAGCTTCCACAATAGGACTTTGATCTTCCTAACACATTCAGGAACATCTTTTTTTTTTTTTTTTTTTTTTTTTTTTTTAAATAGAAATTCTCAATTCCTAACATCAGTAGTTGGAGAAACAAAATGAATTTCTTTTGTTTGTGCTATAGGTATCCACTGAATATGAAGACTGTGTATCAGAGTATCATAAAGACTGCAGGGAAGGACATTTTCAGTTTGCTTTTTTAAAATGCCATAAAATTGCAACTCAAATTGAAAACACTATTATAAATTGGATTTAGAAAATACAAACAAATTTACCTACCTGCTTTAAGACTGTGCTCAATGAACAAATTAATATTATTTTCATAGAGGCATTTCTGAGAGACCACTTTACTTTCTCAACAACCATAGCATGACAGGCTTTGCTACTAGCTGGACTGATTTTTCTATTTCCACAGACTCACAATTAGTCAAGTGTAGGAATAATGGTAGTAAGATCTGTCTTTCTGTAAGTATCCTACTATACATAGCATGCATCCTATGATACAGAGTCACCTAGTTGTTTTTAATGTGTGTCTCAGCTTTGCAATGCCTTCTCTTTCAAGAAAGCAAATCTGTCATTTGAGGATGTTTTCAAAGTAGTAAGTAAGGCATAAATGTGGAATGAGTATTATGCAAAATTATGTACAGACCAGCCTCCTGCAACTGCGCTTATTTTTATTTTTCTGGTGTTTTGTGATGTGTATTGCTTGGCTACTCAAAAAAAATTGAAAGTATCCATTTGACAAGAGTAGCTTGTAAGTCAGCTTTATGTTGCATTTATATTTTTGTGGACTAATCTTCTGGAAGAAATCAAAAGGCATTAAAATTGATTTCATTGCCTTATGAGAAAGTTAACTGGAAAGGTTTTTACAGTTTTTGTCAAGAAGCAAATCTGGTTTAGTTTTATGTCACCAAACATTTTGAAATACTAAAACACAGATCTTACTTACATGAATTAAAACCAAAGTTATTGCTTTTTAATACATTTAATCACAGGGGATTTGCATCAGAATGTCCCTCTACTAGCACAGAACCAGCTGAGTAAAAATGAGAATTTACTGGAAGGCCTCAATTTTTATTATACTATCAAAGTTCCAACGTTTTAATTTTCAGTAGCCTACCAAGTACCAAACTATCAACAAAAAGAAAAAAATGCCACCACAGACCAGCTAAACTAACACGACAAAGGGAGCTACTGATTAACATCATGAAGACCACTGTGGCAACAAACTGGTTTCTACTGGTAATGCTTCCTCAGCACACAGGATCCCCCGGCCTGGTTAGCTTATTATGACTTGTTCAGATGAGAAAGGAAATCCTTGAAGAAGACGAAAAAATCTTTCTATGGACCAAATGCAAGCAACTCCTCCAAAATTCTGGAGGTGTCATAGTAGGGATGTTACAGCTACAAAGCAGAATGACCACCATCAGTATGCTACAGGCCGCAAAAATCAAATAAAGCTGGGACTCATTCCAAGAACATGTTTAAAATGTACCTTAACTGAAAGCAAACCAAACAAGGTTTTTGTGTGGTAAGATCACCGGCAGTCACATCTGTTCAATTACTGTATGATGAGAGAAGCCACTTGTGGTGAGACATCCTCGAAAAGCAATTAGTGGGGGAAAGGAGAATGTGCTGTGTGAATATGTGAGGAGTGGGGAAGAAGAAAGGGTTAGGTTACACAGTTTTACAAGGTAGACTGATAAGAGAAGTCTATCACAGAGGATTTGAACTGTCTGTAAGGAACCTACGGAGAAGAATTTCAGTTCTTTGCCTTAATCACTAAGTGTGTTCATGTCAAATATGGCTTTGCATACAGAAGGTGCATATTTCAGACTCAGTAACTGAGAATTCAAGCAGGAAGGCAAACTAGATGACCGCCATAGGATTTGAGAGCCAATTACAGCTTGCTGTAATTTTTAAAAATCTCTGTATTAGTGTTGCTAATAGAGGAATGTAAGAAACTTTTACAGAATTTCTAACCCGGACAGACAGACACTAGAATGCAATGTGATTTAACCTGTGTGTTATCCTATTTTTAATGTGAAGAACATCATAGAAGAGGGAGCAGGGTACAGCACAGTGTCTGTACCTTCACTTGTCTGATTTTCTTGTTTACAACAAACTCAGAAACAGGTGTTGAATCTGCAAATTTCTAATTTTTAAATATTGTATATACTTTAGTAAGAGTATCATTTATGCACAAATAAGCAATCAGTTTTGCTTTCCACAGCATGTCTGGCAATGGATTTTTGTTGTTGTTTGTAATAAGGTAAGAGGATTTGTTACTCTGCATCTATCTCAAAATGCTATAGAAAAATAGTCCTCTAGTGCTTTGTTCTTTAAGAATGTTTTACACCAGTGATTTAACATAAACGTAAAAAGAACCAGAATAATTGTAAAACCAATATGACTGCATCACAAAGAATTAATATATATTTTTTTGTTGTTCTAAATCTAGCTCCCTTGCAAGATCTTGGCCATTCTCCTTCATTTTTTCTTTCTGAGTGCTTTTGCATGGATGCTGGTGGAAGGATTTCATCTCTACAGTATGGTAATCAAAGTATTTGGGTCAGAAGAGAGCAAGCACTTATATTATTATGGAATTGGATGGGGTAAGCATTTAGGAGCTGCTTGCTTTTATTTTCTTCACCATGGAACAATTATATTCAGAAGCATATGTAAAACAGTGATCTTATGATCTGAGTTTGCCTTACTGAGAGTAGGTCTTAATCAAATGTTAATATGTATAGTCCCTAAACATAATCCCACTGCAGTAAATTCTTTGATATCACTAGGCCAGATCAATCCTAAATTAGCAAATCAGTAAGAGGAATAGGGGAGGGAGGCCTCACTACATTGGTAAGTTCTTTTTATTGTCAGTCCCCAGCTTTCTGTCATTAGTATATTTACTCTGAATACGAACAGAAATATTTAATTAGAGATCGAGTGTCAGTATGTGCTCATGCTCTACTGAGTAGAGTTCTGGGTTGTTCTTTCATGATCTTGATGAAAGTACAATAGAGAGAATTTATATATCCCATAAAACTTCCACATACTAAATTCTGCAAGTCTGAGGAAAGAGGCTAACAAAATTGTTTTAAGATTATTTTGTTTGGCTGTAAAAATTAGGGTATTTGTCTTGAATATAGCTGTCGAAAGTCAAGCATTCTTGTGCCATCCTGAGACCGTAACAGATATACATATTCCGGTATCTAATAAAAATGGACATTTTTTTTGCAGTTTGAATTGGCTAAATCTTGCACTGACCAAAAAAGGTGGAAAGAAATTGGAGACAAGGATGTTTCATCTCATGTTAGTCAAAACAGATAGTTCATTTTTTCATTCTTTACTTTTATTTGAAATGTGAATGCATTTGACTTTTGCAAACTCATAGTTCCTGGAATAATGTCAAACTCCAGTCCTGAATTTAAAAACACAGACACATTATTCTTATTTAAGCAGAAGATCTGGTCTGTGTACATGTATAAAAATTTTGCTGAGTCTCTATTAAGTGACAAGTTGAAACTTGAGGCACAAGTTGACAGGACATGGGAACAAAGAATTTCACACCGACCATCACAGATCTGCTAATATCTGCTGGGATTTCTGAGAGTTATTACTCCTGTAAAATGAATTCAACAGTAATCAGAGAGACAGGATACCAAATACATAGAACTGATTGACGTCCTGGGTATTATTTTTAGTCCCAAGGGTGCTGAAATTGCATTAAAGCCTGCAGTTGTAATTCAAAAGAAGAGAAATTTGAGGAAGGTGATAATATTCTACCTTTAAAACTACCTTAACTACCTTGAGATTGATTGGGAAAAAAAATACTGTTGCCTTGGTGATTCAGCATAACTGACACAGATTATCATAATAAAATGTTACCCACCCACCCATCTGCAGGATGCTGATGATACAGTTTGTGATACTGGAGATTCTGCTGTAGCTCTTTGACCTTAACCTGTTTACCTATTCCTGACAATTTCCTTTCCTTTGGGGAGCACCTTAGAATGGAGATTTTGTTCCAAGCTGGCAAAAGATCTAAGCGTTGTTATTTGCTGTCATCATAGACTTCTCCACATATATGGTATAATATAGCAAAAGAAAAGAAAATCATACAAAATTAACTTCTACAAAACAGATGGGAGAATATAATTTTCCCCATCAAGTAAAATAGATCTTTTCAGCATTGGAAAGAAACATATTTTCATTAGTGTCTAATCTTCATCTTTCTCTATAACTTACACATATAGCATTGCAGAATTAATGTCTTAAAATTGCTTGTTTCAAACTGTCTGCCTCAGAGTTTCTAAAGCCTTTCTGTTTTTTTTTTTTTTTTTTTTTTTTTTTCTATGTATAAATGACAGAAGCTTTCAAAAGAGAGCTCACAGATTTACAGGCATTTTCCATTTTATTTACCATAAGTGCCTCAGAAACGTAAAGCAAAATAAATTAGATATGAAGTTTAATGCAAAGAAGAGGAGGGAAAATGGCAACCTATCTGATGTTCATTTTAGGCTTTGCACTTCAGGCTGCATTTGAGCTAAATTTAGATAATTCTGTCTAAACAAGGATGTGCTATTGGGCTTCCTGTGCCCAGCTTTTCAGAGTTTATGCCTACTCTGCAGGCTGCATTTTGATGCTGGGTATTGTGAGGTAGCTTTAAATTAGCTGGGTTGGGGACCTGGAGACCTCAAGCTGCAGCAGCACAGGGATGTGTGTAGGATGATTTGCCCCATTTCAGTGTGACTCTGTATTGCACTGGGAATACAGAGACACAGATGACACCACTGCCATAGATCAGCTGCCAGAAAGGTGTACTAGAACATTTTCATCTGATACTGTGCTCTGGAATGCACAGTCTATTGCATCATAAATTTGGTGATTGTACATAGAGTTGGTGAGCATATTTGTAGCAGCTGCTAACCAAGAAAACATTCAGATACAGTGAAGAACCATAACCATAATTCTTTCACGGATGATAACCAGTGCCAGCACAACATTGACATTACCTACTATGGAGGTAGACTAAACTTTACAGCTCTTATGCAATTATTACTGCCAAAAGATTAAGCAAATATATTTACTTTTGTGTATAATATATAATCCATATTAATTCTTCAGTCCAAAATAAATTTCATGATCCCCTTATACTAAACACATTTTTTTCAGCCTTCCTGGATTTTATTTAATGATTCTGGATAGGCTGGACCGATGGGCCGAGGCCAACAGTATGAAGTTCAACAAGGCCAAGTGCTGGGTCCTGCACCTGGGGCACAACAACCCCAAACAGTGCTACAGGCTGGGAGATGTGTGGTTAGAAAGCTGCCTGGCAGAGAAGGACCTGGGAGTGTTGGTTGATAGTCGGCTGCATATGAGCCAGCAGTGTGCTCAGGCGGCCAAGAAGGCAAGCAGCATCCTGGCTTGCATAAGAAACAGCGTGGCCAGCAGGTCCAGGGAAGTGATTGTCCCCCTGTACTCGGCTCTGGTGAGGCCGCATCTCGAGTACTGTGTTCAGTTTTGGGCCCCTCGCTACAAGAAGGACATGGAGGTGCTTGAGCGAGTCCAGAGAAGGGCTACGAAGCTGGTGAAGGGTCTGGAGAACAAGTCTTACGAGGAGCGGCTGAGGGAGCTGGGACTGTTGAGCCTGGAGAAGAGGAGGCTCAGGGGTGACCTTATTGCACTCTACAGGTACCTGAAGGGAGGCTGTAGCGAGGTGGGGGTTGGTCTGTTCTCCCACGTGCCTGGTGACAGGACGAGGGGGAATGGGCTGAAGTTGTGCCAGGGGAGTTTTAGGTTGGATATTAGGAAGAACTTCTTTACTGAACGGGTTGTTAGTCACTGGAATGGGCTGCCCAGGGAAGTGGTTGAGTCACCATCCCTGGAGGTCTTTAAAAGACGTTTAGATGTAGAGCTTAGGGATATGGTTTAGTGGAAGATTTGTTAGTGTTAGGTCAGAGGTTGGACTCGGTGATCTTGGAGGTCTCTTCCAACCTAGACTATTTTGTGATTCTGTGATTGTTTCTTAAAGGAAAAATATTCCAATTTCACTTTAATAGAACCTTGATGCTGCATCCAATGCCATCTACCCTTTAATATCCTGTCAATGCAAAGAAAAAGCAAACACTGCACTTTAGGTGCACAACATTTTACTATCATTGACTTAACACATCTTTTATGCAGATGACCGCTCTATGTTTCATCAGCATAAGTTTTATTATCTTCTAAAGGAACTCTATATTTAATTTTCTTCTTCACTGCCATTTAAAATTGATAAAGAATCACAAGATTCCTTTGAATATCTGACTTTTGACTTGGGGAAATATACTTCTAGCAGACTAGAAGTATAAAGGAGGGTTAGTCAGGCACAAGTATTTTTGCTTCTGTGACATGTAGGCAGAGCTTGTTTGCTACAGGAAGACAACTTGCATCAGAAGACAAACAGTGCCAATCAACAAGGTTGTCTCTACTCAGCAATTTGGAATCATAGATATAGGCATACCTGAGAGCCAGGGTATTTCAAATACCCGTGGCAGAGAGAGCTTCAGCAGATGGGCTTATGTTAATGCATAATTGCTCTGTTCAATATAATTATTGCTGATTTCTTTCAGATATGTATAGAATTTTCCTTTCTTAAATAGACAGATGTAATAGTAAACTTAAATCTTGCCTTTGCTTAATTTTCACACAAATATGCTTTTAATGGGTTATTTCTGATATGGACAAGCATGGGAGAGCACAATCCAGTTCTGGGACTGTTAAATTCCACCCTACAGAATGGATTTCAAAGTAGAACGCCTAAGCAATACCTGTAGGTGCTGCTTTTTATGTATTGAGCAACTTTCTCATTTATAAATATAAGGTGTTTCTATACACAGTCATTAAAGAACCAGAATACTTCCAAAAATTATAGTTCTGTCATTACAGGAAAGTTTTGCAGAATTTTATGAAGATAATTAACAAGATTATGATGATAATTAGTAAGATTAAGCAGAAATTTCTTGTCAGATAATTTTGTATAAGCCTCGTGCAGAAACCCTGAAGAATTTAAAAGAAAATTGAAACTTCAAGCTATTGTGTATAATACTCTGTCTGGGACCTGGTTATTAAATTCCGTAAGATGATAAAAACCTAAATCTTCATGTTTTATTAAATCATACAGGAATTAACAGACAATCATTTAGTATTTAAAGAGATGATGTTGCACTATGTTCAGAACTGTTGGCAAAAAAAAAAAAAAAAAAAAAAAAAAAAAAAAAAAAACTTGCTTCCTTTCCAGCTCCTGGCCTGGAAAGCTGTGCTAAAGTGGCACAACAGGATAGCATGGTGCTGAGGGCCAGCAGCATGCCGCTACCCCTGGCAGCAGGACCATAATCATCTGGTTTTGTATAATTCCTGTGTAATCCCATAAAGCACTCTTCCACCTCCCAGGATGCTGCGTACTGGAACTGTCAGAACCCATCTGGAAACATCTACTTTAAGCACAGAAATCTTACAGGGCTATTACATATTTATATTAAAATAAATCTTGGTTGGGCATCTGAGTGGGATCTTAATTTGCTTTGCTCTATTCATAATTGTCTCTCACTGCTGTGTGTGATGCTCTAGACAACTAAATGTCACCATTTCTATCTTCTTGCCTGCTAGTCATGCACCCCTGTGAGAAACTCATCTCCATTTCCTAGTTTGTTTCTGTATTCTTGAGCAAGGTGCACTTACTTGGGGGAAAGTGGTAAAAATAAACTTGATGTTGCTCCACAGGATATCACTGCTCAAATAGCAAGAGAGAGAAATTACACTAAAAAAAAAAAAAAAAAAAAGGGCTGAAAAATGACTGATTCTCAGTGAAACTAGCACTAATTCAGTTAACCTGTTAAACTACTGCTTTATTGAAAAGTCATTTTTTTTGTCCAACATTAATTGATTAAAACATATTGTAGAACAAAGCTGCAGAAGGATGTTGAGTTAGACTTATTTATAAAATCGCTCTGAGCTGTTCTGTTCTCCATGCAAATTTAGCTGAATTTGCAGGGTTTACTGGAAGTTACACTTTTGTTACTAATGACGCTTCCAACTTTGTCTTTTCACAGGGTGCCCATTGGTGATCTGTGTAATTTCCACAACATCATCCCTAGACAGCTATGGAGAAAATGACAAGTGAGTATGAAAATGGTTTCATTCTAGGTACAATAAGGATGAAAAGTCTGGTGGGAAGAAAAACGTGTAGATCTTTTAGCAGGGCTGTAGTTCTGCAGCTTGCTGCTGAGGAGCAGGGGAGGTTGCCTGCTTGTAGAGGTTGCTGCCTCCTACACTGGGCACTTAGTGTGAGCTCTGCTCACCCCATGCACAGAGTAAAGCAGGGACTGAAGCATTTCTGACAAGGTGAGCATAATCGTTGATAAAAGATTTTTAACCTCTTGAAGAAAACTGCAGTTAAGTATCTGTAGGTCTAGGATGGATATTGTTAAATACAATTTTAAAAAGTCCAATTCTATGTTACAAAAAGAAAAGCAAATTTATCTGAGAAAATACCATAGGATTCAATCCTACCGCTATGTAAGTGAAAGTTTGGGAAACAGGGATATTTGTTGTGTGTGGTAAACTAGTTTATATCCCCACCACTGTAAGAAAGAAGCGTCAAGCTGACAGCATGTTTCCCAGCCTTTTTCCTTATCCCCAGCTAGGCAAAGCAGCAAGGGCTTACATTTTTTTCTCACTACAATGACAGTGCTCACAGTACTGAAAGGAGTGTCTGTGATACAGGATACAGGACCAACAAACAGCAAATAAAAACTTGCATTTTTTCCTGTTTCCACCCCTCATACTATTTGAAGGCATGCTGAGGCACGTAGTTGTCACAAATCGCAAAGAGATCCTGCTTAGGAGTCTGAGGGGAAAAGGAGCTTCTTATTGATGCTCTATCATGTCTCTTGCTTTTAAAATTCACCAGTCTTTTTGCACTCTTAGTCTCTTTTTAAATTAATAACATTACTAATTAAATGACCATGTGTTTCACCTAAAATCATTCTATTTTTCTCTGCAGCTGCTGGCTTTCACTAGAGAATGGAGCAATCTGGGCTTTCGTGGCACCAGCGTTGTTTGTAATTCTGGTAGGTAAACCGATGGCTCCTGTTCCATATTGGATGGATGTCAGCCACCCAGCAAAGCTCAGCTGGAGGTCTGGTGTCAGTCTTTGTGCCAGGCCAGTGAAACTTACTGAATGACAGAGGTGAATCGTCCAGAATTATTTTGTTCCTGCTCCAATTTTTGTGTTTTACTAGGTTGTGTATTGGTTGATACATATTAATTCTCATGCTATTCTTTTCACTATTCCAAAAATAAAATGCAACCTAAAATACTGGGGCAGCCTTCTTTTGAAAAAGTCCTGTTAGGGCCATTAACAGCTGCCCAGAACTGAGTAATCTTGGGGGTTATACTAGATCTCAGAAAGACCCCCAAAAGAAGAAGCTCAGTGGTTTGTGTTTTGTATATATCTGTAGAAGTTCAAAAGCTGATTCCATCCCACTGGTATTTGAAGCTGTTGCTTGTGCAGCGCTCACTTTTCTCAGGGAAAGGTGAGTACCCTCAGTGAAGATGATGGTCAGCAGGGACTGTAAGCAGCCAGCAGCTGGCAGGAATAGGTTTAAACAGCAGCATGAGCTGCCACCCAAGCTTGGGCAAGCTCTGGGGAAGGTAACAAGCAGCCTCCACATCTGCCTTCTTACAGTGATGAGGACTTTGTGCTCTTCCTCTGTATTGGGAATTTGACGTTGGGTGTGGCAGTTTGTCCTGCTGATCAAGGCAGGGCTAAGGCAGGTTGGCAGCGGTTCAGGTGCTGCTACAGACACCTCTGTCAGCTACAATGGATGTCACCTCTCTGGGGAGCCTGCAGGTTTGTGGCTGCGATCCTGAGACATAAATGTTCCACAGCAGTTTAATTATGGCCACACATTAAATTACAGTGAGTTGTGGTTTAATCATGATGATTACTTGAGGAGTCAAGGGTCTTTGCAGGAATTAAGTGGGAGATTATTCCTCTACCGCACTGTTTCCAATACTATAATTGATCAGGTTGTCTATGATTTTTGCTGCAGGTTGTAATGTCAGAGTGACAACACGAACACGGAATAGACCCACTGATTAGAGAAATTAGGCTGCCTTTAAAGCTTTGCTAGATTTGAAGCATGAGCTGAAATCTAAACCGGAGTCTGTGCCTGCTGTGGCATTGAAGGAGGATCAGATAAAATAAGATCCTGACTACTTGCATGGAGGAATATCAAAGGGAGCCAGTGACGCTGCCTTGTACTTCCCCAAGAGAGACAGCACAGGCACATCCCCAGATTTCTCTGCATAGAGAAACCCCACAAATCCTGCTAGCAGAAATATCTCTACAAGCCAAAGAAAGGCAGGAGAGCTATACATATAGAAATGCACTGAGCACTTGTGCTTGCCACTGCATGTCTCTGTAACCATTCAGCAAGCAGGAGGTGGCTCCTCAGCTGACCTGTGCCATCACAGGCAATTTTGTGCTGCAGCTGAGTTGACACCCTAACATTTGCCTTGAGACAGCAAAATCAGCAGCTCTCACAGCCCAGTGTCTTCCACCCAAGATACAGCCTCTGAAAAACTAGGCTGTATAAACATATATAAAAACAATGAAAACAGTTGCTATATCAATGTGGCCGAAATTACCTCATGTTAGCATATTAATCAAATGGTTAATGGCAACACTGGAGAGTCGCTGTGCAATAAGGGCAGATTTTTATTTATCTTTTTAACCTAGGTGAAATCATATACATGTAAATAAGAAACACTTATTGGATTAGAGTTGGCTAAACAGGTCTGGACTTTGTTCTAGCAAGCTTAATTTCTTGTTGGCCTGTACCTTTGACCTTCTGTAAGCTCATATTCAAAGATATGTAAGTATTGATGATTGGAGAGCAACTAAAATGCTGTAATACTTGAACATCTCCTTCTCACATTAGCACTTGCTTTCTGGCCATTGTTCAGCAGCAAAGGAGGAAATGAGATGCAACCAGCAAAATCAAATGTTTCCCAGCTGCTGTTCAAAGACAGTATTAATCAAAACGTGCTAGATATTGAAGCACTTACTCACCTGAGTGAGCACAGCCTTCAACAAATTGTATGTGTAGCTGCTTGCTATGAAAGTACAGGTTTAACCGTCTGGCTCTCAGATGTATTATTTGTGCAGCTCAAGTTATATTCTTGTAGGGATAGAAATATTTTGTGAAAGAGAAAGAATGAGCTCACAAGGTTGATCTGTGTAGAGCAATTTGTTAAATAGTCTAAATCCAGCTCTGCCCAAAATAGCAGCAAGCTGGCTGACAAATTATTTTCTCTGGGCATTGACTATGCTAGCTGAAAAATATGTTAGCGCCTATAGGGAAATACCAAGGCTAAATAAACACTATTTTGTGCATGCATGTGTGCTTGGGCTTTTTAAGTAGAAAATTAGCCACTACTTGTTTGAACCAGTGTTTAGCTCTGAAAATAAGCCTCAAGAAGCAATTTTTGACTACTTTCATCCAGTTTCTCTCTGCCAAGTAAAAGGATTATGCCGTGCAGAAAACAGGGGGACTGCTCCTTTCAACTCCCACTCCCTCAAGACTAGGCAGACTCGGTCTGCTTTGTCCTGCCCCAGCCTCACAGTTGCTTCAGACATCATGGAGCCTTAAAACAGAATGATGTGGTAGGAGTGTGACTGGGAAAAAATACACATACTTTTCTGGGGAGTAATTCGCAGAACCTCCCAGCCCTATATGGATTCCCTTACCAAGAGTGCTTTTTCCTTCAGGTTTGAGAAAATAATTAGTTCCTTCTACGTGTAGGTCTTTTGGCTTCTACCTACACCTTAAGGTTTAAGGATCACTCTCCAGCCCCAGCTCCCCTGCTCCTAGCCACAACACCCAAATCTTGTAGGGCAACTTCACAAGAAAATTGTTGCAATTAATTTGAAAATGAACCTCATCTCAGCCAATGTTGGCCTGGGAAAACATGTCTTCAAATGAGAAAAAAAAAAAAAAAAAAAAAAAGAAAAGAAAAAGAAAACTTGACAAAGCACCTGAATTTTTGGAACAAGACAGTAAAAGCTTCTGGCAGAAGGCTTTGTTTGTTATCAACCATCTGCTACTTTGGAGTGTTTCCATAGATATGGCAGAATTAAGGAAATTCTGCTGAAAGCATCTGTGTACACAGAGCAGTGGGTGTGCTACAGACAGGGAACAATCCATTGTTGGGGGAAGATTGGGCTGTAGTGGCAAGTTCCTTCTATTGTTTTTCCTGTAAGTTGTTATTTTCCTGGTGCTTTTTCACAAGACCTTCCAATAAACAGCATTTTTATGGAACAAAATGATTGTAATTAGCATACTGCTAACACAGTTCTGTGCTGTGGAGACACCAGTTTTGTAACCAGTATCTTCAAATGGGGCTGCATCAATTTGGATCCCAGGCTGAGCCTGCCATCACTGGCTTCAACTGGTGTTTATGAATATTAAATATACAGAAAAAGATTTGTTGCCTTTATACCTGCTGCTCATACC
Organism: Oxyura jamaicensis; assembly: GCF_011077185.1. Classification (NCBI taxonomy): domain Eukaryota; kingdom Metazoa; phylum Chordata; class Aves; order Anseriformes; family Anatidae; genus Oxyura; species Oxyura jamaicensis. The sequence goes on along the minus strand of NC_048907.1, from coordinate 13,224,248 downwards.
TGACTTAGTAAGTTCCGTTGGCCTGATGATATTTATTCATACCTTTATGTACCTGTGCAGAATTAAGCTGATTTTGTATGTTGAATACTATTTTACTCTGCAGATTTAAAGGTGGCAATCTGTGTCCTTTATTAGTCATCATTCATCATGGAAGAGGTGACGAATTTGGCCCAAAACATTTGGAAGCATTGGAACAGTAGGATTCTTCAGGCACTGAAATCAAGTACAAACAAGTGCTGTGGTGGAATAGAGCACAAATGCACAGATCACAGCAGCAAAGTTTCTTTATTTTTCTTATTAGCACTCAGTTATGAGTGATTTTACTATTTTAAATTTGAATTTATTCATTATTTAAAAATTAAATTTTCATCAGTTTACAAACAGGAAATCATGAAATGCTTTTTAGAATGATGGGACAGATTATAAGAAATTAAAAATGAGGGATTAGTATCAGAAAAAAAAAAAAAAAAAAAAAAAGAAGTCAAGGGTCTGTCCCATCTTTTATTTAGTATTTATTTTCTTGTATTCTCTTTCCAGCCTCAAAAGTTTGCTTTGCTATTCAGCTCTGATTGGAGCAATGTTGTATGCATTAACATGAAGTCATGCACAAGAAATCCACAGTAACTCAGTGTAGTCTATTCAGTCTGTAATTGGTCTGGGATAGCTGGGAGGGGCATCAGGCTTTCCAAAACCATTCCCCCAGTTTTGAACATCATTCTAATTTAATTGGATCTCTGTGTATGGAAATGCATAATGATGTGTCCTAGCAATGGGCTGCAACTCCAACAGCTTGGAGGGTTGGTGTGCTACTAGTGATGTCATGATTAGTATAAAATTAAGTCGCACCATTGGAGAGTATGTTAAACCTCAGATTGGAAGAGCCAGTTAAAACTCCCCGTACCATTGCCCAAAACTGAAGTGGAGCTTAAAATAGTTTGTGGTTTTAGAAGAAAACTGGTCAATGGATTTAATTAAGGCAATATGTTTTATCCATTTTTTTCCCTCTGTGCTTCCAAGCCTCTTCTTGGCTAGGATGCAACACACCACATCAGAGGGTTTTACTCAGGGCATTTCTGCACTGCACTAAAGAAACAACAAAAATCTCAGGAGACTTGGACGAAAGCTGGGTGAAAACCCTGCAAAAGAATAAGTGAGGGAAAGAATTTGTCTCACTATTTCTATTCCAGCTTTGTAAAAAAAACCTCAAAGACAACAGAGCAAATCTTTGAAAAGCTAACCAAGCTAACCTGGAGTTAAAGATGCATTTCTGCACCTCTGTGGCAAATGTCCCTGATAGCTGTATTCATTCTACTCTTTTAGGGAGACCCTTGAGAAATCCTACTGGGTCAGTTGACACAAGGCTATAGAATAGGTGTTACAATTGTACACAGTTCCCGCAGCGCAGACCTTTTTAATTTTTTTCATCTCTCTGCTCCTCTAAGCAGGGCTGTATGGTCAAGAAAACAAAGTTTGGCTCATGCTCTTTGTGTTTTTCCATGTCCAAAAATCTAATCCAAATAAATTTTGATAAGAAGTATTCATATTGAAAGAGATTCTTTTTACATATTTAACTCTCCACCTGATCTGACAATTTTTAGTCAGGTGAAGTTGTCCCCAGCATGAGCCAGAGCTCCCTGATGTCACTGGAACCTTTCCATGGGCTCTGGTGGGCTTTGCCTCAAGCCTACCATAAGGGGAACTGGCAGATTTTGCAGGGCTGCAAGTGCCTGAAGTCGGACCAGCTGCCTTGAAAGGAGTCCTGTGAGTTAGGAAACATGTGCTATTGTTATTAGCCATATTTTTTTGAAAAATAAAGTGTGGTCAGTGCCTACAAGAAAAAAAAATCTATGTTCTTGTGTACTTTAAAGGAAAAATAGCTGCAACTGTCAGGCAATCTGTCCTTTCAGAAAAGTAAGAAATATGAGCTATATACAGTTCTTTTATCTAAATGTTTATTCTCCTACTTTGAACGTTCTGATATATGCTAAAACATAATGAGTGTTTCATCAACTAAGCATTCCTCTATTAAAGTCATTGGCTAAGTATTTATTTCAGATGCCAAAAAATCACTAGAGGAGCAATTCAGTGGCTCTATTTTGGTTTCCCATTACAAGGACAGTGGAAATACCTCCATGCTTTGATTACTGAAACATTAACAAATGAAGACATTCATAGCTAATCTGTTTATTTAGGCTGCAAGAGATTACTCTAATTTCTCAAAATACCTAAACAAAAATTTTCAAGTGCTTTAGGAAATTTAAACATAGAACTTTGGGACTTGAACATAAAGTCTGGTTGCTAATTTTACAAGTACCTTATTTTTATCAGCAGACAGATCACAGTCCTTCCTTCTCATCTTATAAACATGTAACTAAAGCACCCTGGACAGGATATGATTACACTGGCTGCACAAGAGGAGGTGCGCAAGGCCTTTTTAGATTACAACTTTAGACAATCCAAAATATAAAGGAAATTAATTTCCAATCTCTCTCTCTCTCTCTCTCTCTTTTTAAACAATAAATTAAAACTCAGCTTAAAATGCTATTTTTTTGCTTTAGCAAACCACATAGTTCCTGTGTCCTTAGAGGCTATCTTGTAGTGTTCTGATGACCACATCCTAGGGTTCATGTCCAGTCTGAGTGAAAGTTTGCAAGATTCTGAGTATTCCTTTGTTGGTGCTTATTATTTATAACTTTCATTAACTTTGGTAAGATGTAGGAAATTCAGAATGTAAGGAATGAGGAGTCTTGATTTCACTGCAGTTTATTTCTTCGTATTTTTAAACACATTACATATGCATAATCTGCATATTTTTTAAAATGCTACACAGAAAGTAAAATCTAGGAAAATCTGTCTAAAAAGAATTAGGAATCGAATAAAGAGCTGGAGTTAAGTGCTTGTGAGGTTGGCAGGAGCATGCTGCTTGCAGTTATCAGAAAAAGGGTCCATGCAGCAACTGTACCAAGCTGAACTTGTGCTGTCTGTGAGACATCTGCAAGGAAATGTCAGTAGAGGAAACTGATATTTTAGATAAAAGATTAAACAAGGCTGATGAAAGATAATATGTCAGGAAAGACGTGAAAGGTGTAGAGAGGCATTTCCTGTGAAATTCTCATGAAAAGCTGCATCGAAGATGATTGTTTGGTGGACATGCAGCAAAAATTGGAGAGTTTGGAGGACAAGTAAAAGAAGTAAAAGAGAAATGTAACTTGTTCGTATTCATCATTTGCTCCTTCAGTCAACGCACATATTTAGCACATAAATGGGTTTCTCAGGAATGCTTATTACTGCCTTAAAAATATTTTCAAGATATGATTTGGTGGGAATAGGGAGAATGACCCCAAGACTATTGAATTTCATCTCTTATTAATCTCTGTAAAACCAATTGAACGAGTACACTTGTAATTGAAAAGTTTTTTGGTTCCACAGAGAATTCTTTGGATGGGGTAAAAGGCTGTGGCAGAAATGGACTATCACAGCTATCCTTATACTTTACAGTAGGTGATGATCTACCCCTAGGAATCTAAAATTTAAAGATTTGTAAGATTTGAAAAATGGCATGAGAATGATTATTACCAAGTTAAACATTCTTTAGCTCAGCCCCTCTCCTCCCAAAATTATAACATTTATGTTAAAATAGATTACAATTGTTGAGTTTTAACTATATTGAATTCTTATTTCTTTACGTTCTTTAGTTCAAGAGAGCTTTGTTCTTCCCTTGTTCTTAACTCAAGGTTAAATATCAGCTTTGTAGCTGATGTGTAACTTTGGACAGAAAGGGGGAAATATGTCTTTCACCTTCACACTCTCCCCCTCTCTTTTTTCTTTAAACCCAAGGTCTCTGCAAAACAAGACAGTCTTTGCCACATCTCCATGAAATGATAAAGTTTTCTTTACTTCTTCACCTGTGACTCCAGAGCAAACTTTCTTTTGTTGCACCTTTCAGTGTTACTCTTTTCAAGATTTCCTAGATTTCTGGTGGGAGTTCTTTTCATTTTATTGATGTTTCTGCTGGGTCTGACATAAAAAAGAGTAGAGCTTTTGAAGAGAAGAGTTCAGACTTAACGTATTTTCCTCATTTTTGGTTTAAAATAATCTCATGCTTAAATTGCAAGCAGACCTTGGTAAGAAGCATGAATTATACACTGTGAAGGCTATAAGTCTGAGAGAAGTGTTTTCTGAAGCCTGTGCACATGCAAGCACAAAACCAAAGATCACACAGACATATACTGCTGTTCACTGAAGTTCTTGTCTAATTTGTCAGCTGCTGGTAGATACTAGGGTATTTATTTGTAGAGTAGGGATCCTGAGCACTTCAGTTGTGAATCAATGTTTCTGTCCAGCCTTATACTAAAGAGGTAAGCTGTTCTGGAAGGAAAAAAATCACACAAGGTGGAAGAGCTACCCACTTTCGGAACAGAGAAATACACTGGCAATGGAGGTCGGACTATATCAGTCCAAAGTTGGAAACCTCTTTTGCCTATACAACAGGCAAAATTCCTATTTTCTGTTGATTTGCACAGTACATACAGTACACTCTTAGGACAGTTCACATCTCTGACACATTTGGTATTTGATTTCCTGACCAATCTTTTTCCTTCTTATTTTTCAGGTCAATATTGGTATTCTCATCGCTGTCACAAGAGTTATCTCAAGAATCAGTGCAGACAACTATAAGGTCCACAGAGATGCCAATGCTTTCAAGTAAGTTTTTCATATTCAAATTATGTTATAACAAGTTAAGAATCTCACACTAGCAATGTCATATCATAGGGACATGAATCATGGACTTCTCCCAGAACACTAATATTATTCCTCTTTAGTAAAAAGTAAATAAAGTTGAAGGCAGCCAGGTAATATATTTTACAAAAGCCAAATGCTGCATAGGATGAAACCTATGGTTCAATGTGAGCTAAAATGTTTTCCTGCTTATTATAAGTTTCTAGCATTTGCTGATTCATAATTTTCCTTGTTATTAATGGAGACTTTCCTCTTCCTGCTATTTTCAAAGAAAAATCCCCCAGAGCATGAATAATCTGTACTTGGGTATTGCAACTATTCCACTCTCCCAGAGGATAAACCTTGTTTCTAGCCCCAGTTCAGCAAAATATTTAGGCATATGCTTATCTTTAAGACTCTCTTGATAATGCAAAGCACAGAGACTTATGCTGGATTTAAATGTGTTCTTAAATTCAAGTATGTCTTTATATCGTGGTGCTTTGAGCCTCTAGGGATGTTGGCCTCTTTGAGTGCATCAGCTTTTAAATACTATGGTATCAGCACTAGAGGGGAAATTTAATGTAGACACATCACTGCATCTGAATACACAAGGACAAATTACGATTTCTTAAAAAAATATAGGATTTTATATGGGTAACTAAGAAGATAACTTAATATATTGAATTTAAACTGCTGAATATTCCATTTTGTGGCTTGTATCTCCTAAAGACATTTTCATCCAAACATAATATACTGTATATAACTTGAGGAGTGTGTAACTCAGAATAAAAATGTGACGATGGTCTGTGTTTAATATTTCTGAGTCACAGGCTATTGTATGATAAGCTTTGGTACCTCTGCTCTGAAATGGTGTCATAAGGAATCATTTTTATGCTTCGATTACTAATGTAATTTTTAAAATGCCATTAAATTTTCAATATTGGTGACAGTTACCTAATTGAAGTTAGTTTAGCTACTGTATACTTATCCAACAGGAAAAGAGAAACAGTAAGTAAGTCTACACAAAAATCTATAAGATAATTATATAGTAGTGAAATGAAAAGACTTGGAATTAAAATTACTGTTTCAGTTCTGGCTGAGTCCTTGTGACCTTCAGAAATACAAAGGAAATGTAGAACCTTAGGAAGCAAATAACTGTATATTGTCAATGCCAATTTGTATCCACTATTAGAATTATGAAATAATGGAACAACCTCCATAAATAGCTACACTGATATCCCTATGTACTTAGATATTTCCTTGTATTATAAAGAAGAGTTGATTGAACACAAGGTGTACCCTGCATGCTGCTATATATATATAGAAAGAAATCTTACTGGCTCAGGAGCAGTCTGTCCCCACGTGCCCAAAGACGAGCCGGCGTGGAAGAAGACCGGCCTGGCTGAGCAGAGAGCTGCGGCTCGAGCTTAGGAGAAAAAAGAGGGTTTATAATTTTTGGAAAAGAGGGCGGGCTACTCAGGGGGACTACAAGGATGCTGCGAGGCAGTGCAGGGACAAAATCAGAAAGGCCAAAGCTCATCTGGGGCTCAATCTGGCTACTGCTGTTAAGACAACAAAAAATGTTTTTATAAATACATCAACACAAAAAGGAGGACTAAGGAGAATCCCCAGCCTTTACTGGATGTGGGGGGAAACTTAGTAACCAGAGATGAGGAAAAAGCTGAGGTGCTTAACGCCTTCTTTGCCTCAGTCTTTAACAGCAAAACCAGTTGTTCTCTGGACGCCCAGTACCCTGAGCTCGAGGAAGGGGATGGGGAGCAGAATGTCGCCCCCACAATCCATGAGGAAATGGTTGGCGACCTGCTACAGCATTTGGATGTACACAAGTCAAGGGGGCCGGATGGGATCCACCCGAGGGTACTGAGAGAACTGGCGGAAGAGCTGGCCAAGCCACTTTCCATCATTTATCGGCAGTCCTGGCTATCGGGGGAGGTCCCAGTTGACTGGCGGCTAGCAAACGTGACGCCCATCTACAAGAAGGGCCAGAGGGTAGACCCGGGGAACTATAGGCCTGTTAGTTTAACATCAGTGGCAGGGAAGCTCATGGAGCAGATTATCTTGGGTGTCATCATGCAGCAGTTGCAGGGCAAGCAGGCGATCAGGCCTAGTCAGCATGGGTTTATGAAGGGCAGGTCCTGCTTGACGAACCTGATCTCCTTCTATGACAAGGTGACACGCTTAGTGGATGAGGGAAAGGCTGTGGACGTGGTCTACCTTGACTTCAGTAAGGCATTTGACACCGTCCCCCACAGCATTCTCCTCAGGAAACTGGCTGCTCATGGCTTGGACTGGCATACACTTCGTTGGGTTAAGAGCTGGCTGGATGGCCGGGCCCAGAGAGTTGTGGTGAATGGAGTCAAATCCAGTTGGAGGCCGGTCACTAGTGGAGTCCCCCAAGGCTCGGTACTGGGACCAGTCCTCTTTAACATCTTCATCGATGATCTGGACGAGGGGATCGAGTGCACCCTCAGCAAGGTTGCAGACAACACCAAGTTAGGTGCGTGTGTCGATCTGCTCGAGGATAGGAAGGCTCTGCAGGAGGATCTGGATAGGCTGGACCGATGGGCTGAGGTCAACGGTATGAAGTTCAACAAGGCCAAGTGCCAGGTTCTGCACCTGGGGCGCAACAACCCCAAACAGAGCTACAGGCTGGAAGATGTGTGGTTGGAAAGCTGCCTGGCAGAGAAGGACCTGGTAGTGTTGGTTGATAGTCGGCTGAATATGAGCCAGCAGTGTGCTCAGGCGGCCAAGAAGGCCAGCAGCATCCTGGCTTGCATAAGAAACAGCGTGGCCAGCAGGGCTAGGGAGGTGATCGTTCCCCTGTACTCGGCTCTGGTGAGGCCGCACCTCGAGTACTGCGTTCAGTTTTGGGCCCCTCGCTACAAGAAGGACATGGAGGTGCTTGAGCGAGTCCAGAGAAGGGCTACGAAGCTGGTGAAGGGTCTGGAGAACAAGTCTTACGAGGAGCGGCTGAGGGAGCTGGGACTGTTGAGCCTGGAGAAGAGGAGGCTCAGGGGTGACCTTATTGCACTCTACAGGTACCTGAAGGGAGGCTGTAGCGAGGTGGGGGTTGGTCTGTTCTCCCACGTGCCTGGTGACAGGACGAGGGGGAATGGGCTGAAGTTGTGCCAGGGGAGTTTTAGGTTGGATATTAGGAAGAACTTCTTTACTGAACGGGTTGTTAGTCACTGGAATGGGCTGCCCAGGGAAGTGGTTGAGTCACCATCCCTGGAGGTCTTTAAAAGACGTTTAGATGTAGAGCTTAGGGATATGGTTTAGTGGAAGATTTGTTAGTGTTAGGTCAGAGGTTGGACTCGGTGATCTTGGAGGTCTCTTCCAACCTAGACTATTCTGTGATTCTGTGATATATTTAAAGCTATGTACGTATACATAAGTAAAACAGTTCAAGGATGGTTGAGCTAGGAATAAGACAAACAGCATTTAATTGTGACTATATACTCTTAGTATAAATATTATCAGATATAGATTGGGAATGGTGGAGCTCTATAGTGAAAATGTAAGTTATGTACCAAGTATTTGTAAAGCAGTTTTAGGTTTTGACCTAACAATAATGATGGTAGTAGAGAAAAATAATAAATAATGAGAAGATGTATAGGAAAATGATAATGGAATTAATTGTTAAGCAGGAACAGGTTTGATAGATTATCTTACCTCATAGAAATAAATTAATTCAATAAAATATAACTAAAAGTATGTAGAGCATACGGAATATTGCTTTTTCTGTAGATGTCATTACAGAAATAGGTCCTCAGAAAAAATCTGAATTGAGAACAACATAAATAGCTGTCGAAATGTGATCCTAAGGAGTGTTTATAACCTGATTCAATACCGCAGTGAGGCAAGCTGAGTTTCATGTGCGGAGGATGTCATGGAGAAGTAACTGGCCTGTCTGTTGAATAAAGTCAAACATTAAGGCTTTATAACACTAGATTTCTTATCCTCAGTATTCTTTATACAGGTGAGAAGTTTATGTGTCTAGTGTGAAATCATCTGTCCATTGTACTGTTTTCCAAAAAGGAAGAGAACAAAACAGAAGTGGTTTCTGTTCTGACAGCTGCTTGGGAAATGTTTTTCATAGTGAGATGAAAATGCCTCCAACCACCAAAGAATCCTAGATGTTGATTAGAGGTTGTTAACATGTGAGAGTGAATAAGCACAGCAAAATGAATCAGTGACAGAGAGCAGAGAGAAATCAGAAAAACACAAGCTCTGTAGTTGCTGTCAAGTCGCTCTCAGCAAGGGCTACAAGGTAGTTTTTGAATCAACAGGTGCAATTGGCTCAGGGAGAAATCACTGAAGACCACAGACTGCTTTGTGTAAGACAAGCCTTAAATAAAGGGCCTGTCAGGCATCCATCTGGATAGTGCCATTCATTTGACATTAGCTATGGGGAAAACTGGGAATATGTTAGAAAGAATATATCACGCACTTACTGGAAACACATCTAAATTTAAATGGCACAATGTGATTTTGGTGAGACAAGAAACCACATCATCACCATATCGTAGTTCTTTGCTGTAGTGATGTGCTTTGTAGAGCAGAAGGGGATTTTTTAGGGTTGTGTTCATGGTCTCAGAATGGAAAAGAAGCAAAATACAGAATAAAGAAAATGAGAAATGCAGTTTAAGGAGCTGTGCAGGGGAAACCTGCTCGATCTAATAAAGTTGTTAGGGAAGAAAAAAAAAAAAAAAAAAAAAAGAGATTTCAATGCATTGTTTTCAAGCTGGAATGAAATTTGAGTGGAAAGCAAATAAGAAACACTAAGTTTCTGTCTGCAATGATTTATACGATAGTACTTAAACAGTGGGGTTTTGAAGGTTACAAGCGGTAATGAACTGAAAGGAATAGCAAATCTGGCTGGAGACTGATAAAAGTGCCTGTGACAGGAGTGCGAGAGAGGTGCCAGCCACCTCTCCTTGGTGACTCAGGCCAATATTTGTAGCTGCCTTTCGCATTTAAGAGACCTCACCCCTGCAGCAGCTGTTCAAACGATGAGCAGTCATAGGCATAGAGGCCTGAAAACCAGAGCCTCCAGGTTTTACAGAACAGGCCCATCATCAGGCTCGCCTCTTGCCAGGATTTCCTGCCAAAGGAAGAATTTAATCACCCCGACAAGGACCTCCTCACTCCTGCTGGCAGCCTCAACGGGAGAGCGCACGACCTGGGCTCATCTCCCTGAGCTTTAGAGCTCAGCAAAGCAGACACATCCACCTCCACCTGCACTCCCTGACGGGTGGGTAACTGGGTGCTTCTGCTGTGCAATTCATCTCATCTGTTCAAGCCACTTGCCCTAAAAGTTCTGATTTCTCCCCAGTGAACCTGAGGGAAACCTAGTTTGCCCAGCTCCTTCTCAGATACCGCCCCTGTACACTCTCAAGTTAGGTGTGATAACTCACACCTCTGAGGCTGTCAGCCCCGAGAGTAGAGATTACCATAGCAAACTGTCAGAACAAAGATGCAATTATGAGTTGTGATATCAGTTAGAAAGGATATTTATTGTTAGAGAAGTGCTAGTGGTGGAGCATATTTGGTTTCCCTAAAGATTAAGTTACTTGGCAACGCAAGTGGATATTACCAACAAGGGTTTGTTTCTCTTGGCAACAGACAGCAATAAACTGATGTAATAATTCAGAGTAATTGTTCCTGATTTTCCATATGGCAACAGGTCCTCTCACATGCTGACTCAAATGTTGCTACAGAACATGCACCAGGGTGAGCCGGTGCTCAGCTCTAAAGGCAGCTTCCACCAAACTTCGTGCTAAAAAGCCAAAACAGAACAGGAAGGTGTTAACAATATTTCCTTTTTATCATAAAATTAATTAATTCATCATCCACCCTATTCACATTCTGCCCAGAATAAAGTGCAGTACATTATGGACTAATTGACCTTTTCAGCTTCAGATGTTGCTTCTTCTAATGAAGATATCAGACAGCATCTTCCAGATCATTTTATTTTAGTTTCAGATATATAGACAGGTGTGAACATGTCTTTTTCTTGTTGTTATATGTTTTTTAAAGACAATAATAATATCCCCAACATAAAATACAGGGTAAATTAAAGAAAAAAAAAAAAAAAACTCAAAAATTTAAGGAAAAAATAATTTCATTAATTAACCAGTATACGATCAGATGCTAATTAATGCCTAATAGACTCCTGTGACAGTTTGGCAGTAACTAGTTGGTCATTGTAGGATTTGTGTATGTGTGTGAATGGTCACTTTTTTAGCATCTGAAACTTTAACTGCAAGAATAGTTTGCTGGTAAGAGATGAGCAAGGAATTATGAAGAGCTCCTATTTCTTCTTTGAATTTTCTTAAGAACATGCTTTTTACACTGTTTTCTGAAGCATATTGAACACAAATGTATAAAATATGAGCTGTTTCATGTAGTTGTGATTGATTGATTATATTTGAATGTTTTATTTGCTGATTAGCTATTGACTCTCAGCAAACAAATTTTGTGTACTAATTCAGATGCAGCTTTCTGAGATTTTTTGGCATCCAGAGAACACATTTTCCACCAAAAAGCTAATTTGAATGTTTTACTTTATAGAATGCTGAATCAAATATCTTGAAAAATTTAAATGCATATACATGTTTGTTTGCACTATCCATTCTTCTTGATTGGGCTTCTTGACCTCTATTTAAGGAAATAATTAATCTTACATTTGAGTTTAAACATCTGAGTAGTCTCTCTGAACTTAATGCAATTAAAGGAGATTAGTTTAATGGAATTGCTCACGTGCTTGAAGAGACCCACGATTACTTTTTTGAGTTATGGACCACTTGATTTTTTTTTCTTTTTTCTTTTTTTTTTTTTTTTCTTCCCGCTGCATTTAAAATCTTAATTCCTCTCTTAGTGCACTCGTTTCCTCTGGTTAACAACTAAATAGCTTTTGTCTTGCTGCTCTACCTTCAAAGCCTCATTGCCGTGTTTACTTGGGAAGTTACTTCTCTGTTACAGTGAGAAAAGATGTCTTATGTGACAGTGTTTTAAATACATGCACATTTTATTACCCAAGAGAAGAACTCCTCCTTGGTTAAGTCTATCACAAGTAGGTTGCTTGATTACCTGGGTTACCTGACTACTGAATTATAAGGGTTAAAGTATAATACAATTTTCATATACCTTAGTTTGCATGAAGATTATTAGGAACTGTAAAAGCAGAAGAATGCAAAGCATGTCTCTGTGGCAGTAATAGCCATTTTAGTCTAGAATCGATGATATCATGCTTAACCACACCACTGTGCTTCTGCAGCTAGTTCACTTTTGCATTGTATTGTCCAGAAGAGACAGAATTTCATTAACTTTTTCTTGAATAAATTGCTAACTCCAACTCTTACTCAATACTTTCTCACTGCTTGCTCTGAAATGGCCCAATGAGTTGGAAAAATCTGTATCATTTTTATAAAGTGTACACTTCAGAAGGCAGTGAACCAGAAGTGATAGCTATCATAATCCCCACAGAGAAAGCAATTACAACATAATTAGAAATATTTCTTAGCTTTTTACCCTATTATTTCTTTCATTTTACTCATTTCCCTCATCCCTCAAAGCCTGATCCTCACTCAGTAAAATAATGTCTCTGAATTCTCTGTCGAGGGAAGGAATAACACTTTCTCTGTTTAGTTAAATTAATGACTGAAAAATGGAACAAATGGCAGTAGCTGTGGTGCATGAGAGCAACACAGGGCATCAAGAAAAGCTCAACAGGGCAAGCAAGCCATGTAAGTTGTGTTAGCTCATACTGCATTTTTGAATGTAGCTTAAACCACTCTGGATGAAACTGAAATCTGGGTAGATGGGTTTAATGGAAGTCTGTTACTTCCTTTGGTAATTTGAAAAAAAAAAAAAAAAAAAAAAAAAAGTTGTACTGAAAGATTTTCCCTTTGACAGATACAAATACATGAGGGCTGTCTTCCAACAGCTCCTGACACTGCAGACATCTGTATGGTTTAAATGTGTAATTGACCGTTCCAAAGCACTTTGCAAAGCCATTTATTATATTTCAGCAGCACACCAAATGCACAGTGGCAAATTGCTCATCCATTTAATCAATGATCCATTCCATGCCATGACTCCAAATCAGTATTTTAGTTTGTTTATAAACATAGTGCCTGCCTTTCAGCCCAGTCACCTTTTGTCTCAGATAGCACACCTCCAAGTTAGAGCTGCTAACTTCGGTGCTTTTAACTTAAGGCTTTAATCTGCAAGGTACTGTGTATTAGTTGCATTTTGTTCTTGTGATTCAGTGCCTGTTTCATGTCATTTGCAGTGCAAAGACTTTTTTTTCTGAGGATTATTACCAGCTGTTCATTTTTACAGGATGCACTTGTCAATCACGACACTTACTTGAAGCTCTCCTGAGAGGTCTCCTACCGTAACCTCCCTAAGTGACTAAATTCTACCCCTTTGCAGTACCATTAAAGAATTTCTTTTTCTCTCCCCACCTGCCTTCAGGGGTTAGGAACAAGTTACAATCTGCAGTCAAACTCTTCTCAAAGTCCACAGGGATTCAAGATCCGTAGCACTAGAAAATCTGTTCTGTGCCTTGCTGGCAGATGCTGCAGACGCAGCCCTCAGAGACATGGAGCCCCTGCTTCTGTGAGCTCTGTTGAAAGAGAAACGAGCTTTTCCCATTTGCTGAAGGAGAGCCATCAGTTAGAAAGAGCAGCCTGGCAAGTCAAATCTGCCTTCAGCAGTTCTTTTTCTTGACAGTTTCTAACTGTGTGTAAGAAATCCTGTTCATTGAATAGGGCTTCAAATACTGTGAGCGATGTACCTCATGGAAGCTCTTGGAAGGAGGAGGGGGACTGGCAATAAAGGAAATAATTAAAAGGAAAGTATTAAGCAATGACAATTAGAGAGCTGAAGTGCTACTGCCAATGATAATGTCCTCAACAAAATTAAATTTTTGGCTCATTGAATATGACAAATACAAATGCCATTTGGGTATCTCCTTATTAGATTCCGAGTTTCAGACTGAAAATACATGGGTCTGAATGCTGGCAATGAGGGCATTAATGAGGAAGTGCTAACCTGTTAGTAACCATAATGACAGTAATGGTAGGGCTTGTTTTACCGCAGATGCTAAGAATCGGGGCACTGGAGAGAAGCTCCTGGCTGCGTGATAGCTCAGGCACATTTCAGGAGGGGTGATGAAAGCATGGAAGTACATAAAACATCACTGCAGAGAGGAGGCTGTTCTCCAAGAGCACAGTAAAAGGGACGAATAGAGAGAATCTTAAACTGATGTAAAAATTCAGCATCTTCTAGCTTCCAATAATGGGAGCAGAGTAGCAAAGCTACTCTGAGTTGATCACCTCGAGCTGCTGAGTTTGTGTCTTTGAATGGCTTTCAGAAGTGGTTGCACAAATGTCTGTCATGGCTAATCCTGGTGCCAGGAGTGACAAATGATCCTGTCTTGTGGCCGAGCTGGAAAAGATGATATTGTGAGTCTTTTCACAGCTTATTTTTTCTTGGTTGTCTTCTTCTGGGCCAAAATTATCCTTTGTGGGAATTGGTTTCCTTCTGTCTTTTTTCCTTAAAAAGGATTTACTGCACAAGGGTGAGCGGGGCCTGCTGACTGTGGGCTCCAAAGCAGCAAGCAATTCTGATCCTCGTGTGCTCCTTTCTTTCTGTAATAGGAAGGGTAGTAAAGACACAATGTTAACAATGATAAAAATGGGATGAGCTAAAATTCATACTGTCTCTGTCCGTAATGTCTGCACCACCAGTCCCCTAGCAGGGGAGTGTTAGCAATAGGTTTCTCTGCATAAGGCTGGGATTCCTGAAGTGCCCAACACTAACACAACTAACTCAGGAACACTAACTCAGGAAGTATCAGACAACTAATTCTATTTGGCCTCTCTGAAAATGCTTTAAAGCTTTTTGGGATGAAGGTGGTGGGGATGCCTATGCACATTGATTGAAAAGGTGTTTGGTTTGGGCATTTCTAGTCTAAATTCCTTGTGGATAACACGTGGCACAACAGCAGCAAAAGATAAATAGCAGCCATGGCTCTACCGTGCCTCATGTGGCTTGAGACATTGTAAGAAATCTCTACTATAATCCACTGGGTGACTTTCATTTTGGGGACAGCTAGCACATATTTCTTTCTGATTTTTTTTTTTTTTTCTCCAGTTTTAATACCTTCCGCTCACTGGATCTAAAAGTAGCTGAGTGAAAGAGAAATGAGTCTTGGAGGCTGTGTAAATTGTTTTATATAACAGGGTCCATAATGTACTCCTCTAGATACAAAGGATACTGGGAAAACTTGGTATTTAAGAGGTGCTGGATTTTCTGAGTATAAAGATATAACACTTGTCATTGCTGATGCTTAGGCATGTTTGTTTTCATAGCTGAATGTCAGGATAGAATGAGGTTTATTAAAACTTAGTTATTAAATCCCTATGTTGAAACTTAGCTCTGAGCACAACAGAATCAGTAATGGAAGGGAAGGGTATGAAGGGAAATGTCATACTAGGACACTGTTCAGCTATTTCTCATCTTGAGTATCTAGAAACCTGTGTTGTGCTTATTGATCCATGATTGAATAAATCCCCTGATCCCACCCTATCAATCCCTGGTAGATGTTAAGAGCAGTTGCTGCAGGTGAAAGCTGTTCTCTGCAGGAACTTGAGGCTACACTACATCAAGATGGAGCCTCCTTAAGTCAAATTGGGATTTATACGGCATTTAATGAGGACATAACTCTGGGCTGGCCCCATGCCTAAGGTTGCGTTGTTCCTGAGTCTTTGCAGTCTACACAGTGCCAGCATACACAGGAGTTGGGTCAAAGATGCTGCTAGTGACATGATATTGTGGCATATGGGAACAACACAGCTGGTTTTGTTTTGTTTTGTTCCCCCCAAATGTCTGAAGAATAACACATTTCTTTACCTTATCATTTGACTTATTCATAGCTTTACCTTAAATTTTGTACATCTTCAGCTGGTAGCATTGAGTGTGTGCGTTATTTTTCATTAACTGAAGATGCTCGTGCTGCCTTGCTGGCAAATCTTCTGAAGCTTTTACAGATTTTTTTCATCCAATGGAAAGGATCAGTGGCTAGCCAATCATCCCATTTGTAAATCGCTTGCTGCTTTCAAAGGACCTAATGCACCAGTGCAAATTCCCTCCCAGGTTTAGAAACTCAATTTTCTTGATGGAAACTGCCATTATTGTTGTTAAAAGAATCTTTCTGACATATCAGTCATTAGTAAACTATTGTAACTGCTTTGCCGATATCTATAAACATGCTCCAGGAACCTACTTGAACAGCTGTTCATTTTTAATGCATTTTTTTCTTTTTCTTTCCTCTGTTTTTTGTTGTTGTTGTTGTTTTTTCTTCCTCCAGAGCATTGCTATTTACAAGCAGAACAGTTTGGAGGGCACTTCCTTGTATGCTAAGGACACAGGCCTCCCGGTGACTTGCTGTGTGACCTCAGTCACAAATTGCTTATTTATTTATTTTTTCTCTCTCTCTTTTATTTGTTCTCTTCCTCTTTCTGTCTTTTTTCCCATGCTCTGTCAGCTTTGTAAGTCACATCTCTGAAGAGACATGATGAGTCTGAGGACGTCAGTGGGGTTCAACTCCTCTTTGTACTGCTATGGATTTGGACCCTGATGCCTGTTAGATTTGCAATAACAGAAAATGTTACCTTTTGAAAATCAGCAGTGGAAAAGAGCTTTGAAGTGCACTTTTTTGTTGTTGTTGTTGTTGTTTAAAAAATGCCCTAATTGCTTTTAGATCTCAGTCCTTTAACATCTGATTTTAAGCCATGAAAATACCAGTAGCAGGAGGATGGTGTTGCATGAGTCATTGCATTATACCTGGTACCAGAGTAACAATTAAATGCTGGTCGTTCATCATGAAATGGCACAATTCACCATGAATAGCAATAACTGCAAGAGTTTTCTTGAACTTCTGCGTTTACATCCTTGGTCCAATTTATAATCCTAGAATTCTGTGTCAGCTTTATGCAGAATAAGAATAAGACAAATATTATAGTTATACCATCGCATAAAGTAAAAGCTTATTTAAACATGCACCTTGTGCAGAGCTCTAGGCAACCATGTAAATCACTTCCTGGTCTGACACAGGTCTTAGCTACGTGTGATTTACATATTTTCCCGACAATGCTCTCACAAAGTAAATAAAATAAATGAAAAAGATGGGTAAATCCAATAAAGAAAAGGTCCTATTTTAGAATCAGAAGTCCTTTCAAATTTTAAGATACTGTCCTTAGGTAAGTAATAAAATACCATTAACCGTAGATATGTTACAGGTGTTTTGGAAGTAAATATTGGAATTATACCCAATTCTTTTCTCTTGAAAAGATGTGAGGCAGAAACATAAATTTAAGTGAAAGAAACTGAATTAAAAAATACACACTTTTCAATTTGAACAATATTAGAAATAATCAAAAAGGTAATTAAATCAGATGATAATTGAAAGCATGAGTACATCAGGAATAGTGATTTCCCAGATTGTCAAAGGTAATCACCCCATGAAGAGGCAATTTTATAGTGCTTATTATCCCCAGTGAGTGTAACGTACCTTCTCCAGCAGAACTCCCAAGTTAGTTGCATAATTTTAATAAAGATATTAAAAAACTAAGGTACATCAGAATATGGTAATAGAACAATGAGGCCTTGGCTGTTCTCATATGACTAGAGATAGTAATGGTCAGAATACTTGTTCAAAAAAATAAGCAGCAATAGGCTGACATAAATATATATGGAGCACCACAAAGGAGCTTGTCGTTAGCTGTTGTCTGAGCCCCCTGCAAAGAGCAAGAGAATTGGCAAATCCTCAACAGACTAAAAAGCTCAGAGACTTAAAAAAAAAAAACAAAGGAAAAAAAAAAGCACAGAATCTACTTTTCAATTTCATAATGTATATGGGATCACAACTGTACTCAATACTTCAGCTTCTTGCTAAATTTTGAGTCAGTTTCCAAAAGCCAAGAGAGCCTCAGACACAAGCGCTGGCATTGGGGTAGGTCCCCACAGCTGTCTGCCTCCACAGGGACCATGGGCCAGACACCCATCAGCCTGCAGACCTTCTGCAAAATACCTCAAAAGGGTAGTACAAGACAGCCTGAATGCTAGTGTGGAAGTATGCAGAGTTTTCTAGCTTTTCCATTTGCAGGTAGGTCTTTGGAGGAGGTGGAAATCCAGCACGTTAGTAAAACATTTTGATTTCAACAAACTAGAAAACATTTTGTAATAATTTTTCTGACCTCTTCCTGGGCTTTTTTTGTAAGTAATACAGCATCAGCTATGACATTAACTTTGATAAACATGATAAAAGCCATATGTTGCCTAGTTTCTTTAAAACCAATTTAATAAGAAATTGAGTTTCTCACATTACAGCATTGCACAGCTGAATGCTTTTCTGCATTTTGTGTTAGCATCCAAAGCAACAGTCACTAACAAGCAGTTTGCAGAAACCAGGCAGCAAGGCAGCACAATCGTGGTTGTATGCTGGCAATTCTTTTTTCCCCCCTTATGTACATTTGAGACAGGCGATCAAGCAAGTATATGGCTATTTATTTGCCAGTACTGCAGTTAAAGCTCACACAAACCATTACACAGAAAATTACTTTTCTTTCTCAGTTTATATGCCTGACCTTGACAGCTTTGCTGCTTGCTGGTACTGTTACCATGGAAATGGAAGAATGATCTTTCTGTTGATATCATTGCATAATTAAGGGTCACTGATGCCATTTAGGTCAAGAGATCATTTTCAGAGGTCAGACCCTCAGGGGGATGAATGTTGTCATTCTACAGAAATCCTGCGTATGGGATGATGTGATTGTTACTCTGTCATCCTAAATGAAGCCCCACTGACTTCAAGCTAAAAGCCAGAAATTTTTACCAAATCTACAGATTTCCAATAAACTTGTGTCCTGGAGGCTGCTTCCTTTGGGCATTCACAGGTACACAAAACTACCAAGCTGTGAGGTTTGTTGCCACTTGTCAGCTGAAAAGCAGTAGCTGGCTGTGTAATTGCTTCTGACCACTTGAAGTAGTGTAAAACACAATTGCTTATATTGGTAAAAAGCCTCCAGTGATAGCAAGTTGAGTCTCTTTAGGGTGTAGATGGTTCAGAAGTTTTCCCCTATTAGCTTCTCTTAAGAAGCCTGACATTTCTACAACGACAGTTAAAGAAAGGACAAATGGGAGTCTGTCCTTCTCCAGTGGGTGCTGGCAATAGTTTCTCTCCCTGCTGAAGCAAATTTCAAAACCTGAGACCCTTTTTAGGACACTTTTGGCAGGCAAAGCTTTCTAGCCTACAGATCATTTTTGTTGCTTGCTTCCAGAGTCTTTCCAGAAAGACCACACTTTTCTTGAAGAATGATATCCAAACCAAAGGGCGATGTTCCAGCTCAGGCATCACCAGTACCGAGTACAAAATAGGGGGCAATCTATATTTTTAATGTATTGTGTTGCTGGTTTGACACTGCAGAGCAAAAAGAAAAACAACTGCAGTGGGATTACATCACTGTCTGCAGTTTCACCAAAATAAAACAAAACAAAATGGTTTTATAAACTTTGCATTTCATTAACAATACCATTAATTAAATCAAGCTAACACTTAATCCTATGTTTTAGGCAACTCCTGAACTGTTTAGGAAAAAAAGACCCAATCTGCATTATCCCCAGGGTTTGGCAAGCCAAAATAGATGTTACGCTGCCATACTATTCCCATTTCTTTTCCGTGTATTTTTACACAGGTATTTTTGAAAGGTCTGTCTGCCTATGTTTTCTGGCTCTCTGAGCAGATCTACATTTTTGATACACCCTTTTTTTTTTCCCCGTGTTGTCCCCTCTGAAGAAACCGTGCCCTTTCACATCAGTATTCCAGTCATATGAATAGTTCCATCAAATCTCTGTTATATAAGGAAAGTCGAACCCTATGAGGTTCTTTTCATAACTTCTGTAATTTGACAGTCCCTCGTTATTAGCACTGGGTCTGTCATCTTGGTTTACTGCCGGGAAAACAAAGATTTGTGCTGCATGATATAAGGACTATAAAAAAGATTCAGATGGTTGTAAATCGTGCAGTAAGACTAATTTCAGTACATTGTTTCAAGATGACTTGTGGAGATTTAGCCAATTAAAAATAGTTAGCATTGGGCTAATGTAGTTCCTCATTCTGGGAATACCCAGGGACAGGCTATACAGAAAGCTGTCATGAGATGGAAGAAGTCCTGCACTGGGAGCTTTGAAAATGGCTAAGACAATGGAGACTGCAGTGGAAGAAATTATTAGGTGCAAATGTTGGAGAAAAAAAGTAGATGACATGTAGCCCAGTCCATCTGGCACCCACAGGCAGGATCTAGCCCTTTGAGACATTTCCATTGCCTTGTCCTTGGAAGAGACAGGTAATGAGTTTTCTGGGAATAAGCTGTCGTAACAAATTCCTTCTCCTGGGCTGAGTCCAATCCAGAGCTAGGCACTAGGTCCACATTAGAGAAAGGGGAGTATCTGAAGGAACATCTGTTTTCCCATATGCAGAACCTCCAGAGCAGCCAAGGTCGGATTATCCTATTAATACGATGCTCATATAACGAACTTTATGGTCATATTTTGTCAATTAATTATTTGATATCTGTTGTTCATCTGTTCTATCACCAAATAATTCCATAGCCTTTTTCAGCCCGGGACTAGCTCGTTGCTAACTGTATGTGTTATAAACAAATCCTCCTGCATAGTTTTTGTTTTCTGGTTGCGAGACAAAATGCTGCTCTTTTCCTGAGTGCTTGCTCTGTAAGGTGCAAGCTGAAAACATGAGTGCTATTTTACTTCTGGAAACAAACCCTCCCCTAATGATGACATGGCCCATTATAACATTATGATTTGCTTTCTTTTTAAAACAACAAATTAGTCCCTCCAGATGCCCCAATCAATCTGCTTTTGTGATCATTAAAGAACCCCTAAAGTGAAAGCGTGTAATGTTTTCTTTTTGTTCTCTCTTGCATTCTTCAAAGTAATTCCAGAATCCGCTTTCAAGAAAGAACCAAACACTGCAAGAGCTACGGAAATGAATAGTTTGTGTTCAAGAAATTAATAAATCTAGACAATTGTAAGGGTCAGGATCTGCTCTTTTCCTTTTTCTTTTAAATTGCTGTCATTTTCCACATGGGTTTCTAAGAATTTGATTATTTTGTCTTCTGGCCATGGCCATCAATACCATCTGCTGGGAACTTTTTTCTCCTGTCAGTGAGTACTGGAGTCTCACAAAAAGCTTTTTCAGCAGACTTTTTTTTTTTTTTTTTTTTTTTTTCTCTAAAAAACTAACATATGACTGGAATAAACAGCCCCTTACTTGATTTAGTTACAAAAGAAAAAAGGACTATTGATGGCCAATTTATTGTAAATGCTTGTATGCAAAAGGATTGTATAATTGCGAGCATGTGATGGGTACTTAGCAGGTCTTAAACAATCATCTAACTGAAAATATTTATTCTGCTCATTATTTTAGAGGTTATTATGGGGAAAAGAGAAAATATATCCTCAGTTACAGTGGGGCTCTTCCTAAGGTTCAAGTGATGCTTCAATAGAAACGGAACATGAAGGGCACCACAGACAGACACGAATGCGGAGTTTGGGTGATTAAAGCAACAACTCACTAGCCACAATTCCCAGTCACCTTTTAAAAAATGAAAGTGTCTTCACCAAGAACAGAGGAGCTTTTGGGTGTCTCTTGGGAATGAATACATGTACTACTGGGTATCCTATGGTGCAATGACTCACAGTGCAGGTAGTATCTTTACCTCCTGTCCCAAAATAAATTCTAAATACTCCTTGGCTGGATGTGGAACACTTCTGCTTTGAGAATAAGCACTTATTATTTTCTTTGATGACTCAATGGCAAAGTGCATTGGAAAATTAGCTTTAGCCTTGCTCCTGGGATCAAGAAGCAGAGAATGCTGTCTCAGCAGCACAACGAGGGAGTTAGTGTCAAAAATATTGAAGAAGGGGATTTTTGACAGATCCGAAAAATCCCTCTGCAAGTACAGTTCTCCTGGGGAAATCCTCACCCACAAAGATCTGGCTTGCAAGGACATTACGTTTTAATTTTCCATATTCCTTCAATGGCTTGAGTTAAAGACAAGGGGAAGGACATGTTTTAGTTACATGCTTGTGACTTTCTTTGGGAAGTATTATTTATCTTTTCCAGTTTTAAGATCATGATGTGATGGAGATGATGTGGGATTTGATCTGTGAGAGGCTTTAGGAAGGCATGGATTTCTAAATTCTTAGTTAGGGGTTGAAGTCAAAAGCCAATGCTGCCAGCCCCTGGGATTGCCTCTCGGCATAGAAATTCCTGCAGTAGCTCCATTTCTGGTCATGCCTCTATTTTTGTCAGGTGTGATGAGGCTTTGAAGGGAGACTTGAATTTCAGTCCCTGCTTCACTGAATATTTAATATAAAATAGGAAATATTAATAAAGCAAGGATTACGTAGGACTCTTCTCTCTCGGGTGAGTGCCTCACAACTAATCTCTCTGACCCAGTGAATATTTAATCATTCAGTACAAGCAGAACAGGTTCAATAGGAGAGAATGAGCATCAAGCAGGTAGTCAAAATGTTCTTCTGGAAAAAATGGGAAGGGCAGGAGAGCGATCTGAGCCCAGACCTCCTATTTTCTGGACAAATGCTCTATTGACTGTCCTAGCCAGTGAACAGGGCCACGTTTATTGTGCACGTTTAGGTGCACGTTTATTGCAGGAGCACAGAACTAAAATCCGTGTCTGCCCTGTCTGAGAGCACAGCTCTACCCATCAGATTGAGATGTCTAGCAGAGCTCAGAGATTAATTTTGTTTAGAACAAGCGAACAAAAAACACAAGAAAACAAACAAACAAAAATAAAAAAAACAGCAACAACAAAACCCACCTGCTCTTGACATCACTTATACACATTATGCAGAGTAAATTGGTTGGTAAATTAGGAGGGGACCCGTGGGATTTCGACTCTCAGGCCTGTGCTTTGGCCTCCCTGCTGCAATTCCCAGATCACCCCCAGTGCCGTTGTCACCAACTTTGTTGTTTTTTATTTAGGACTAACAGGAAGCTTGACCCTGTAGGCTCCAAATGGCATCAGTAGGCTTTTGGTCAGGCCTGGTTGTTTTCTTCGATGTTCACTGCCTAGTTCACTCAAAAAATTGAGTTGTTATCAGTACTCTTCCATTTGTCTGTCTGCGGTTGGTGGCAAGTCATCACCTAACTTGCTTAGGATTGGTTTTGTTCCTTGGAGAGACAGGTGACACCCAGGGAGTAATGGTACACAAGGCTCCTGCACAGCGTGCCCACACTAACGGGAATGGGCCTGAGTGCTGGGCAGGGGTGGGCAAGGTGTGTGCTGGAAATGCTGCTGAACTGAGTCAGAAACATTTCTGTTCACAGCCAGAGTTGCTGTACGTGGTCTCCCAGCAGCTCTCCGGCTGTCAGGTCAGAGCTTAGTGAGCGTTACAGGTACCAAATGGGAAACTCAGGCTAAATTTAACTTTTCAGGGTGTTTGTCTGAAATGCTAGTTATAGGCTTTTGGACTTATTTTTTATATAAAGTATAAAGGATATTGCTGACAGTGGCTAGTGAAGAGTTTAAGAAACGAGAGAATTTCAGTTGAAAGGCCTATTTGTCAGGGTAACAATTTTGATGAATTGTTGTGAAGGATTTTTGCTTTTATAGACAGTGTTTCCTCCAACTATTATATAATCTTGGCTTATGGGTCTGAATTTAATTCTTAGTTCAGCAGGCATCATCACTGAAAAGTGGATGTCAGAAGTCTTAAAAGGATTAGTTCTTCATATATGCCCAATAAAATTGATTTGTGAATTAGGGGTCCCCTTCACAGGAGTAATAAAGTTTTCTTTCTGCAAGCAGTGAAATTTCTTTCTTGTAGCTGTCAGTGTAGTCATTCTGCATTGGTGTAAGATATCGACAGTGTGCTCAGGGCAATAACAGAAAAGGGCAGAGATTAAATAAGGGGAAGGGAGTCATCTCAGTTGAGTAGAGCTGTTTCAAACCAATAAAACTATAAGGTCCACCTCTGCTCATAGAAAAATGTTCATAGTAACTTTACTAACAGTGCAACAATTTTATGTGGTGTTAGTGAAGAAAATATCTCTCAGAGGTGCTGAAACCTACACTTCTTACACACCATGGCTGCAATATAGCTACAACAATTATCCAACTCAGAACATTTCCTTCTGCCCAATAATTAATTAATGCAGAGTTCAGGACTTCAGCTGGTATAAACCACAGGCTGACTGTCCATCTCTTACTGAGAAAGATAGAAAATACCAAAATCCTACACTGAAAGAAATGCTAAAACTAAAGCAATCAAACACAAACCAAATGAAGAAATTTGGAGTGGAAGGTCTCTGGTGAGCAAGGTTTACTTCTCAAGAATTAGAATTAAACTGTAAGAACAAGAAAAAGGAAGAAAATTGTATTTTCTTTTTTTTTTCCACTGGGCAATTTAAAGGGTGAGTGCATGCTAAATGACAGTTTGAAAAAGGTCCTGAAGAATGAGCTTTTTGCTGGCTGTGCCTACACAGTATTAGCAATTAATGGAGAAAGTGAACACTGCTTTTGTAAGAAGTGTACCAGAAAAAAAATTCTGAGGATTCTCATAGGACTCCATCGTGCCCTCCCACACAGTCGCATTCATGCACAAGTGCTCAGGTGAGTGGGACGATGTGAGAGCTTACAGCTTACAGCCTGCAGAGCAGCCTCTGCGCATGTGATGGCAGGACAGGCACTGGGCAATACCAGCTCATTGCTGCTTTCTTTTTGCTGTGCAAATTAGAATGCAATCAAGTCACACCGAAGTGGTTCTTGGTGAGCAGCACTTCAGAAGGCTCAGCAGTGCAGCTGCAGAGATTGTTAGTACTGGGCAGAGTGAGAAATATCGCTAAGAGTAGCCTGACTTGATAGATAGGCTGTGTGCAGCCAGGAATATCCCAGGGGCTACTCCATACACACCAGATATAAAAATTTAATCAGACTCAAGATAGTTTTTGTATTTTACAGAAGTTTTCTATATTATAAAGTAATAACAGGTACATAGGTTAAAAAATATACAGGCAAAAGGAAACAATAGAAAGGAGAAAATAAAGCTTGTGCTGCTTTTGCTTTGTTCTTAATTAATTAATCCCAGGGCTGATCAGGCATTGTACACAGATGCAGAGACAAAAAGCTTACAAAACTTAATGCTATTAGACTGCAGAAGAGCATCATTATCTGAGCTTTTAAAAGGACGTGCGAAAAATAGGCTGCTATTATGATTCTGATTTCAAAGGCCAAAGGAGAAGGGGCATGTGGGACAAATTTCAAGGGTTCTTTTATGAATGGCCATTCCACTTTCCAACGCATTTAGGGCACAAGGACAAAGAAAGGTTTTAACAAGGTTTATGAAGCATTGTTTGGGCTAGACCTCAGTATCTGCAAAGATCTGCCTCTGCCCCAAAGTGTGGGCTCTTCATGCCACCAGTTTTGTAGACAGCATAAAGCTCAAATGATGGGAGTGACTTTTATTTTTTTTTAACATTCGCACAGTAAGTCATGCAGTATTCCTTCTCCAAACACAACATGCATTTGATTGCACTCTATATCTTAGTGTACTAGAACTAATCTACTAAAATATTCATGTAGCAAAGAAAAATGGGAATAAAAAAAAAAATTGTGCAGTGTGGTGGAATTAATGTGCCTAGCGGAACATTAACTTTTGTATTTCTTAGATTTTTTTCAGTGATTTTTAACCTTGTAGCCTTAATGGTGTTCTGACACAGCATTTTACATTTAGTATTTTTCTTTTTTGAAGTTCAAAGACAAAATGAAATAAGGATGGGGAGGGGTGGGGTAAATGGAAAAAAATAAAAGAGGACCAGGAACAATAGAGCTGACTCCTTTGCTTGGTGAGTAAAGGTAACAAACACCTTGATGTAATAATTTCATACATAGGATGAATTTCAAAGCAAGCAAATAATTAAGCTAATTTTAAAAAGACAATGAGATCTAAGGCAGAACTGACCGTTAGATTGTCTTAAAAGAATTTCACCCTCGAATGACTGGTTGTGTAAATGGGTGGTTAGGAAACATGCATACATGTGCATGAAAAATCTGTATTTTGTTTTCATTTCTAGCTATGTATTTTTGCCAAACAAGTGGTGAACCTCGTGCTTAAAAGTGAACAAGTGAGCAGTCTTTATCTTTACCTGTTAAAAAAGAAAAAAAAAAAAAAAAGACATTTGTGATGTAAAAAGTTACTGAAAATCCAAACTATAAGAGCAATTTTAAGATCATTGCAGCTGAACATGTAACTCAATTCTTCCACAAACTACAAGTTACTGATTAAGCTTTTTATGCTAAGACTCAAAAAGAAATAATGAAAACTTATTTCTGGCAACAAACCAGGTAGGGAAGATTATATTTCAAACTGCAAGTTTTATAAAAATTGAGTGTGGGAATTAAAGAGATTTATTTTTTTTTAAATGGTGCTTTGTAATGAAAAGTGTTTACAAGTGTAGCTGTGTTGGGCATACCAATCACCTGCTGAATCGGGTTAGAGGGGCCTTCTAGACCATCATGGAGTCTGAATCTACCCGATCCAGCCTCTGGATGTTCATGTACCATCCCCTCTGTCTGCTCTGAAGATGCATTTTCCTGGAGGTAAGAGGGCTCTGTAGGTTATAGTTGTCTATCTGCTCGGCGCTTTTGCAAGAGGCGGTCTGCTGGCAGTTCTCCAGCGTAGCACATCTCTTATATTACAGTTAAGGTGATGAACTTTAATCTCTACAGAGAAAAACAAAACATCATTGATTCATGAAAATAAGCGTCTATCACTTGGCTGATTTAAAATTGTATCTTCTTAAATGCATATTGTAATTAAATAAGAGAGCTCAGGCTTTATTGTATTCTTTCATTTTCTGGATGAATGAACTCTTTGCAGAATTAAATTAAATTGTGCAGAAATATTCATGGCCAAGGAAATTAAGATGCTTATCAATAGAGGCAAAAAAGATTCCTGATTCTTCCCTGTCCCAGATTTCCCTATAAACCTGAATCCCATTCAGTATTTCAACATACACTTTTAATCAAGTATATAATGAAGTGTGTGCTCAGGTCACTGAAATGAACAAGATGCCTTGGATCTAAGTATTTAATTAAAAGATTTCTTCACTGAATCGTGTTGTACAACACTCTCATTTGTCTTGTGTTTGTTGTAATTATAAGTGGTCTCTTGTCATGCAGCTCTAGGCACTTCTCTCCTGAACCTGTACTTTAACCTGTACAAGGGGCTAAAAGGCAGAAGTACAACATTAATCTCCCTAAAACAACTTTTTCTCCTGTATAGGCTTCCAGCTAAATAAAAATCTGCTAATTTCTGAGAAATAAAGCTTTTTTGAGTGTGAACTGGCTTTTAGATTCTCCCAGATTGTGTTTCCTTTACTGTTTTCTGGTCTTCATTATCTATAGTTGTACCATACACTAAATATCTTAAACACGAAGCGTAAGAATGTGCTCAAACCCTGTGGTCTACAACAGGAGTTAAGTCCGTGCTTGTAAGCACTGTGGTAAATAGAGATCACATCTGTGGTTCAGGACATTTCTAAGCAGGGGCAGTTTCCTTCCTTGTGCTTTCTGTCTTGTGCCACCAACACGGTGCTCATCTGCCACAGAGGAAGAGTTTGTCCTTAGCTGTCACTGCGAATGTGATGCTTGGCTGTGCAAAGGTTCAACAGCTAATCATCCTTGACAGGCAAAATAGTAGTGGGCTGCCTAGTTAATAGGGTTTGGGCAGCAACCGTGTTTTGCCCTGTGGGATTCGTGAGGAGTTTTGAGTGATTAAAGAGTGGACAGACATCACGATTGCTTTTGGGTTGCTCAGTGCCGTGAACTGGGTGCATGGCATTTACTGGGAGAAGTGAGTGATGACTTAGTAACTCCTTATGAGTCACCTGGCCTTGCCTTACCTTGTACCTGCTTTTACTGGCTCCAACAGATGTGAACACTGTCTGTGGGGGTGTTTATTGTTCTTAATCGAGAAATAGATGGATCAGGCTAAAACCGGAACTGTCGTCTCAGGTTAGACTGGATGGACCACCATATCCCTACTATAAAAGTCAAGCAGAGTGGTTCTTCTCTGAATACATGCTCCCACCTTTCTGCACACAAATGATCAGGGACTTTGCGCTAGCAGCTGAAGCTGAATCGTCACATTGAACAATCAATGACAGAACTATCAGCTCTGTTTCAGACATACCTAACATCCTCTGCCAAGGACCTCCATAGAGTAATCCTGTTGTCTTCTTACTATTTTCTGTGATTACACTAGGAACACTCTGTAGGGCTATTACTACAATACTCTTGCAGCCAATATTACAGGGTGTACGCAGACACGGAAGTACAATTCTTTAGTGCAATTCATTAGCATCAATCAGAGATGATGCTCTGACGGCTTCATAAGGAGAACACAATTGTGTGAGCTAAGCAGTAATCTCAGTGAGTTACATTTCATCAGCTGAGCCTGTCTTGGAAGCGGATGAGTAGCATTCTGTTGCAGAGGGAGATATTTGCAATATTTATGTCAACGCAGAAAATGAACACAAGAACCGAATTATAGAGAATTCAATCCTCAGAATTCAGCTGTTGTAGAAAGCTTTCTGTGATCATTTAATTCTCTGGTATACTACATTTTCTTTTAATCTTCCATTATAACAAACATCCTATACATAGCTCATTAAGGCTAAAACAAAAATCCCTCTTCTTTTCTCAATGCTGTTACCTTTTCAGCTGTCTTATCACTTTTTACTTAAATTCTGCCAAATACTCCAAGCTAAGCAGACGGAACATATATCAGGAGGCACCTCCAAGAAACACAAGTTATTTCAATATTTAGCATATGTTTCTCTGAATCAGCTCTGAACAAAGCAGGGAGGTAGCAGAAAAATATCTTGATGTTAAAGGATTTACATTTGGCAGAGGCAGATAGCATTTCTTCCCATTTGTGGTGATTAAAAATCCCAAGTCACTTTCTAGAAGAGGAATAATACCAAGCTGTCTTGACTAGTGAGTCAAGCTGAGCAAATGTATTTTGGATATACTACATAGTGGTTTGTTTTTTTCCATGTGATCCTGCCTCTGCTCTAAGTTTCTGCTCTCTGCGTTTGACTCTCGCACTTATTATTCCTCACTGAAAAAAGGAGTATAGTTCACTGCAGACTGAAGCTATGGCTATAGCAGCTATATGGCCATCTTTTCATCTCTTCCCCAGCTCCCTCAGTTACTGCCTTTCTCAAACTGTATTTATCCCATGTGACATAAAAATTCTATTATCTCCATTTTCATAGATGAGGAATGTGTAATTAAGAGACTTGCCCATTAAAAGAATTTTATGGCAAAGAGAGTCATAGACACACTGCATTTCTGCCAGGAAATAATTGATAAATTCCCTAGTGTGTGGTCTGAAATTTGTTTAACTGTCTCATCACATTTCCCATCATCATTTTCTCTTTCAGACTAACAGCTAAAGCTGTTGCTGTCCTCTTACCAATCTTGGGAAGCTCATGGATCTTTGGGATTCTGGCCGTCAATACCCACACATTGGTATTTCAGTACATGTTCGCTGTTTTCAATTCACTTCAAGTAAGTACCTGGTGGGAATGGTGGGAAAGGTTATGGCTACTGAACTGCTGTTGAGATCCAGTAACTGGATAATTAGTAATGTTTTCACATGCTTATATTTACTGGATTTTTTTTTCTGTGTTCTTTCCTGTGTCTTTTATGTCTGTGCTGATCATACAGTGCTGGCAATTGTTTAGTCTCTGTATGAACAGAACTTTCACCCCACTCCTTACTGTTTCCAGTAGCAGTAATTCAATAAATGAGACAGCGAACTTGAGAAATAGATTCACTCTTTTAGCACTGGGTATCACAGGCAAGATTCTTAAAGGTAAAGGCAAGATTCTCCTGTTAAAGATACTGGAATGAATTATCTGTGTCATTTTGAGGCTTTGTTACTGAGAATAAATGAAAGCAAACAGAAGTTGCTGGGAACAGTGCAGCACAAGGAGAAAAGGGAAGCTGCTCTGCATGCTGCAGGAAGCAGCACGTGATTCTTAAGATACCAATCCAGAAAAACAGCTCTGTTCAGGGAAGAATGCAAGCATCTGCCTAGCTTCAAGGAGAGGTTTCAGTATAAGCATCAATCTATAGGTGTGTTGTAATTCCTTCCCAAAAAATGATTACAAAAAGGGAAAAAAATTAACTGTTGTAAATCCTATGATGTCTCAGGAACAAATATGAGTGTAATGCAGTTCTCCCGATAAACTTCTTAGAAAAGTTAAATTTTTATGCAAATTAAAAACTTCAAATTAAAAATTTTATGCAAATTAAAAACTTTGGCTGAATACCCTCCCCCCCAAAAAATAAAAAAATAAAAAAATCTGGGGGATCTGGGGGAAAGGGCTGGGAACTTTTTCCTTTCCATTGGGCAAAAAGTCTAAAGATACTAAAACTCTGTTGTGAAAATGTTGCTAATGATATTTAGCAAATATCATTACTCTTTCTAATATAAAAAGTAAGTATCTGGTGGTTCCCTCAAAGCATTTTCCTCTCCCTCTAATTTTTCAAGCTCAGACAAAATGTTCTCTTGTAGCTTGTGGCAAGAATTCCTGCTTACTTTCAACCACCCCAAAGCACCCCAAAGTTTGAGAGGTGCCGTTTTACATGAAAAAGTCTTGGTAAGCTGCAGAGTAGCCTCATGCAGCAGGTTTCTCCAGTTTAACATGGGGCACAATTAAGTCTACTCTTCAGTGTATTTATACAGATCCACCTCCTCAATCCATGATTTATACAATACAGTGAGAAATATGTTGTTCTATGTTATTCTTCACAGTCTTCACCCTTCTCCCTTTTATGTGTTTTCAGGGATTTTTCATGTTCCTGTTTCACTGTCTTCTGAATTCAGAGGTACGTTATTACAAAATGGAGTCAGCAGATTTGGTGTGAAGAAATTCACATAACACAAGTGTAAGACAAAAAAAAGTCCCCATTATCTTTGCCTGCCATTTTTTTTTTTTTTTCCTTCAATAAACACATGACTGTTGTTAGTGATTGTATGGCTTACAGAGTTTTCACCCAGGTTTGGCATTTATTTTATTTAATGTACGAAAGAAGAGTTTCCAAAAAAGCTGAGAGAAGGCAGCTCAAGCGTAAGGAGAGGCACAGTCCTGAGGGCTGGAGGGATGAGCAGGGCATGGGCTGTGCTGCTAACGGAGGATGTTTAGGCAGTGGCAGCAGGACTCACTCTGGCATTCCCTGCTAGGGGGCCTCTGGCTTTATTACATCTGCAGTTCCAGAGAGGAAAATAAACATTAATCTCAGGAAAACATACTTTTGGAGACTGCTCATGCAATTCTTAATGGGAAACCAAACAGAGTAGAACATATTCCAGGTATTTTTCTTGGCTGGAAACGGAGGTTTTCACAATGGACCAAGAGGCATCTTTCACATGAAGGCTGTCTCCGAGCAGCTGGGGTAAAGCCAAGGCATGGCTGATGTCGCAGAGACCAACTCTGCTGCGCTGGGAGTTCCCAGCATCCCCTCCTCCCATAGCAGACAGCAGAAAATCCTCGGCAGTATGCATTACTGATAATGA
Organism: Oxyura jamaicensis; assembly: GCF_011077185.1. Taxonomy (NCBI): domain Eukaryota; kingdom Metazoa; phylum Chordata; class Aves; order Anseriformes; family Anatidae; genus Oxyura; species Oxyura jamaicensis. The sequence continues at coordinate 13,192,805 of NC_048907.1, read as the reverse complement.
CAGTTTCTTATAAAAAAACATTTCCAGCGTGCTGACGGGGGTACCGCTTTGTGAAGTCTTTGATTCTTCCACAGGAAATCCATCTGGATGCTACAGAGCTTCTCCATCACCTCTTTCTTCTTCCTCAGCATCAAAAGCACTCTTCTGTGGAGTTGTTTCACTAATGTTATTTTTCATTAATATTTGCCAACATATTGAGTCTTAAAGCACTGACATGACCTTTCCTACAGTCAGTTTAGAGAGTCAAGACTGACTGTGAAATTCTTGATCTTTATTGGAATTAACTAAAGTTAAGCAGGCAGGTTCAAGGTATGCAGGAAAATATTTCTTTATCCTATTTTCTCCCACGCTCGGAAAGCCTTCTTCCTTCTCTCAAGCATCAAATGTCATATCGAATACAAATATTTGAATTACTACCATTTTAACCGAAACCAAATGAGAAATAAAATTCAGAAACTTTTCAGAATTTGAATCCTCAAAAAATAGTTGATGTATAGGTGATATGAATTAGCAGCTTTGGAGAGCAGGGCCTATTGGCTTTGTTGCATGCTATGCGTATCTAAAGTGCTTCATCTAAACTGCAAGGGTGCTTTACTTCTTACCATGCAAGTAAAATAGATACTCTAAAGCAAAATCTGCAAAAGCCCTGTGACTGAAGCCCCTCAGCCTCCCTCAGTTTGTCTCGGTGCCTGCACCTCCTAACATCTCCTTTTCATCTTTTTTCACTGCATTTTGAACTTCTTACATCTTGATTTAGCTACTATACATATAAAGAGCAGAAAATTCCCTTATGCTTATATACCCTGCAGGGATTTTTTTGTTTTGTTCTGTTCTGTTTGTTTGTTTCTTGCTTTTATTGCTTTTTGCTTTTATTGCTTTTATTATTATTTTTCTTTCTAACAAGATGAGTAGCAATACAGTCATATCTTGGAAAATATTGTCAGAGAAATGAGAACCAATGAGGTTATGAAGTGTTTTGTATTTAATCTATGCATACTTGAAAATAGAAGTTAAAATTTAAAATAAGACCTTAAATACAAAGAAAAATGAAGAGGCAGACTGTAGTTTTATGTTCATGCTTTTAGTACATCGTGTTGTTTTTATTGACATTAATCTTGAGGACAGCTAATGGGGACGTAATTGGAGGCTGCACCTGAGAAAACGCACACAACATTTTCAAATAAATCTTCTTTCTGGTATCTTCTTATATCTTTATTTTTCCCCCAAAGGTTAGAGCTGCTTTTAAGCACAAAACCAAGGTCTGGTCCCTTACCAGTAGCTCAACTCGCAACATCAATGTGAAACCCTTCAATTCAGACATTGTGAGTATGTCTTTTCTTTTTTCCTCTGTATTGTACTCGAAAGTGCTCCACATTAAACTCTATTGAAAGAGCAGGACTCAGAAGGCACATGGGCACCTAACTTAATGCATGGTGCAGACAGGTGGAACTGGCAACTATTACGTTGCAGCTACAGTATGTGTTTTGAAAGCAAAGGGCAAAATTCTACTTTCTGGTAAACTGTGGAATGGAAGTAAACAAGTTTTACCAGCTTGGAGTACAGTTCAGTGAGACTATTCCCATCTCTTGTAATGGACTTTATATTATGCATTCAAGCTGCACTTTGGCAATGTATTTGTCTGATGACTATGACTTTTTGATAGAGCACTTTTACATTTAAGTCTGAGAAATAAACTCTTAAATACATCAATGTGTGCATATGCTTTTCCAGCTCTCCCTAATTTGTCTTGAGGCAAAATACATTTGTTTTTATAAAGAGCCAGACTTCTGAAGTGATAGGTACTATTAAGTGATTGCTGCCAATCACCTTACATCTTGGCAGTAACTGTTAAAAATCCTTTATGGCATATGCTCTCAAGACTCCATGACAACGTTGTAACCTAAATAGATGCTTTCAAGCTTTTATTTCATCAGACAAGAGTGGTTTAGCAAAATAAATAAATCTACTTTCAATATTATTTTTTCTAGATGACTGGGAACAGGCCAGGCACAACCCCCACAAAGCTGAACACCTGGGATAAAAGCACCAATTCAGCCAACCGCATTGATTTATCAGCAGTCTGACAGTAATACCAGCTCTTCAGTGAAAATCCAGCCATACATTCAGGACCTCTGACACAGTGGCCACCAGTTTTTTTTCTCACTGTTAATACCAGTAGAAAACTGCTTTTTTAATCACTGCCTAATAAATTGGAAATTGCGATATTTTGTCAACTAAATAGCCCTCATCTGCTTGCCTGTGAAACTACCACATTCTACCACTTGCCTGTTAGCAGTATCTGTAAAAGTGACTAGCACAAATATACACTGGATGGTTTTGTCAGCAATGATGAAAACACTAGATATGCAAGAAGGGCTTATTCTGTCTGAACCATTCCTGCTCCCAGAACTGAGGAAAGGCAACATACCTTGGGAAAGATGGATTTTTATGTTCTAAAATAAAACGTTTCCCATTGTGATGTTGTAATGGGGCAATTCGGGTCTTGCTTTGCACTCTCTGTTTACATTTATTACCTTACAGAATGCATTTATTGGAGTGATGCTTATTCAAAATACATAGTGTGGTGATTAATTTAAATGATACAAAGAAACCAGGACTTGAGGGAGAAGCAAATTCAAGCTATTCAGCTGCCAGACATGGGCGTGGAATTAGTAAGGCTAATATACACATCTCTATACACATGAAGAGTATACAAAACGTAATGCTCCTGTACGTGGCCTATTAGTATTTTAGATATTGCTGTTTACATCATACCTACAAAAGGCAGAAATGACGAAGGTTTTCCTATAGCAGTCCACAGCATTTCTGTTACTAATTTGTGTCTGCTGACATATCACAATACGAAGTGTTTGTATTGCTCTGGCTGAAGCTTTGGATGCAATCAACAACTGTCCATCAAGTGCAGTTTGCAAATGCACTGCAGCCTTTGGAAATCCAAACCTGGCACTGTGACTTATCTTCCTCTTTTTACCGGTCAGATTGAGACACTGAATTCCAACCACAAAACGAAGTAACACAACAGTATACTGTGAAGACAGCCAAACTAGAAAGAAATCTATGTATTGTTACCTACAGGCATGTTTTAAATAGGTCTCTGCTGAGTCTTTTGTGGTTTTAAACTCCGCTCAGCACTTCATAACTTATGGTTTAGTACTGCTATGAAGTATCTTTAAGGGGAAAACATACCGTAATTTTTCTTCTGACCGGTATTTTGTAGGTTCACCAAAGTGATGTTTGGAGCACAAGAGAGTGCAATCTGGGCTGTGCAAGAGATGAACCCTTCCAGCTGGGCGTAGAGCAGACTGTGAGCCCTGGAGGCGGTCAGAGCCCCTAAATATGTGAAATGGTCTAGGATTTACTCAGCCGCCAGAGTCCCCGAGAGTAATTGCCAAAGATGAGCCCCTTTTCGCAGAGTGGCTGTGCAGCCATGTCTCCTTATCCCCAGCTTTTCTTGTTTGCGGTAGGTGTCTCCCCAGCTCACTTGGTGTACTGGGTTGTAGGAATTACCAGGGAATTATACAGGCTCTCCTAATGGGCTACCAAAGGAGGACTTCTGGTCCCAGTGATTCTAGCAAGATACCTGCTACTGATTTTGAAGAGAAAAGGCATTTGCACCCTGATGCGCAGGCTGGAAATTGTTTATTGGTTAGTAAATTTTAGAAAGAATAAATAAATTGATCTTTAGGGAAGAGGAAGCACACATCAGTTAGGACTGAACTTAGTTAAAAGCTTCATCCAAAAGAAATGGAGTTGAAAGTTTAGAAAACATCAATGTGTTTAATTTTTTATTGATCCAAAGCAAATTTTCTCCATGTTTCCTTCCTGCACAAAGAAAACTACAACAACGAAACAAAACCAATCTATTTCAATTTGGACCAAGCTTTTCCATCTCCCGTTGACTTCTCTCCATCCTGGCCAAGAACTGGTACAGTCATCAAACTGAAACCCCACAATCTGTCTGTGGCTACAAATGAAAGCAGTCTACAGAAATTATTTCGGTTTCCCAGACATACACTGAATTTATGCAGCTAGAACAGAGCAGAATGTGACACATTGCATATATGCATATAGATATACATACATAAAATATACAGGCTTCTAATCTTGTGTTGCCTATTGGTAAATAAACACAAGTTGTTGACAGCTAACTATAAAGAGAGGGTCAGTGATAGCTGAATATCTAAACTTCTATGTCTTTTTTTGGCTTTTGTGTATGGCTTTTTCCTATCTTTTTATACATTGGACTGTCTTACAGCTCTGCAAATATAATGGCTTTTGTTGGCCTGAGAATGTTTTTCTTTTTTCCCAAAGGATGCAGCAGAAGGAGCCTTCAGAATGTATGGAGGAGATTGTAACAGTACTGTGACAGCAAAGTATGAAGTGTCTATTTTGTGTGCAGACAACATATTTAAGCATATTGTTTTGATACTGGAGCATTTGTTTTGTGTGTTTTTTCTTTCTGTTTGTTTTTCGTTTTTAACACTGCGACCATGGATATAGATTTAGACCCGCCTTGATGATTTCTCTTCCAATCATTTTATTGTAGCATAAAAAGTTTTATGAATGAAACAGGACATATCAAGGATTTTTTTAAAAATGTATTTTTTAAGAGTACTACTTTCTACATGATTTTCATTGCATCCATTTCCTCCTGTGCTGGATGTACATTGGTCACCCACGTCACTGCCCAAAATCCATTTGAAAACAGCATGCGGCATACAAATGACAGTACCAAATGCCAGTAGTATGAAGGACTAAATCTGGTTTTCATCCAGGTATACCATATTTTAAAATTGTTTACCAAAAATAAGAAGAGCATGAAAAGGTTTTTGGTTTTATACTTTAGAATGTGACATAGACGTATTATGTATTGAGGGAGCATTGTTATGCTGTATCTACTGAGATCCGCTGAGGATAACGCGCATCCCATGCTTTAACTTTTGAATGTTGCTTGTGATGAAGCAGTGTATCTTGTTCATGTCACATGAGGTTAGGAGTTAGAACACGGTATTTATAATATTAGGGGTAGGGGTTCTGATGCTGTTGATAATCTTGTGAAAAATCAACACAAAGAAAAAATGTTTTCTATTGCCATCTGAGTCTATTCTTTTTGTTTGATTCAATGTATTTGTTGGTACTGAATGCAGCAAATGTACCAAATAAGAAACGTGCAAATGACTCTTTAAACAATCTCTTCCTGTCCTCAGTCTTTGAAGCCTGGAAATCTTGCCGTTTATTTATGGGCTTGTATATAGCAGCTTTTGCAACATTTGTTTTCAGGACAGCATCATTTTGTCAATGGTATGAAATGTAATTGAATGGGATGTGAGTTTTAAAATACATAATGTAACAGGAATGACTTTGCCAGTAAGTAGGAAAATAATTTAGTTTTTTTTTTTTTTTTTTTTCCCAAATAAATAAGAAATCTTAATTTCCTAAAAGAACTTTGTATTCATTCAAATTATTATTTTGCCAGGCTTTATAAACACGAGTATAAGAACTATGGTTCCCTGTGAGTGCTAGCATTATGCTCAAACAAGCAGAGCTTAACTTGTATGAGAAATCATATTTGCATCATGTGGTCTGCTGTGGCCCAGGTATTGTGCAGCCAGTATTTTTGTACTGAAGTTTACACTGACAGAATATGCTGAGGACAAACATTCCCTCCCCTTTAAGGACAGAGCTTTTTGACAGAAGCATCTGCAGCACATTATTTCTCCTATCACAACTATTCCAATAAGCTGGGCAGGGTCGAGACCTGGGTGAGAAATGATGCTTACGGATGTGACAACAAGAGCTCTGAGTGTCAGCTTCTGCCTCTGAGGGAAAACTCTTTCTGCCAGGTCTCTGCATGTAACAGAGATGGGGAGACAGTGTACACATATATTTTGTGTATATGAATCTATACGTGTGTACACATGTGCGTATGTGTACATATATTTGCAGAACATAGGATTATTTCTCAAGTCTCCTCCCATCACCACACCAGCATCTTCCCCTTTGTTTTCTATGGCTGGGGACAGAGAACTTGTAGTACAGGAAGAGAGGGATGCACGTGCCAGTTAACCTTCCATGACACGTTGCGTTTTCCTGCAGCCAAGCAGCTGTGGTGACTATCAGCTCTTGCCAGTTGCCCATGTATTGGGTGTCTGGCAGCACAGGTACAGTCAGAACGGACGTCATTTCAGAAAAAGCAGGGGTTTTGTCATTGCTCTGCTCTTACCCTGCTGCATGCCCTTCAGCAAGTAACTTTTCATGACTATGTTTTTATCCCATCAGTGAAATGAAGATAATGATACCATCCTCTTCACTAAGTGCTTTGAAACTCACAGTTGACACCGGAGCATTTATTACTAAATACTAATGCTACACAGTAATTTTGGTTCTTTCACCTATTGCTGGCTCCAGTGCTGAGGACAAAAGCATTTCTGGCATGGGCCTAAACTTTGCCATGTCCCTCTCTACCACTGCTATTCACATTTATACTTCATTTTTTCCTGTTAGAGCGGGTAGCATTCGTTGATCACAGGTGCATGGGGACAGAGATTTCTCCACTCTCCTTTTTTCCTACAGCTGTAGAGACATCCTTCTCATGTGGTTGTAGTCTAAATGATTCATGGCAGCAACCTGGCATGGGAAGTAGGGCAATCAGGCCCACCTGCCACATACGCTGCCTCAGAGCAAAAGGAATTACCTTTATGATGCCCCAGAGCTGCATGGGAAGAGGTGGGAGTCCTCTGTCTCTCCAGGACAGCCAACACGCAGCCTTTGTAACATCTCAAAGAGCAAGCAGCTCCAAAAGCCCATCGTCATAGGGGTACAATCCTGTAGATGACATTTTCAAGGTTAAAGCTAGTTCTGCTATAACATATAAGCTGCAACTGCCTCCGCTATATTGTGTGGCTGTGTAGACGTGGTGGGGTGTCAACAGGAAGTTAAATAGGAGGAGAAATTTGTAGTGATGAATAACCTGAAAAATTACTTATTGGAATTTAGATGGGAAACGTATCTCATTGTCTTTCAAATACCCATTACAATGAAGGCTCTCTACCTTTGTAAGCACTCAAATCAGGTAGCAAGGAGCACACAAAGGAATGCTTTCTCGTTATTCTGTGAAATAGGATTTGTGTTTTTTTTTTTTCTTTCTCTTTTTACATTTATCATTCATGACAGAATAATAAATTAGATAATTTTGGCACTGGTTTACATCATGTTTGCCTTTAAAAATATTTTCATTATATCCATGTTATGCTTGGATGACTCAGTGTAGTCTATGCCATGGATAGTTATTGCTATAATTGCCCTTGTTCACACAATTTTCTTTCTCAATAATCCCATATGTTCCTGGAATTCAAAGACCATATTTCATCTTGTCAGGGATGATTACAATACTAAATGTAACACTGACATCAGTGTGTTCACCAGGTGCTGACACATGACGGAAACACTGAGTCATGAGGACGACTTTTAGGCAATGCTCAGTGCATCTTTACCAAAGAGCTTCCTCGACCAGGTGCTAATTCCCAAGGACAACTCCCAGCAGAGCACTTTCAGGCTGCCTAATTTACCTGTAGCAAAAGCGAGTGGAGTTTTCTCTCTCCACTTTGTTTTCTATGGCTGCCATACAAAAGCAGGCTGGATTGGGCATTGCACATACCCTTTAAGCAGTCTCCAAGACACACTTATCTCTTGCAAATATGGAATAATGTATAAAACCATTCAAGGCAAAAATAAACTTTGAGGTACAGGGCTCAAGTCTGTCATTACAAAAGGTTTACATTTCAGTCTGTGCTCCTAATGTTCTGGAGGAAGATAGACAACAAAACCAAAGCAAATTTTGACCCTCCCAAAGTTTCTCAAGTTAAGCAGCAGCGAGTGAATTCAACTTGGAAAATGCTGGCCTTCAGAAGTAGCATTTTGGCAACTGAAAGTTGTGTTCTGTGTTATGTTTCCTTCTGGCATTTTTGTTTCAGATTCTGCACAGGTCAACTAGATGTGAGCACATCTCACTTAGCCACTCATGTACCGCTAATTTGTCATATTTTACTGTCTCCAAAAGGAAAAAAAAAAAAAGAGGGAAGCCAATTGGGGGTGGGAGGGCATGGGCATACGTTTGCAGAGGGAAAGGGCAAAGCTTAGTCCTCACACTGAGCCCTGGGTCTTTCACACTCTCTGCTGATGACTGCGTGGGAGGCTTCAGGATCCAGGCACCATGAGGCTGAGCATCTGTGACTATTTGTGCTGACAGCTTTCTGCAGCAGCAGCAAAGTGCATAATTATTAAAAGAAAAAAAAAAAGGAAAAAAAAAATCTGTGGACTACATTTCAAAACTGCTATAATGAATATTGTATGTTACAATTAAACATGATGCATTGAAATCTCAGATGGGTAGTCAATAAAAATACCACAAATTTGCACATCAACCCCACGACGGAAGGATATGTCAGAAGTTCATAGAATCATAGTTACCTGTCTTTCCTAAAAGGCTGGCCTTCTAAATTTTCTAAGTTCATTGTATGAACTATCAAAAAAAAAAAAGGGGGGGGGGGGCGGGAGGAACCAAGAGGACACAATGCCACCTATCACCTAGCTTTTTTTTTTTTTTTTAAGTAATTTAATAATTTAATTAGTTAATTCAATTTATGCTATTTTATTTCAGGGAATTAGATGATTCATGGGCTCTTTTGTATGTGATTGGTAAATGCCTTGAGTTTTACTATTTTATGCTGGAATTTATTTGGCACCTACCTCCTGTGTCGCTGAAGTTCATACATAACCTTCCTAATCATGAAAATGGATTGCATTTAATTAGGCAGCATCCTTGCTCTGGCCCGCTGCTCTGAGATGAAGATTTCCCCAGTAAGCCTTACACTAAAGCAAGTGCAGGACATTATATGGCTAGTTTTGGCTTTGTTATGGGCTACTTTTAATATATTCCATAGGCCAACAACCATTTAATCTTAGTTGCATTTTATTATTTCTGAGATTTTAGTTTCAGTGCATTGAATCTCAGCTAGCATCAAGAAGCATTACCAAAATGGGTCAGTACACGTACTCTGGAGCGTATGCCGTATCGTTGACCCCTATGTACAATACTTTACAACAGCATGTCACAGTCTGGCAGCGGTGCTGAGGCTGCTGCAGAACTGTGTGCTCCTGACTGCACACACTCATACCTTCCCCTGCAAGCTGAGATGGGCAGCAAGTTTTACTGAAGAGATTGAAAGGCCACAGGAGTCACCAAAATGTTCAGCACCGTGGTATGCAGTCAAATAAAGAAGGGCACAGTTATTTGTCTAAACTTTTGTGTCTGGCTTTGAGGAGTTGTTCCCCACAACTCCTGGGAAAAAAATGGAAAAAAGAAAACAACAACAAACCAAAAAACCCTGCAAACATAATTTTCCTGTTGGAAGTAGGAAGGCTGTTGTGTGGGAGTGCATCTGAAAAGCTTAACATAGAAGAAAGCCTTAAACTCTGTGGCTCCCTCCAACACTGTTCAGCTGTGTTTGTTGACCCAGAAGGGCTTTTCCAGTCTCATGGTCTAAACGCCTGAAAGGCTGCTCGATATTGCCTGCCAGCCACAGTGAGCCAACATACAGCATGCAAAAGGTCTCTCAGAGTTAGTTCTTAAAAGCCAAACCATAAAAAGTACCTTCCATTATTTGGTGATGCTATAAATAATTTCTTCTAGGTACAGACTGAAGGGATAGCAAAACTAGTGGCTGATTATTACCCAGCAAAAGACTGGATTAATGCTGAAAACTCTTTAAGCAGCTTTCCCGAGCCTCTACCATTACTCGGGCGGTGGGAACAGTGTTCAATCCCAGCCTGAAACAGAGCAGCTAATTAACATGTCAAAGCTTCCATGCACAAGATGTACATTGTGCGGGGAAGAAAACAGTTTGAGAAAAATGTTAATATCACCAGCAACTAATAGACTAGATCAATCTGGACTCCCATTAACATCGGTAGGTCTCGTACCATGGAAAGCATTTTGCTGCTTTGTCGTGTCCCAGCCAGCTGGGTGCAGCTCCTGCAACCCCTTCCACCGCCCTCCCAGGAGGGCCATGCGGCGGCAGCAGATCGAAGAGACCCAGAGCATGCCGGCTGCTGCACAAAGCCCCGTGGGGCTCCTGTAGCTCGGGATCTGCTCCAACAGTACCCGACACAGGGGCCTGCAGCCAGCTGCATGGCCCAGCCAGGCACGGGGCAAGGTCAGACAGTGGCCACCAGACCCAGTGCAGCAAAGGCTAAATCGGTACCCATTGGCCATGCACCTCTCAGGCACAGCACTTCGTTTTAATGTGCATGGTGTGCATTATATTTTCTATATTCTTTTTTTCTTTGCTGCTTATGTCATTTTCAGGAGTGTCCCTCCCCCAATTAAAAATACGGATTGCCCCGCAGTGGATAGGAACCTGCACTGCCTACATCTTGCAGGGGAGAGCACCGCATTTCTCAGCGGAGCACAGCTGCAGAGCCAGGATATATTACATGCCTTTCACCTCCTATCTGCCACAGCATGCTTGCTGCCTCCTTCCATAATGCTGTCAAGGAACTTCCTCTCTCACAAAGCCATTAAGGAAAATGAATAATCACAGGAAAAGTCGTGTCAATGCATTTGTCACAGACAAAAAAGCCCCACCAGTGAAGCAATGCAGTCCTTCCTTCTCTTCCAGTAGGGGAGTGGAACTCACCCGGAGTGTCACAAATCTGGGTTTCTGTGTTCTGTTCTACAGCGCAGCTGGCCAAAACGTGTGAAAGCAGCGCTTTTGCTAGTCTGAAGGGTCTCCAGCGTACAAAGCATTTCTGTCAAAATCAGTTATTATTTACACTTACTGAATTGCCTGCCTCAGACACTCAATACAAGATACATTTGTACTGCAAAATAAAATAACTCATGCTGTGCTCTGCCATCTTAAGAGCAGAGCTTATATGGATCAGAGTAGCCACCTAGGAGGATTTCAGCGGATGGCCAAGGGTAATATTTGTGCCATGACTTCAGGAAAGTCACTTCTGTGGGTAATTTGTCTTTGAATCCAAGGTGGCTGAAATAAAAGGAACTTCTGAAATCAAACTTACTTTCTAGTCTATCAAAGGACTAGACCTACAAAAGGCACGGGCACTGCAAATCCAGGCACCGAAGAGCCCCAAGTCCAGCACTCACTGCCTCCTGCCATTACAGCTCTGCGTGGGGGCTCAGACAACAGCAACGCATGGGTGTCCAACAGCGGTCCCCATGAAAGCTGGCACATTGAGAGGGACCCACCTAAAATAACTAGAAGAAAACACAAGAGAAGCAAATCTTTAGGCCTGCTTCCTACAAGCATAGAGATCTTGCTTTTGGGCTGAAGGAAGGCTCCCACCTTGAAATGCCTCCCCCAGCCCTGTCATGGCACTGGGTGCCAGCACTCCACATCGCTCGTTCAGTCTGCCCCCGCTCTGCTGGCCTCCTCCTTCCACTGCCCAAATCCTCCTGCAGATCTAATGCACATGCATAATCTCAGTGAAACAATAGTTTATCTTTCCTCTGTAACTTTTACATCAGCAATAACTCGTGATGACAGGCAACAAAGCATCTTAGTGCACAACTTTTAATAACATCTTCCCATTAAGAAAATGGTTGGTCCTATGAACACCTAAGGGTTCTTTCTGCAAGAAAAATACAGTCCCTCCCGCATGTGCAACAGTACCATAATTTAACATGGAAAAAAGCATCAGATAATTTTCTGCCTACATATCAAAGCTCTTCATTTAATAGAGCTATTTTTCAGATAACAGCCTCAGTAATGGCACTATGAAAAATGTTCCTTGGGAAGCTCAAACCAGCTTAACTTCAGTTTCCTTCTGTGTGCTATAATTTGTGAAACATCATACTTGCCAAGCTGAGCAAGTAAAAGCTTAGTAACTCAGTTTAAGGAAAAAAAATAAAATAAAAAAACAAACCAACAAAACAAAACAAAACAAAACAAAAAAAAAACTGCTACACTGAATAAGTAATGCAAAGGTCGGGTGCAGTCTTATTCTCTGTTTAGGCCAAGGGCCATAGACACCAACTCACTTTGTTCCATGGAGGTGATGTGCAATGCATACAGCATATATACACATCCTCCAGCTCTCCCTTGATCCCAACATGGCCAAAATATGATTTCAGTCCAGGTAAGTCCCCGCAGAACTGGTGGGATGCAGAGGAGGTGCCAAGGTGTCAACATGCACATTAACCCCTGCCTTTGGGAGGACCACAACAAGCAATATTTCCTAATCTATCCAATCAGGTATTCCCATAACCACAGCAGGAATGGTCACCTGCTGTCACGACCAAAAGCACTGTTAGTCCTTCAACTTATTCCTGCCAGAAAATAAGAAAATTCTCATACACAATAGCCCTGATACTAAAGCATATGAATACATCATCTGTAAAGTCAAGCTCGATCTGCTTGTCTGACTCAGTTGCAAGCTCTCTCCCATCCCTTTGGTAGCTGTTCCTACAGCCGTTTTATTTCTACCATTGTTACAGTCTTTGTCTAGTAGAGAGCTCCTTGTTGCTGCCAGCTTTGGGTGAGTTGAAAAGTATAAAAAAAAAAATTGTGAACTGGGTCACGTTCTGGCCATAAGGTTGCAATCCACATTAAATCATGCTTGTTTAAGCAACCTTGAAGGGTGAGTACCACTGAAGACCTAATAGCCTGATAGATGTCTGAAAACCAGGGAAGTTTGTAGGGAGAAAAGCTGAATGGTGCATTGTGTTTGATGTTCCTCATAGCTACATTAACTACTTCATTTATCTGTACGGTTTCCCTGCAGAGCACAAGGGCTGGACCAGGACTCTGGCCCCTTGTTTTAACTGCACAAATGGACAGCATCCCAGTTTGAGCAATTTGAAACATACATTTCTAATCTGCCCAGTAGGTGCAAACACTTTTTTTTTCTTCCTTGTTGTACTTTAAGTTGCATTTTTAGTTTGTGACAATTTAAAACAAACATTTTTAACACTCTCTAATTCCTGATATCATGTATTTGACAATCAAGATTCTTTTTAAAGTGCATCATTACCACTAGGCCCGTCCTGTAATGCTGTAAGAACTTCACTGACCTGTTTCTTTGGTCACTTGTGTAACCATTCCCAAAACTCTTCTGCTTCACTTCTCTGGTGGTATCCATTCAAGTGAAGCCAGAGCAGATGTCAAACTATAAGCATTTATTTCTTACGTGGTCTGTGGGTACTGCTGCTTTTAGCTGTGTTAGCCAGGGAAGCTCATGGAGCAGATTATCTTGGGTGTCATCATGCAGCACTTGCAGGGCAAGCAGGCGATCAGGCCTAGTCAGCATGGGTTTATGAAGGGCAGGTCCTGCTTGACGAACCTGATCTCCTTCTATAACAAGGTGACACGCTTAGTGGATGAGGGAAAGGCTGTGGACGTGGTCTACCTTGACTTCAGTAACGCATTTGACACCATCCCCCACAGCATTCTCCTCAGGAAACTGGCTGCTCATGGCTTGGACTGGCGCACGCTTCGTTGGGTTAAGAGCTGGCTGGATGGCAGGGCCCAGAGAGTTGTGGTGAATGGAGTCAAATCCAGTTGGAGGCCGGTCACTAGTGGAGTCCCCCAGGGCTCGGTACTGGGGCCAGTCCTCTTTAACATCTTCATTGATGATCTGGACAAGGGGATCGAGTGCACCCTCAGCAAGGTTGCAGACGACACCAAATTAGGTGTGTGTGTCGATCTGCTCGAGGGTAGGAAGGCTCTGCAGGAGGATCTGGATAGGCTGGACCAATGGGCTGAGGCCAACGGTATGAAGTTCAACAAGGCCAAGTGCCAGGTTCTGCACCTGGGGCACAACAACCCCAAACAGAGCTACAGGCTGGGAGATGTGTGGTTGGAGAGCTGCCTGGCAGAGAAGGACCTGGGAGCATTGGTTGACAGTCGGCTGAATATGAGCCAGCAGTGTGCTCAGGCGGCCAAGAAGGCCAACAGCATCCTGGCTTGCATAAGAAACAGCGTGGCCAGCAGGTCCAGGGAAGTGATTGTCCCCCTGTACTCGGCTCTGGTGAGGCCGCACCTCGAGTACTGTGTTCAGTTTTGGGCCCCTCGCTACAAGAAGGACATGGAGGTGCTCGAGCGAGTCCAGAGAAGGGCTACGAAGCTGATGAAGGGTCTGGAGAACAAGGCTTATGAGGAGCGGCTGAGGGAGCTGGGCTTGTTCAGCCTGGAGAAAAGGAGGCTCAGGGGTGACCTTATTGCTCTCTACAGGTACCTGAAGGGAGGCTGTAGCGAGGTGGGGGTTGGTCTGTTCTCCCACGTGCCTGGTGACAGGACGAGGGGGAATGGGCTAAAGTTGCACCAGGGGAGGTTTAGGTTGGATATTAGGAAGAACTTCTTTACTGAACGGGTTGTTAGTCACTGGAATGGGCTGCCCAGGGAAGTGGTTGAGTCACCATCTCTGGAGGTCTTTAAAAGACGTTTAGATGTAGAGCTTAGGGATATGGTTTAGTGGAAGATTTGCTAGCGTTAGGTCAGAGGTTGGACTCGGTGATCTTGGAGGTCTCTTCCAACCTAGACTATTCTGTGTGATTCTGTGATTAATTCTAGGACTGGTATAGGGAAGAGGATATGCTACCACCACTTCCACCTTCTGCTTTTCTTCTGCCAGATGGTTGGTTTTATACAAAGAAATTAATTACAAGTCAAACTGTATTTGTCTAGGACTTGTGAGGCAGCTGGTTTCTGTTCATGGTAATCACATATATTCACAGCTCTTCTTCCCTTCTCCATTCTTTCAGGCTGGTTACTTCCCTTCCCATAAATATCTCTTCTGTTTATTTAACTCCTCAGGCATTTCTTACTTGCTCTTGCCAGCACTTACCTCAGATACTGTAAATGTTCATTTCTGCATTGCCTGCGCTCTACTTTTTTCCTTTAAGATTTGCATCTACCACATTCATCTGGCATGGCTGGGGAGATTGAGGTTATGTGATAAAGAGAAATTTGAGGCTAAACGGGTGGTAAGTGGCTTATTTGTAAACACACATTCACAGAGATCCACGCTTGGCCCAGAGCTTTCTGAAACATCCTCTTCAAGGAGCTTTGGAAGAGCACTGAATTGGCATCAATCAAGTCCGTGCTCACGCCACCTGAGGGCCTGTCTCTAGCTGAGTTCTCTAGCAGCTGTAACCAACTCTGCAGCCTCACCAGGGCTTTGATCCAGGTTGTATCCTCCCCTCTGCTTTTTGGCAAAATGAGAAGGCAGAAAGCTGTTTTGCTCCACCTGCTGCCTCCTGGGCTGGCCCCACGGTTCAGTTGGCAGCAGCTGGCTGAGTGCTGCATTTGTTGCTTTTGTGTTTTCAATTGGACATTAGTAGGATGGTGGGGTTCTGAAGGTGCCAGTTTCTGTGGGGATGGGGCCTTGTGCGGGCCCTGTTTTACATCCTTGACTCAAGGCAGGATCTGCATGGATGCTTCTTGTAGTTGCTCTCCAGCTTAACTTCTCTCTCCACTCTCTGGTAGTCTGTGAGGGCTCAGCTAAGGAAGGATTTCTATGAAGCAGAAAACCATCAATTTTGACCTGAGATTGATGACATCTGGATTTACCCTGCCTCAGATATGCAAGCTGAAATTTGCTGTGTTTTCAACCCAATCACAGCACTGAAAGTCTGCCATTAAACCTTAAGCCTTTGATTCGGGAATTACTAGGGAACTGATAGCCTGTGAAGGATGGCCACGACTGAAGTTGAATCACGTGGTTCTGGATTTAGTTTTATCCCCAACTGCAGTTTCTTAAATTCCTTTAAGACATATATGGAAGGGAAAGCAGGGAGAGAAAACAGTAGCTTTCTGTGTGGCCTGTTCCAGAACCTGTTAAAATCAGTCTTGAAGATTTGAGCATCTCCTGGAGGCTGTCCTTAATCGGAGCCTTAAGCCAGGAATCCTTCCAAGGACCTGAATCCCTTGCTGTACAGGAAACTCCCTGGTAGGATTCAAAGCCAGTAGAAGATAACAAATTCCTGCCCCTAGCAGCGGTAAGGTCAGATCAGGCCCTGACTCAGGCCTTTCAGGATCACTGAAGAAGGCCCTGAAAGGGTAAAGGGAAAGCCAACATGTGAAAACAACCAGGCACCGCCGTCAGCAATAACGATAAAAGGGACTTTTGTTTCTGCTTTTTCTACAGAGTATGAATAGTTTTCTGAGACTATTTTGAAACATAAAAAGAGCAAAAAAAAAAAGAGATAGAACAACAACAAAAAAAAAGAGATAAAACAAACAAACAAAAAAAAAAAAAAAAAAAAAGAAAATTTCCCCACAATGTCCCAGCCATTATATTATTCAGGAAAAAGACAGTCTGGCTTATGATCTAAATTACGGATAAGAGCTGGAAACAAAGCAAATAGAATAAGAAATGTTCTTTTATACAAGGAAAGTGGGAGAAAAAACGTGTTGTTATCTTGCTCAGGGCAGCCCAGTTCTCTGTCAGGAAAGGTGATATTTACAATCAACCTTATGAGGAAAAGGAGATAAAAGGAAAAAAAAAAAAAGACAAAAAATGGTTGAGGAGGAAAATAATATTTTTCCCCTCCCTTCTACCTGCAAGGCCAAACCCAAGGAACGTGGGATTGTGCACTGAGCATGTTTAATGCTCAGGCAGCACTCACTGGGTGAGCTTATGAGGCTGTAGTCCTCTCTCCCCCAGCTATTTCTGCCTTCAAAATGCACGAGATAAAAGGATTGTAATGATTTAAATGCCTACTATTACTATACTGCTTCTCTGTTTTTACTATATTTATTCCTGAACTTGCAATTTTTTTCTAATTTTCCAGCAACTGCCAGCTCTAGCACAGCAGAACATTCCCTTCTTAGAATTTACACCCTCTGGATATTTGTTGCTGATGATGCCATTTTCCATACAGTTAAGAGGAAGAATTAAGGACTTACATCTAGCTGAACATAAATGAATCATACACATACCTGTCAGAGTGTCCAAGAAGTGATTTGTGACTGCCCTCTCTCTGCCTCTTGTTCAGGTAGGAATCATTAGGAAAGATTTAATCAAGAACTTGACAGAAGTTGGCCAGACAAATGAGGGAATCACTTGACTTCTGTTAAAAGATGTTGGATTTTGAGTTAGACCTTACTTTTTTTATGAAGTTAATATAACCCCAGTTATCTGTTTCAGCCAAACTCCTGCTTCCAAGTTGTCAGTCAAACTGTTAAGTCAGATGTAGTCTTTGGAGATCCGTTTTTACTGATATTTACCTATTTTCACATGGGTAAATATCAATACACAAATGTACATTTAAGTTTATAGATATGAAAATATAAGCTATTTTGTCTCTTATATCAGAATTTTGTGTCTGCAACCTTGTTGCAAATTCTAAATCCAGGAGAGCATTCCTGGCTTTGAAACATCAGGATAAGCAGGAAAGCTGCCAGTACTTAGACATCTGAGAGGTTTTTTGTTTGTTTGTTTTTTCACCAGATAAATGAGCCTTGGGAGAGCAAAGGAGAAAAAAAATAAGCCAGCACAACATGGCGATGCAGCCTCAACAGTATTTATACCAGAATCAGCAACAGTTGAGGTGGTGTCAGAACAACCCTGTTTTATGGATGAAGCCACCAAATGGCCATACCCATTTCAAGGAGGTAATTCAGCAGGGGTTGCTAGCCCTGTTTGTATCCTTGCCTGAGAGCCCACCAACGCTGCTCTTTTGACTCTGAAGATACAAGGGCTGTCCTGGGGCACTGAGGGCATGGATGCTGCCCCTGGAATGCCTGCTTTGAAGTGGTGGAAGGAATCCAACCTAGAAACCACATGGACTGAGCCTGCAACGTAGAGTAGGTATAATCACCATCAGTTACAGGGACTGATGATGTGGACACATGTCAGAGCACTAGAGAAGACCCCTTCCTCTGTGGTGATGGGAACTACAGCTTTCAGATAGGTCATTTCTTAAAGCTCCTGAGATGCCAAATGCTTTTCAGAAGAGCCAGGCTGAGGTATTATAAAACTAATTTCACAGTAAGTGGGAACATGGACAGAAACTGGGCATTTATCCCAAAGGTGAAAAGCCAGTATTTTATCTGAAAATTTACTGTGTTGCACATCACAGAATAGGCACACAACACATAATACTGGGATAAAATCATACATCTTACACAATGTGGACCTAAGCATATTCATTACTCTTATAGTACCCATCTCACCTTGTTTAGCGAAAAACACTCTCATCTAGGTTTGTATACTTATTAAGAATTTTACTGGTCAATTAAGTATTCAGAAAGGAGCATATGGAGTGAAGAAGAATTTGGTTGCTGTGAAATGCCAGCTATCTTACTCTCCCACCCCATTTGTTGTCAGGAACTGGAATGTAAAAAGATGCAGGCCTTACTTGCTTCCACCTCATTTCTGCATTAACGGCATGTGCCTGCGGTAATCATTTAAGATCATCATAGAAAGTGAACTTAGTTCTTTTATGATAGAAAAAAAAAAATAAAAACAAGACAGCACTTTTAGGGACAATATTGAAAATTTTTGAGTCAATTAGAATGCTACAGTGGAATGACAGAAGCTGTTCCATCATACCTCAGTTTTAATAGTTGGAGAAATGGAAGAATAAATTTTATCGTAGCATTTACATAAAATTGGGATCAGATACATGAGAACGATACTGACCACATCTAGGGATCGGGAATTCTACTATATTTTTTCCTCTGAAGTACTTTCTGGATGGTCTACGACATAGAAACTCTGACAACAATATTCACACAACCACGCCGATGTTATTGTATCTCATTTGAGGTATACCCAAAAGAATAAAACATACATATCTCTCTCCAAAAAACCCTCCTGAAGCTTGACTAGAATTCTTAACTTGCATTTGCGTTATCGATAATTTTCCTATAACTTTTATATTCCAATTCAGCAGAGGAAGGTGAAACATAAAAAAGCAGGTTGTCATAAGACCATCATAATTTGACTGGCAGCTTACACAATGTGAAATCTGGGGATACAAACATTTTGCTCATAGAAAGGCTACTGACATTTTTGAATAAATCTCATCTGCCACATTATTCAAACAAAGGAAAAGTTATTAATAATACATTACATTATTCCATCCCATTTTAGCTGATGAGCCCTTCAATTTGAAGCCCAATGGAGCCGACTGGTGGAAAGACCTCATCATTTAGTAGTATTTATCTCATGTATTTCTCTTATTCTGGAACTGCATGAGCCACTGACATTTATTAACTACCTGATAGTAACTACTATTCTTCCGACTGTTTGCTAAAACCTTATAACAAATATTCACCATTTGGCATTCCCACAGCATTTTTAATTGCATTAGTCAGACGGTTTCCATTCTACTATAGAAGTGATTGATAGCAAAAACAATACATACTTTAAAAAAAAGAAATATCACAGTTGTATGTACATTGTACCAGCTGGAAAACAATTAGTTACTTACTAGGCCTCTAAAAATGTAAATAAATAGAAAAATGCACATCAAATATTGCATCTGATAGAAATTCACAGTAAACTGTCCCCATATTTTCATGGCAATTTCTTCTATTTAGGTCAAACACTTGAATGTTCTTGGGAAACAAACACACAAATCAGAGTTTGCTGCTGAATTCAAGCAAATAATATGATATTTTTTTGTTCTCATTATTCATCTCAATATACATTTGTGGCTTCTAGTCACCAGTGAGGAATTCAGAGCAAGTCATTATGAAGTAAGATGTCAGTTTATAGTACGTGCCATTCCTGTTCAAAAATGAAAGAAAACTAAACAAAACCCAAGGTCTTCATACAGAAATGCAATTTCCAAATCAAAATATAAGAGGAAGAAAAGGATTTGTGGAAAGCAGGCGTAGATACTATATCTTTGGAGTATTTCTCTTCCATACATGAAAAGAATCTCTTTATCTCAATATTGTGTTTTCACATCTCCTAGTGTGAATCTCATTCTAGTTCTGTACCATGCTGATCCATCTACTCTCTAATGAATACATTAGGGACATTTCCAGGCAATCTGAAAATACTGAGGTGGAAAAAAGAATCTTTTGCAGCAAGGTATATATTCTCCGAAGTGCAACATCATCCTCACACTGCATTTCATCATGAAGGAAATTATGCTTCAAGAACAAGGCCTGCATTTTTCCAAAAAGCAGCTACACAGCAGTCCATCAATGTTAAATCATTCGCCCTACCCTCATGAATCTGTCCTCAGGACTATTCATATTAAATGCTTCCAATAAGAACATGAAAGGTGGGGATTAAAGACGGGATTGCAAACAATACAAAGAACGCCTCTCCCACCCCTCTGTTCTCACCAGGCTCGGCGTGGAACAAAGAACTGGTCATGTAGCATCAGGCTGGCACAAAGTTTTTTGCCAATGAACTGCACCATTCAATGTTTGCTTAAATTCAGTTGTAAAATCCATAATTTTGTATGATGTTTTCAAATTCATTAGATTCTTTTCTTCTATGAACATTAGAATGTCTTGAATTATCTCAGCACTGTGTCGGCCAAAAATATACACACAGATAACAGATAGACTGAAAGCTCTGTGGTAGTTAGCCTCAGTTAACAGAAGAGTATCAGAGAACCACAGAATGGCTTGGAAGGGACTTTCCAGATCATCTCTTCCAACCCCCCTGCTGTGGGTAGGGATGCTACTAGGTTGGCCAAGGCGCCATCCTGCCTGGATGAGTAATTTGGGCTGGTTTTATCCTGAATAGATGAAAATAGTTAAAAGGCTATTGAAGATGATGCTACTGATAGCATCTTCTGGCTTCTCTACTTATCTGAAAAATGTTTAATGGTAGGACTTATCTACCGTTATGATTTTTTAAAGCACAGTCCTTTCATTCTGTCCTACCTCTGAGCTGTCCTGGACTATTAATAGTGTTAACTTCTGCAACAACAGTAATGAATGATACTTTCCTGTGTCTTACAAGGGCATCTCAAAGCGTGATAAAATGATGACTTTATTATTGACCACACTAGGAATGGCATCAGCCCTGTACTATATCTCTATGACATCATTCTCATAAGATTCTTTTTCTCTCTTTCAAAACAGGGTAGTGAGCCATTACCATTGATCTCCTCTTAAATTTATTCATTTTATCCCTCTCTACTCTCTAGCATCTAGTTTTAAAACACAAGTGTTTTTTTTTTTTATATTATTATTATTTTATTTTTGTTGTTGTTGCTGTTGTTTTGTGGGGTATTTTTTTTGGAGGATCAAATGCTTACTCTGTTTATATATATATATATATGTACACATAGTACTCCAAATCTTGATTTCTGCTTAGTGCCTTGAGGTTCTATTGTAATACAATAGTAAAGACAATTATAATATCAGAATAAGTACAAAAGGATATTAAGAATTTATCCCTAGAAATAATACAGCTATTGCTAGTTCACCCACAACTTAATAGATTCCTTAATTTCCCTTAAAATCACCCTGCAGTTCAAGAAGGAAGCTGAAGAACAAGCCAAGAACTGGCTTACAGATTTAAGTCAAATTTGTGAGTTTAACCCTCATAACAGCCGGGTAAAACACAGTCCTGTCTAACAGGCGAGGAACTCAGAGAACCCACCTCTCGCAGGGTTGCACACTTGGAAGAATAGAGCTGAAACGTGAACCTAGGTCTCAAGCTAGCCATGTCTTTCAGTTTCCATGAATGAACCCTCTACCTCACCCTTACCCTGTGTAACACCCAGCTAAACCGGTACCGGGTGCCTGCCCATCTGCACAGCCAACCTCACCACAGCCAGCAGCGTGCTCCAAGGATGCATGCAGCCTTTGGCAGCTACAAGCACCAGGTACCTGCAAAGGATTCCACCTTGGTGGTGACAGCCAGTGGTTTGCCTTTCCCTGCCTGACCATGCTTAAGGATCTCCCCTCTGACAATGCTGTCATTTTTGAACGCTATGGCACCCAGGTGGAACTGATCAGATCTAGGAAGGATAAAGTGTCTGCATTAACTCGTTTACATTAATTCAGTGCCTTAATCTCCTAATAGGCTTCAAGTGATAAGTGGTTTTTAGTTAAGTTTTTGATAGTATCAGAGAAGCTAAACTTCAGCTGTTTTATTAAAAGGAAACAATTGTTGACAGCTCACATTAGTTGACAGACGGTAAAGGAAGGCACCTATTTACCCATTCAGGCTAGATTTCAATTTACATAAAACTGCAGGAGCATTGTCAGCATTTAAAAACTGACTAAAGCAGAGAGAGCGAGCTCTAACAAACATACTCTTATCCAAGCAATGTCAAACTCAGACTAGGATAAATTCAATGCAATCACTGAAGTGGTCAAACCCTCTTCAGCTTCAAATCGAGAGTGGGATTCTCTAATTTTGGTAAGTGGCTATGACTTACATCTCTGAGTAGCCAGATGGCTAAAGTCACAAATGGAGTCACAGTGAGGTTATAATGGAGTCACACCATGGTTATTCTCCTCATTCTAGGCCCTCCAAAAGGCCTGAGAGGTCCCTGGGATGCATAGTGTCAGAGTAGCAGTGGATTTTCTCCAGTTCCTTCAACAGGTCCCTGGTCTTCAATTCTGTTCTAAACAAAACAAG
Source organism: Oxyura jamaicensis (assembly GCF_011077185.1). Taxonomy (NCBI): domain Eukaryota; kingdom Metazoa; phylum Chordata; class Aves; order Anseriformes; family Anatidae; genus Oxyura; species Oxyura jamaicensis. Next base: position 13,170,197 of record NC_048907.1, on the reverse strand, counting down.
GGGGAAAAGCACAAAAGACTATATGTTATACTTCAAACCACAAGAATAATAAAATGAAACCTAGAATTGAAAAGTCAAGTGAAGGCCCCTCTCAGACCCACAAAAGCCTTTTGAATAAAAGCAGAACTCTCCCAAAAGCCACAGGTTAACAGAACAATCTAAAATACATTTATTACTGCGGCAAAGATCAGGCAGCTCACATGCTTCCTGACATTTGGGCTAGAGGCCCTTCTCTTAGGTAGGCACAAGTGATCAAGGCTATTATCAACAACATGCTGTGTTGGAGTACTTACTGGCGTTAGCTTTTTCAGCTGCAATAGTGGAGGGACCAGTTAGGGCTGGAGCACAATCTAGAGGACAGAGTACAGTCTGCTCACGGGCACTGCAAGGTGCTTGGCGTTGTACTTAAAAAGAGCATTAAGAGCCAGGACTTTTCATGTTTTTGATGCGAAACATGAAGAGTGTCATTAGGTGGTGGCTCTGGATGGTCTCAGGAGCACGGGAGCTGTCACACAGCACAAGGCAGAACACTATATTTTGGGGTTGTTTTTTTTTTTTCTTTTTTGCAGGTACTTTCCTGCAGTTACATACATCTTTCAGCAGAATGTGCAAGCAGAGAATCACTCCTAATTTACAGAAGGATAAAAGGCATTTGATCACTATCTCCATATACTAATTAGACCCTGTTCAATAAACAGCATGGGCACTTTTGTGATTTCTGCTTAAACTGAGTAACTGAATTCAAGCCTAACATGTGTAAGCACTTTGTGATATGCTGCTGAGGACATAGCTGTATCTTTAGGCAGCCAGGACCATTTTTTTTATTATTTATTTTTTTTTTTTTTTTTCATGCCATTGCACTAAGCATCCCAAAGTCTAAAGGATTTGGACAGCTAAATCCCACTTTCATAAGTGACTAGGCAGCTGGAAGGCCAAGTAGTGAAAGGCACTGAACAGGCCTTATAGCTTATATCACATAGGCACAGACATTAAAATGTACTTAACTCCTCCGATGCAAATGGATACCTTGCAAAATGTTCAAAACGCAGCTACAGTCCATCTTCTGCTTTCAGGAAAGGTACGTGAAGTCACAGCTACGTGGGTTTGGACCCCTGTCACTTAAATGATGTGACTTGGATTCCTAAATCAGCTAAAAGTTTGCAAGAAAATATTTTCTATTTCCTTTCTGTAAAATTGAATTTAAAATAATATGGAGGAGTTTGTTTGTAACATAGCAGGTGTTAACTATTTAATCTTTTAATATGTTATGTCTCTGCATGGTTGCATACAGCTATCGCTAAGTACCTACAGAGGTTTTGGTGCAGTTGAATTCTTGCATTTCATTTTTAGTCTTTAAAAAAATGGTCAAATTATTTCCAGTATTCCTTTTTACATCCTTGCAAAAGGAAATCTCCTTCAAGTCAAATGCTTGTTATTGTCCATTGATCTGTCTAACCAAAACCTACACCAATTAATTTCCCAGATTAAACTAATAAATTAAGATCACCTCACCAGAATCCTGACTACTGCAAAAACTAGGTGAGAGATTTACTGAGAAGAAAGAAATCTCCATTTTAGCTACATTTTCAAAGCCCCTTTGGTCAGGATGAGCTGACAGTTATCAGAATCTGTGATAAAGATGTATGATATTTAGAAATGGCATCTAAGTTATTATTCCAGAGAATGAGCAGAGTAAGTGTGTTATCAATCCCGGGTTCTTAGCCCTACTTAATTGCTGTCAGTAAATCAGTAATTATTTATGTAGCTTTTTTACCATGAGTAACTAAAGGATTCAGATCATTTATCACGGTTGCTCTGCAGAGTAAATTCCAGAGTTGTTTTTTGCTAAAATATGGTGTATGAGGATACATTTACTCGGGGAACTTCTGTCGTCATGTGGTGCACTGTGTTATATTGCAGTCTATGTTCAGCACAATATTTTCCATGGAAGTGTTAGTTACCAGCCAGCCTCTGTTAATATGGATTCATCTCCTGCTGGCAGGCACCAAGCAGAATAGATACGTATAAAGCTGTTGGTGCTTGGTACACTGCAACCCAGTAGGGACAGGTGTAACAGCCAGCCCAAGCTCTCGCGTTCACTTTGCATTCGTGGGACGGCCGAGGTCCAGAGCCACATGCTGTCAGAGCACCACCCTTCCTACAGTGCCTATGAGCAAATGGGAAAAGCAGAGGGCACCCTAATGCCATCTTCAAAGGGCCGACTTCACGAAGGCCCTACTTTGTTTTTCTCTTTTCCTTTTCCTTTTTTTTTTAAAAAAAATATTTTTTTCCTTTTATTACCTTTTATTACATTTTCCTCTCCTCTCCTCTCCTCTCCTCTCCTCTTCGCTTCTCAAATCTCTACTTTCTCCTTGTTCAAGTATTTTTTTCATCAGCCTTTCCAGATAGGAGCGGATCAGTGAGTAACACAGCTCCTCAAGGATAACCTAAGTCTTTGAGTGGATGTAGGGAGGTTGTAATTAAACAGGATTGCATTTGGCCTGAATTGCTGTATCTCTACTGTCCCTTTCCACTGCGGCTGGAAGCACTTGTGAAGCCAAATCTTTTTCTGCTTGAGAAATTTTCTCAAATCTCCAGTCTGCTTTGCCAAATTCTCAAGATGAGCAAGCCGAGGCATGCCCCGGTGTCCATTACGCAGTGTAAATGTGCTGGGTCAAGCTGGTGTCTTCCAAAAGTGTGCGGTGTGCACATTACAAGAGCGACTTGCCCAGCTGACCTAGCAGGTTCCTGCAAGCACCAACCATCCGGCTTCCAGCCACAGCCACAGGACTTCTGCTCCCTTTGCTTCTCCGAGCCTGTTCCTAATTCATCTGTTTTCAGATTCCCTGGGCGATGTGCTGGTTCACAGATGGCTGGTCTTACATCCTGAGATGACCCAAGTCTGGAAAATGCCTAATGCATTATAAATACAGCCTTGAATTCAACCCAGAAATGAAGAGAGCCCAAGTGCATGGCTACATGGCTACACTGCAGCAAAAAGCAAACGGAACAGCTTCTTTGGGCAGACAAATTAAATCACGAGACTGTAACAGGAACTCACAAGAAGTCACAATAACGCAGACAGGCAAGAAGAGTGTTTGTTTGAAATCAGAGTTTTGTAGCTTTGTGATAGAAAAACAAAACAAAAAACAACAACAACAACAACAAAAAACACTTGAACATCCTCAAATCACTGTCATTGCCGAAGGAGGTCAACATAGCAGCACTGTTATTGCTTGCCCACTTTGATGTCCTCAGGCCCAGGAAATATACCATAGAAAAGGCCATAACTGTACGACAGGTATGTGTAACAGAAGTATTGGCCTTGACATGATCCTGCTCATTTGTTAAAAATATAAATATATATAGAAAATAAAAGTTGTACAAGTACCAAGAAACAGCCTGGGGACATCGTATACACAAAACACATCAAAACCCCTAATGGCACAAAAAGGAATGACCAGAATACTATGTAAAAAAACAGTAATAGGGATGTTACAAGTACAGTGAACCCCTATACATAAATGGCGGGAAGAAGTGGCGTCAAAGATATGTATAAGACTTCCTATTCTTACTCTAAGGCTCTAGCAGTGATTTTGAAGTGCTGAGAGCAGTCCCTTGAAAACCTCTGCAAGCTTTAAGTTAAAGAGACTCCCTGTCGGCCTTCCTTTCAAACATGCAGTTTGTTCCAGTGAAAAGAGGCCAGGAACTCCTGAGGAGAGGCAGCCAGAACCCAGAATTACGGCAGTAACTAAAGCCTGCCATTTGCTTCGATTTTGCTGCTCACTGCAAAGAAAGTATTAGAAGGCATTAGTTATACTCTGCAACCATGGAAGCTATTTTCCAGCCAGAATTTAGGAAAGCGGCAGCATCTTGCCGAAGCCAAGCTGGCACAGCTCTTGGGAAGTCTTCCTGAAGGCCATCTACACCGAGGGGGAGGGAGTGAATCTGCAGAGTATCATCTGGGTCTGATTAAGGAATTTAGATGTGGCAATAAATGAATAATAGCCACTACAGAACATAGTAAATGAATAATTCTGCTCGGTGCAAAATCCTTTGTGTGTCTGTTAAACATTTAAACACTATGTACTTTTCATTTACATTTAAATTAAACTGGAGTCATTCAGTTCCGAGGCAAATATCCATGAAAGTTGTTGAAAGAGTCTGCAGTACTTCCAAACGCAAGGTAATAATAGCATTGTCTTGCAGAAGTACTACATGTTCCTGGAAATGGCAACCAACTGTGATTTCTTTAGTGATCTAATTGGTATGCCATCGCCTCTATTATTTCATTTTGCTCAGTATGAGCTTAACCAGATGCTGGGTTTTCAGAATGGAAAAATGATGCATTAGATGTGTTAAAGTGAAGGGTTGGAAACATGATAAAACCAATTCCCCCAGGAAGTGGTGAGAGCTCAGACCGGAGAAACGAGGGAAAAGTTCAACACTGCATGTCAAACCATTGTCCTTGAGGGAGCATACAAGTCCCAGGAACCAGAATGCAGCCCAGACAAAACTAACTTGGATTTAAGACCTGGAAACGCTGAAGAGCTTGGAAAAATAATAACAATAATAAAAAAAAAAATCTTTCCTGTGTTCAATACAACAAGGTCCATTTCCTATAAAATAAAGCTCCTGAATGGCTATACTTTGAAAATAGTGTCAAAAATAGTACGGTGCCACACAGAAAGGCTCTCAAATACAACCAAAGATTGAGCCTACTTACAGAAATACATTTGGTACTAACTGGGAGTAAAGCAGCTGAACCCCTGGATCTGTTGCTGTCTGTACCTTCCTATGAGTGGCGGTGCTCCCAGGATGGGTTACCTCAGTCAGCTATCACCATAGTCCCCAGACACTTGAGAGGCAACCCAAAATGCCACAGACTTCTGGAAATCTCCTACTTCCAATTTTCATTTCAGTGGTTTAATGTGCACTCAGTTCATGGCTTCACTGTCTCAGAGAAACAAGGATCCTTCCCAAGTACAAATACAGCAGCAATTGCCATCTGCAATTCTGAGCAGGAGCTACCATCTCAGGAAGGACATGCTGCTTCTGCATCTTTAGCTGGCCCTGAACAAACCCATTACCTTTCAGCAACCAGGAAGCAAAAGAAATTGCTTTGCAGCCATGTATAGCACCCAGTCACATACTCAGCTTCAGAATTTTAGCTAAATCCAAAGACTTTGCTAAATTCAAGAAGCAGAGCAAAGGAAAAGAGGGAAACATACACAATTCTTTCTGTTTTAATGAGCATCTCTGGCTGTAAATCTAATCAATATAATTACAAATACTGGTGGCTGTGCAGAGCAGAAAACAGAAGGATCAAACACACAGAGTGGTGTCACATCCTGCCTGCTGCTGAGAGCAGAGGGCTGCAGACTGGCTGCTGTGATCCCTGGGCCTGCTTTCACTTTATAACTCAAGGTCTTTTGCTGCACTGAAGCATCTCACATTAGCTCAGGCTATGTAGTTAGCTAATTTAACTTACATTTTATTTATTTTTTTTTGCTACAAGATCAGTTCCTTTTGCTCTTCTGTGCCAACTGCAAGTACAAAATGTTATCTTGTCTTAATTTTAATTAGTATAACAAGCCCACTCCTGGTATAAATTCTGGCACAATTTCTGATCTTTGCAGAAGGCCAGAACAACACTTTAGGTTAGGTTTAAGGCCAGGTTAAACCCTGTCTAAACTTTGTGAAGTTTTAAATGGGGTTTAACTGCGGCACAGTCAGTCTGTTACACCCTCTGCTCAGAGTAGATTTTCCTCAGTATACATTGCATGGGATTATAAGCTGCTGCCCAAAGAATATTTCCTATTTTATAGAATGGATCAGTTTTCTTATCTAATGCCATCATATCCTAAACTTTAAAAAAGTCAATTCTGGAATAAGCAGAACAATTCTGACAGCTCAGCTACTCTGTAATCCCACACAACACAAGATAAATACATAATAAGGATATGCAAGATATGGGAGATGGTTAAGGTACTGATCTGATTATTAGATGGCTGCTGGTAATCCTTGCAGTATAATCAAAAGTGGGAAATGCTGTGGATCAGAGGCTAAGGCATCCAGCTTCACATGAAAGAGTTGGTGGACCCATGTTGTGCTTTTCTAATGGGAATTCTTATTCATTAGAGGATCGGATGCTGTAATTTATAATCCTTGAGGGTTGGTGCAGCTCAACATCATCCACGTTGAGCCCTACGTCCCTCCTGTAGCACTGGTACTCTCGTCTTGAACTATAGGCTGGCCACCTAGAAGAGATCACCTGCACACAGCAGCTAGCCAATTTAGTTTTTATTTTTTTATTTTTTACTTTTTGCTTCTCCTCATCCCAGTGTCAAAACTGAAGTCATTCACCAAAGAACACTGTTTTGTGGATTATCTATAAAGTTTAAACAAATGTATCTAAAGTGTTGCCAATAGCTGTATACACAAAGGTATATAGCAGATTTACTTTGAGTATTAAACCTGCTCAGTGTAAGCAAACCCAGAGATTGCCTCTTCACAGGGAACTAAGCGGCTCACCAGCCCTTTTTGCTGTCTGAGCTCTGCCCACCTAAATGCACACCAAAGATGCTTTTCTGCAGCTTTCTCACCAAATTTTAGGTAAAGGTCCTAAACGTAAATAGAAGTCAAGTTGTAGCCATGCTAATTCTTCAGTGAGCTCATCTCTCCTGCTTGTGGACTCACCTACAGGTGAACATACCTTCTCTACGAGAAATCTAGAGGTTTTATGAAAATATATATTCGACTCACATAAGGTGGAATGATCTGAGCAAGAAATAAAACCTGATGGTAGATGAAGACTTGCAATGTGCTAGATCACGTAAAATGCTTAAACTACTATTATTAGCAAATAAATCTATATAAAATTCAAAGTATACTTTCAGACAATTCACCAAAGACTATAATCACACAAGGAGTTATTCAGTAAGTTCCTGGCTGATCTACTCAGGGCTTTCTACACCAAAGATTATCGTGTTATCTAAGCTATATTCTTTTAGGTATCAGTCTAATGCTTTTTTTCTTCCAAATCCAATTCTCACAGTTATAAGGGCTCCCCTCTGTTTCTCCATCCGCAATTATAGTGTAATAAAATCCATTTTATTTTATCAGTATCAAGAAACACATTTTTCTATGGGCTGTGAAACAGGAAGGAATATTATTCCCATATGCAGAGCATCACTTATTTTGTCTCTCTGATTTCATGATAAACTAAATACATGGTTTTTGAGTTTAAAAACATAATTAACCTATTGGCATGTGTGGGTAAATGGGCAACAAAATCCACTTTTTAGCCTAAATAATCAATAAGTCATCCCATTTCCGGGCATGTTGGGGAAGAGTTTAGGAACAGACAAAAGCAAGATTCTACCCACAAGAGCCCTGAAACACTCAGTAAGATGAAAAGCTCGCACAGCACATAACTGTCACTGCAGGTTGCCTCTAAATTGCCTGAAAGTCTAGTGCATAATACTGTCACAGTATGAAGAATAAAACCAAGTGAGACCCAGCCTGCATTCCTGATGGAGACACTTGGCTCTACCTATTCAAGGAGGAGAACACTTGGAACAGGGTATCATATCTGAATCATATTTAAAGGTTGTACTAGATGATATTAGAGGTCTTTTCCAACCTAAATGATTCTATGATTCTATATTGATACGTACAAATAAGGCATTTAACCTTGGTTTATGATTTTCATACGTAAATCTAAAGGGCAGAATTGCTTCTGACTTTTCAGATACTTGATGCAATCAACCATTTTTCTTCTTTACAGATTCTCAACCCTCATAACACTCCACAGGAGACCATCATAGAATCATAGCGTGGCTTGGGTTGGAAGGGACCTTACAGACCATCCAACTCCAACCCCACTGCCATAGGCAGGGAAGCCACCCACTAGAGCAGGTTGGCCAAGGCCCCATCCAGCCTGGCCTTGAACACCCCCAGGGATGGGGCATCCACAGCTTCTCTTGGCAACCTGTTCCAGTGCCTCACCACCCTTACAATGAAGAATTTCCTCCTCATGTCTAGTCTAAATCTGTCCTCTTAATTTAAGACCATTCCCCCTTGTCTTTTCATTACTTACTCAGGTAAAGAGTCTTTCTCCATCTTTTTTTATAAGACCGCTCTAAGTATTGAAATGTAGCAATGAAGTCTCCCCAGAGCCTTCTCTCTGCCAGCCCTCTCATATCCTTGTGGCCCTCCTATGGGCTTACTCTAACAGGGCTACATCCTTGTTGTGCTGGTGGCCCCAAACCTGGACGCAGGACTCCAGGTGGGGCCTCACAAGCTGGGACCTCACAAGGGAAGGCTGTAACCTGGCCTCCCCATTAAGAAGTGATAAAAGGTTTATTTAAATCATATGACTCCTATCTCCAACAGTGGATGATGGGTATAGAGCTCAGTAGAAGCAAGTCTTGGACTTGTGGACAACTTCAGACCTGCTCTGCTGACACCTCATGGGCTGGGGGAGCAATATGCTAGCACCTGTACCCCTGGGGGGCAGGAGGGACTCCCCACACCTAGAGGCCCACAGGGCTGAATAAGCACAAGCAGAGTCGAAATTAAACCACAGGCCTGTTATTCAACAGGCCAATATGGCTGAAAGGCCAAGCAAAGTTTCCCAGCAATGAAAAGTTCAATATTTAGTGCTGGAAAAGGAGGACGGTTTCCACAGCAATCAAAGCAGAGAATGGCATTTTCTGATCAGCTGCTAGTATTTGCATTTTGATGGAGGAGAGGCAAAGGACACAGAGATACACACAGCATAGAGACAGCACACAGCTGGATGCTGCAGCAAGGAAGGAAGGGGCTTACAAGAACCCTGGACGTACATTTGGCAGCAAACTTCACTTTCTGCAAGCTAATACAGAGATGAAAAGCATGACCCTAAACTCTAAGCATCACATTACATTTTGAGTAGGAAATTTTATTTCTACAGCTTGGTTGGCATAGAAAAAGTTACTTTGATAACACTTGAACATGAGCTTCACAAGCTTTGTCCAAGACTGTCCAGCTGGGGGAAAAAGGCAACGCAATCCATGTTTTGGTGGACAAGACAATGTACTTTTATCTTGGACCTGGTCGTTTTTTTTTCTCCCACCTTCAGTTATCTGGAATCCTCCTCCCCACCACCTCCATCTTCAAGACACACAGAAGCTTTTGCTTTTACACATTTTAATTTTCATAGCCGGTCTCCAGTCCAGCAAGGCACCTGTAGCCCTGACAAACATCTCCACGCCTCACTGATCGGTGCCTTTGTTGCATTTGAAGCAAATTTAACACCAAGGTGCAAGTGAGAGGCACGGAGACTAACGACTAATGACAAATAGGAACGACATGGACAGCATCATTAGAGGCTGCCCTCCGCTGACTGAAAGGCAGACAGGCCGCGGGGACGGGAGGCGCTGAGCCCGCCGCCGCCTGACAGGGGCAGCCTCAGGCAGGGCGGCGCGGCGGGGCTGCGGGCCGAGCCCGGGAGGGTCCCGAATCCCGCCCCGCAACAAGGAACGGCCAATCGGGAGGAAGATGGCGGGAGCGCGGCAAGAGCTGATTGGGCTGTGGCTGACGAGGCTACAGCGCGCGGCTATAAGTAGGCGGGGAAGGGGTCGGCGCCATTCTGCCTGGAGACAGCTGAGGGGATAAAGGGGGGGTCGGTAAATGCCGGCCGCCTGAGGCGGGAGCGGGCCCTGAGAGGGGGCTCGGGGTGCCAGGGGAGACCCGCGGTGGCTAAACAACACATTATAAAGCCTGCTGATGTGGCTCGCTTGTGAGGGCGAGAGGTGAGTTCACCTTAGGTGTCCATCGAGTCGTTGGTGTGTCTGCTTAGACTAAACCCACAGGCACCAATTCGGGACATCAGTCATCTGTCCCAGCGCTGCCATTGCCCAACGGCCTCCTGGCTTTTCATAAGGCCCTAGCTGGCAGCAAGCAGCCTGCCTTCTGCGCATCTGGAGCGCAACTTGGAAACAACGTGCTTGGTGGGCAAGAACTGCCATATAAATCAGTAAATGATCTGAAGAACAAAAAAGGCTTAACTATTAAGAACAAAGTGCTGAATATAGCAATTAAAGTAAGCAAAGATGGATGTAATTGTTCGGTGAGCGACGGGCACAAGAAGCGATAATAGAACAAGCACTGACTGGTAAAGGTGTAAGAGTGCTATGTGCAGGGCTGACAACTCAGGTGGCTGTGCCCCCAACACTGGATTTTTCTTCTCAACATAGTTTGGAACTATTTTACAGAGAATGGCACTGAAAAATGTAATGCATATTCCTCAGAGGATTTTGAAAACCTGCTGCTACACGTGGACCACAGGCTTTTGTGTTTACTAAGGCCACTTCAGATCATATTTTAAAATGACATTTAAAAATTAAGTGCCTTTTCACCTTTTTTCCATTTCCTTCACTCCAAGATACAAAAAAAGAAATACAGAATGTGTTAACGCAATAAGAAATATCAGCTATATTTACTTATAATCTTACCGCACTCTTTTATTACTTGTACTCAGGTAAAGGGTTGGAAGACAAAGCACCTGGTTCACGCTCAATCTGATTTGTGCCAGAGGAAACCCCAAATAACTTAAGTCGCAACAAAACCTGCATCCATCTGAAAAATGTTATACAGTGAGAATGTGATTTATTTTTTTAACTTGGGAAATCAGTACATGATAAGCAGTTACTCCACAGTTCTTCCTGACTGAACACAAAAATATGCAAAGTGCACACTAAGAGAGCCGCTACTGGAAGTTAATGACTTTACTTATTACTGTAAATTCATACCACCATGCTTTTTTGTAGACCAGCCACGAAAAACACTTAAAGATCTGGGCGTACAGTGAAATGCCCCAGCGTGTATTACTGAAAACCTAAGGAACCTGAAATCACAACCAAGCAAATTATCTTGCACAATGAGCACGACTTGTTATTGGAAAGCAGTGGGATGTGTGCTCTCTGGATCTCCTAGTGTTTACCAAAATGTTCCTCTGACCTCTTTAATTAGTAGACAAGCAGTTAGACTAGCTGGGAATGGCATGCCTCCCCCGGAGTTACACACAGGGATGCATCTGCTGGCACATTTGTCTCAGGGACAAAGCTCCTTTGCACAGGGAAGCAGTTAGCAGCTCCTCTCCCTTTCTTCACTAATGCCTCAGCTCCTGGGCTTTTATTAATCTTATTTTTCAAATGATCCAGCCAAACATTATACATTTTGGAATTATCTAAACGCAGAACCCTTTAGCTTGTTCTACTCTTTTGATAACTACAAATATTAATACGGCGCACTTCACTCTCTCCCATAAGCACCTAGGGTATAATACCAAACACTAATGAAACTCTGAAAAGTAGCTTTGGGGTCTCAAAAAGGGAAACCTTGCTGGACCTGTCTGGAAGTCTGGCATGGATGGCATCAGGCTGCTACAAGGTGCTATGGGTAATGGCAGATGATGTCCCTGCTGCCTACGTGGTCTTAACCTTCAGGTCTCCTGCAGCACTGAGTCTTCTCCTCCCTTAACAGCGAAAGAGCTCTTAATTGTGGTAGGAAGCCAGGGCTGAGGAAGACCATTAGGAAGCAGAAACCCCCATTCACTGCAGCACATCATCTCTCGGTAACTAATGCAAACGAGTCCCCAAAGATGTATTTACTGAACCAGACAGCTGTACTGGGAAGAAAAAAAGGGAGTTTATAGCTTCTGCCCATAGATGATGTTAAAAATTAGTTGCCTCTCATAGCAGAGAAGATTTAAAAGAGAAAAGAAGAAGAATTGTTCTTCGCTAAGGTTTAAAACCAGAAATTTTAAACCATTTTCCATCAAGTTGTTTGGCAACAAGCCAGGCTAACAAGAAGCAGTACCCGATTCATCTGTCATGCCAGCACCTATCAATGGCATTTCTTTAAAACAGAGGGTCATCAAAACATACTTCATCAAATCACTGTAATTAGAAAAGGGTAAAATATTATAACCTAGTTTGCACAAAGCAACAAGGTCTGTATGCCTGTAATGCAGCTCTTTTGCAGAATCAAGGGAATGCATACAGCGTGGTGTCATGCGCCCTTTGGTGAACCTTGAAGCTCAAACCTTGGAGCCATTTTCCATCCCCAAAACACAATGCGAGTAGACACCTGGGGAGGGAAGTCTTCACTCTGTGTGTCCATCTGCGCTTGGGTGAGACAAACACTTGAGCTTAGTGGACCAAACTCTCCGAGCTTCACTTCCACAGGTGCAGCTTCACAGTCTGGTGCAGATGAGATGCAGGAGTGAGCTCTCTTGCATGTATTAAGTTTTTAGGAGCAAAAAAATGTATTTTGCTAAAAATAAACTTTGCAACTTTAATCTTAGGGTAGCATATAAGAGTAGAAAACTAAAAAGTTGCAGGCTTCATTGCTTTAACACAAGTAAATTATTTCAATATATCATTCAAAAATGCTTTAATCTTCTTGGCACCCAAAGTGTTTTACGACCAGAGGTTGTGATTCTGATATTGTGATGCACATACACTGACGCTCATCTTGTAGCACATTTCACTTCACCTGAAGGTAGCACAGCCATTTAGGACGTAGTTAATTTTCATTGACATGGATGCTGGATTTGACTGAGAACTGTCAAAGCTTGAGATAGTTTGACCACTGCTAACCTGCTGGACGTGATGAAGAGGATGTGGGGAAAGAGTGGAGAATGAATGATGGCTAATGTTCTGCAACCTGTGGCTTCATAGGACTCTTTCCTCATAAATTTTCTACATAAATTCCTACTCCTCTGAACCTAATTTTGGAGGAAGCTGGCAAGATAAATAGCTTAATGCATGGCTTCTAGCGTGCCTGTCTCAAAGAGTTTAGAAAGTTTCTGTAATGGTACAGTTCAGAAGAAGAAATAAAACAAGTAATACCCAATGCCTATTAGAAGTTAGTTTGGAGATAAAAATGCAAAAACTACTATTTGACATAAGTATTTAACATCCTCAGCACATCTGTGCCAGCATTCAACATTCTAGAAACCAGCTTTGCGGATCATGATTACATCAAATTATTTTACTGAGCAAACATCGGGTCAATCCATTTTCCAAACTTGTCAACAGAAATTTCTCACATTTCTCCTACAGAGAACCAGGCTGATTATAAAGCAATTAAAGTCATGACAATGATGCTCCAACTGTGTCTCCTATTTTTCTTTATATTTTTGGCAGCAGTTTGACTGAAAAAGTGTGAAAAATCCCCAAGGCAACTTCAGATGCTCCTCTTCTGGCTTTATTTTGCCAAACAATTAAAAACTGAAAGCAAACTGTTACTTCTTTCCATACTGCTTACTGTTCTTGTCATGTACTAACTTCAAGATGGAAGGAAGCTGATGTTTTAGCAGTCATAATTCTTCATCAACGAGTGCTTCCAACTACGGCAGCTGGTTTGCTCGGAGACGCACAATGAGCGACAAAGGCTGTGTGCTCTTTACATTTTAACAACAGCTTTGTCTCCTGCTTTTAGTAACTAGTTTTCCTCCTCTTCTCTCCAGTTGTTACCACTGAGATCTATTGCCATTCTTTTGACTTCATGGGCAGGAGAAACCCAGTCTTCCAAACTCTAGGATGGTAGTATCAGAAGTCCCAGTCTCTGACTGTACCAGGTGGTAAATAACAGAGCGGTTTTGTGCAAGTGGGTGAAAAGCATTGCTCGTGGAAGCTAGGAGGAAAGCCCTGAGGAAACCTGAAGATGTTTCTGAATAGGAGTTCTTGCTGATGGACGTCTCCAAGACAGATGGCACACTGAGCTCTACAGATGGCAGGCAGAGCCCCCAGGTACAAGGAATTGTTGCTTGGCTAATGCACTGCTGGACACAGAATTGTGCCCTTCTGTATAAGTAATGGCTCCTCAATACGGGCAGAGGAAAAGATTCGCTTATTGAAGTATTTGTATGTATATTAAAACAACAACAACAACAAATGTATTGGTATGTATTATTACAAAAAGAAAAAAGAAAAAAAAAAAAAAAGAAAAAACAAAAAAAAAAAAAAAAATTTAAATATAATTTTAGCCACCCTCTAGCACCTGTCTTGGGGGAATAAAGTTACAAGACTTCAATGCAATTTTTCCTTACTTTGAGGAGTGCTTCCTTTGGCTTCAATTTGTTTGCAGTACACATTAATCTGGTGGGCTCACACTTTTATTGCTAAGGAGTAGTTACATACACACACACAGAAGTAAACAGAACACATTAAAAGAACAAAACAAAACAAAACAAAAACATAGAAACTGCATTTAGTATGTTGCAGTAGAATTAAGTAGATGGGAAGTTTCCTAAAGTTTCATTTCTCATATTTTCAGGGTTTAATTCAACTTTATATGCATTTCAACTGTGATTTAACCAGCATAATTAGTACTTTCCATTATCTCCAGATTTTGAACACATTTTTAAAACTATTTTTAAAGTTTTAAAAAAAAATGCAAGCACAAATAAGATAAATCAATAAATCTACCTTGGCACATTCAAGATCCCTTTCTTAATACTGCTTGGTATTTGACAAGCAGAGTATGCTTAGTTGAGGAAACAGAGTGTTTAGCTACAGAATGCTGCACTTTAATATCATTTATTTATCCCCCCCCCCGCCCCAAAGGATTTCTCTAATAATATATTTGAATTGTAATTTGTGAAAAGTAGGTATTTGAAATGCAACAGGGATCCTTAAGGAAGCCCCTGAGAATACTGTTTGGGACAATGAGTGTTTTATTCTGTCTGAACTGAATCCACTTCAAAACCAGGGCAGGGAAGCTCCTACGTGAATTTCAATACCTGCCACGCAGAAATCAGCTCCTGAATCTGCTTCACATGCACACACCAGGTGATGTGAATCCTACCGAGGAGTCTGTAGACAACATTACTCAGGACCAGTTGTCTCTGAATGAGAAATGCTAAAGGCAGACAAGCCCTGAAATCTAAGCATAATCAGAGAAAGGATTGCCCTTGTGCACCACCCGCTCCAAGTTTCCTGCTATTAGTATTTATACTCATTATTTATATGGCACTCTGGGAGTTGGGAGGTGCATCCTTGCACCCGCAATACCATAAATCCACCCTACAGAAAGTGTTAATGCCTTAAGGTTTATGTGATTGTAGGATGGAGAAAAATGCGGGGGACAAGGATCACCTTTCTGTAAGGAGCTGGAACTGGCCTCTCTAAGCTACTCCTGGGGAGAACAGCGTTACAACTCAAATAATGCCTTTCTAAACGAGGTCTTCCAGCATATAATATTTTACTTAAAAATAGAATAAATTTTCTCACCTTCATCCATTTTGGACTCAACTCCATATTACTTCTTTAGAGACATTTAGAATATAGCTGTCTTTTACACAAAATCCCTTTCTCGCTATGTTGCCAGTTTAAGAGGATCAGAAAAAAAGCAACAAATAATTTCCTCCCAGTTTAATACTCCTTTAAATGGACAGAAAAGTGCTTCGATGCAAAATACAGTCAGATCTATTGCTAGCATCTCGCGAAAAAAAGACATAGCTAAGATTAAAATGATAATCATAAAAATCATTGGTGGAAAAGAAACCATCTAAAGTTGTTACTCAGTTGCTGGCACAGAAAATGCATTCCCTACCTGAGACTGGTAATGAGGCATCTGAGCAACATGAAATGAAAAGCACATAGAAGGGATAGTGGAAAAAAAAGTAAAATTTAGAATCCCCAAATAAATAAAGAAGATGAATCCAGCCAGGTAAATACTTGAGAAGATTACCGAGAAAGATGGGATTAATACCAATCTTATCAACAAAGCAGAGAAGTTAAAAGTACATCTGGCAATCTGGTGGTGTTATCAGTGTGAATAAAATTCATGCTAAATGACAGATGGGATATAAAACAGAGCTTCTTTTTTGAGGTAGAGAGTCTGAAAATCAACAATAATAACTCAGTGTGTGAAAATACGGACTGGCAGAAAGGCAAAAACACAATAAGGAATTTGGGTCTCCATGAAAAATGCATCTCTATCCAGGCTTGATGTCATACGGTTTTAGAAATTAAGATTAAGGTGTGGGACGTGGGGTCATAGTGTTCTGAATGCTTTGGGGAAATATACTGAATTACATTTTAGGTCATTTTCCTCCAGAGAACAGAGAGAAAGTCATCTTCAGAAACTATAAAGGACACCTGAGAAACACAGACTACAGAAATCACATTAACTTAGCAAAAAACTGTGAGAGGTGAGCAGAAGAGACTGGTGGAGAATATTAATGTGTACAGCCTATGTGACAGTGCCAGGGGATGGAGAGCAATGCTAACGGCTAATTGGAGCTAAATGTAGATACAAGGGAGACACATCTGTTCTGCAAACCTCGGCTGGCGCCAGGAGATCCCGACTTAACTCATCAGGGAGTTGGGGATTCTGGTATGTTCCCAAACCAAATCCAAGACCAGACCTCCAAGATCACTGGCCCCACATTGGACAAGAACACTTCTTATGTTGAAGAGAGTGAGAGAAGTTGTACAATTATAGGAAACTAAATCAACTCAGAGAATAACCAGTAATTAAGAGAATAGAGCTGCCCTTTGCGACTGCAAAATCTTTAAATTCAGAGACAAGGATTCATTGATGGTAAAATACCAAGGGAAAATGTGTGATCTGTATAAAAAGGAAGACGATCAGTGATCAGCAACTGGCTTTTCTAAACATTGCAGTTATAATTGGATCGGAAAGCAACACGGTACATGAGATGGCAGATAATACCTATCTATTGCAGACCCATATAAAAACACTGGTTGATGTGGTACTGGAGTGCGGCAGCACCCACACGACACAGAAGCATGCGATGCATGGTGCTCCATGCACGGTGGTGCTCACTGGTGCTCTGCTGGGCAGGAGAGGACTGCTACTTCTGCTCCACATGGGCAGAGTCCTTTTGTCACAAGTCAAGCTGCTGTAGCACAGCCAGCTGTGGGACCCTGCAGGCTGTCCTTGCAGGATTGCACAAGAAGGAATTGTTGTGGCTTCATCCAGCTGCTAAGTTAGGAGGGAGATGAGAGGAAATGAGGGATGAGTGCTTGAGAAAGGCGGTGAGCTGCCGTGTCTTAAAGCCTACCAATTCTGAGTGATAACTTTTGGAAGGATTTGATTTGATCTAACTCAAGTTAGCAGGCTTAATGCAAGAGTAATTGAGTGAAATCCTATAGCCTCATTTACTGACTCCCTCCAGGCCTTAAAATCTCTGAGGGAATAACAAGTTCAGCACAAAGGTGGTAATGGCAAAGAAAGACTCGTATGAAGTTGCTTTAGTCATGAGAGCTGGTGCTGGGAACATATTACTTACTGGTTGTGTGCCAGAAAGAAGTAAAGCAGGAGGAGGTGTTGGAAATCATGAAAAGAGAGAATACAGAGATCAACCTGCCCTGCGCTTTTTATGCACTTGCATTTAGATGGGTCAGAAGAGTTTCTAAAAGAGCCCATCCCTGTCTTGGACAGAATTAAGAATGGCTGATTTACAAATGAGAAACAGTGAGGCAGAAATATGTGTCAATTATTTTTATGCTTGCAATTCTTCCAAGACAAATTCTGAATGAACTTTTTTGCTGTAACTGAGCAGATCAGCTTGTGGGATTAGGGCCAAATCCAGAAGCCTTTGCATACCCACATGTGAATATATATATATATGTCTAGCTGGGTTTGCAGAGGCTCCTAAGCATTGGGGTAGACTGAAAGTCAATAAGGAGTCAGACATTTACTAACTCACTTTGGCACTTGGCAAATGTCATTGAGTGCCTATGCGAGTCTTCAGGTTCTTCGGCCTCTGGGAACCTGCCCCCGGCCAACTACAACTGCCTATTGAAGCTGGTGGTGAGCCAGCAGGAGACGGAAGCCACAACTATTTGATCCTCCAGCCAAATCTTGCCTAGTTTGAATTTCACTCACAGGTCTGGATGCCTTACATTACTCTGAGCTGTGTCAAATGCACAACTGATCTGGGTAGCAGTAGCGGCTTGAAACAGCCTGGTCATGCAGCTAAATCTGGTTTGTTTTAGAGAACTCACAGCGGTGAAGCAAGTAGCATGATGCCCCTGAAAACTGCTCGTTAATGTAGGCCAAAGCAATTCAATATCTAGACTAGCATATATGCTTTTGGAGCAGACAAGTGCAGTCTTAGTGTGAAGAAAAAAATAGTAAAAAAAAAAAGAGCATCTCTCACCTTAACAAATATACCAAAATAACAACATCATAAAATCATTGTATTCTATATATTGTCGTATGTATGAATGCACATAAATCAGATAGAAATTATTACCAACTCCATTATGAAGTTCAAATGTTCAGATGAACTCCCTATCATCTGAAAAAAGCAGCCACAGCTGAGATCTCTTAAACATTCCATATTAGTGTGTTAAAAATGCACCTAAATCCATTTAAATACAGGTATGCTATGATATTTCAGTCTAAACCTGCAGCCAAAATCATTGAAAACTGTGACTATTTGTATTTTATGTAATAAAATATAACCTCAGAGCTATGCTTATAAACGTTAATATTGCATTATTATCTGTACTGAATCTGTAAGTCTACCTATGATATACAGTGGTAGTTTATAGGAAATCAGGACAAAGGGGAGCAAACATCCTAAAATAATTTCAGCAGAAGTCCTAATCAACTGTAAATCCGTGCACTTGAAGTATCCTTGAAGAATGTATTGTGCTTCTTGTACTAATGATACTTTTTCTGTAAAGTTAATGTAGTAATTTTCACATCATTTTAATGTGTTGCAACTGTTCATTAAAGCAAAGATTAAGCTGCCAGATGATAGCATGGTATTAAGTCTAAAAAAAAAAAGAAAATAAATTAACTATTTTGACACTAACTAGGCATAATTAATGGCCATCTGAAGTAGGTTTCCAAAAGGGTTTTTTATAATACTACACAGCTTGTTGACAGTGGGATGAGAAATTCCATGAGAACAAATGTGTCAAATCATGTTTTCAGCTTGTTAGAGGTTTATGTAAAATATATGTAAAAATGGTGTGATGGAAATTTGAAATTCCAGCTTTTTCGTTGCACCATGATCTACATATAAGCATCAACCAATTACTAGAGGTTGCTAAACAATTTGGAGGAAACAAACAAACAAACAAAAAACTATATATATATATAGGTAACCCATGCCCATTTGAGAAAAGAGCAGGGTGAAACTTTTTTTTCTTTTTTTCTTTTTTTTTTTTCCAAAGACTTTATAGTGTGCTTGTAAAAAGCAGCAATGTCTACAGCAATGCCAAATAGGCATTTTTCTTGGCTACTATATTTAGAGAAAATACTGTGATCTGATTGTTCTACAGCCAGAAGTAAATGTCAGAACGCGCTGGGGGTGGCTGGATATGGCAGTGCCAGTGCTTGCTTCAGGGAGCAAAGAAACAGTCCATCTGATTTTGTATGAAGCATCTGTGATGCCTATGACTGGTTACTCCTTTATTATTTTTAGTGCAGAAAACAAATGTAGGTACGTAGACCATGTAAGCAGTCAGTGCCATGACTTAGGATGCAGTCAACTGTTAATTGTACATTAAATACGTGATAGAATGCAAGGCATACAAAGTGCTACATTTTTTTTTTCCTTTTTCTTTTCCTTCCTGCTTGTATAAATATCAGTAAAATAAAAGTGAAGGTTCCTGTGAATAACTGAAGGTTCCTGTGAATAGCTGGCTGTCAGCTGCTAATAAGGAGCAGCCAGGATTCAGACCCCTTGCTGTCTATCAAATGTATCAACAGTAAATTATTATATCTGTCACAGTGACAGACAATTAGCAATGCTGTTATCTGCATGGGTGATTTCCTTTAGAAATTCATTTAGGTAGAGCATTTCTGTATTTCAAGTTTTCATACTGAATGTGTAAACAAGGGCAAAGAGCCAGTGACAGGACACAAATAATGAGCCCGTACCTTAGAGCGCGGTGAATTAATACAGGAGATGGTGCAAGATACTTGAAGTCAATGGCTGTACGCGTCTGCTTAAAAGTGAATGCATGGGCCTTGAATCTTCATTTACTCATCACTTCAAACACAGTTGTTGAACGAGAATAGTGATGTAGTTTTTCAGAGGAGCTACTCAGCTCCAGCAAGAATACTCTGCTCTTCAGTTTCCAAAGTATCAGCTTGCATGGCTGGAGTAGTGAACAGCACAGATATTGTTAACATATTGAGGCTTTTCAACTCTATTTCCATGAAATGTGATTTTAATAGTTCTTTAAAGTGCTAAATTCCTCTTACAACTTTTTAAACAGCAAAATAACTCATCTCAGACCTATTCGTCCTTCTGATGATTTCCCTTTTCGTGTATTTGTACATATTTACTGTTTGTAGAACTAGCACTTGAAAGAATAAGCATAACAAAGGAGAGCATTAATAAACCCTTCTCTGTGCCTGGCTTTCTCAGTTTGTCTAATCAATGTTCCGCTCTCTCTATTAAGCAAGACACAGCTCAACATTCACTCACCAGGAAGCGTTTAATTTAATATTATATAGGCTCTCCTTAGAGTCAAAGCTTTTCTCAGATTCTGCCTCCCATATCTTAATGGAAGTTGCTTTCTTCTCTTCTCATTGTAATTCTCTAAAGAACTCAATCAGATAAAAGGGCCCCTAGGAGTCCTCCTGCCCTCCCTTCTCCCATGCCCCAATTCATGGGATGAGGCACCTGGCCCTCCCAGGAGGCTTTAATCACAACCTGGTCCCTCTGTACGCCACAGGAGGCTCCCAGCTTTACTGCTCCACTGGCCTCAGGGGTTTAAGAAACATCTAGAATTGAAAGAGAAAACTCAGACTCAGTCTTTAAATAGCAAAATTTTTCAAAGGTTTCTGCACCCTTGTAATGGCACTTTGATTTGAATTACTCTAAATTAAATGCCATGATTGCATGTTCTTGATTATCCAGGCGCGCTCATGTTGTTTAGTCTAGGAACTGAAGCCCTCCCCGTGTCTGCCTTGAAGGCAGCTATTTTCTGCTCTGCCTGCAGTCACCCTTGGCTGTCCCTGCTGCTTTCTGCAAGCTGAAGGAGAGAAGCTGTAACCTGAATTTAATGCTTATCAAAGGACAAACTTAAAAGGAAGCGAAGAATAAACCACGTTCAACTGGGAAGCAGTGAAATCTGTCTTCCAAAACCAAAGGTGAAATCTCAGCCCCACTGAATTCCTAGCAGAATTCCCCTTGCTTTCAGCTGGATGAAGCTCATCGTGAATGTAAGCCCCTTGTGGCATATTGCTTTTTGCCATATGGATTGAGACAGGAAGAGAGAACTCCAGCACACATCTGCAGAGACTGGATACCAGTATAAAACCTACGGTGTTAGGAACATTCCTCCAAGGATCCTCTGCTTCAGCAGTGATTAATTTTAAAATGTGCTCAGATAACTTGAAAAGGGGCCTTCTGATCTCCAGTTCTCTCTGAATTTAATGTCCCCCAAAAGTGTCCTTAATGGGTTACAAATTGTTGTTGCCCAAAATGACAGAAGAGAGAAAATAAACGCATTGCTTCCTAGATGGCCAGGGATCTTGTGGGGCACACAACCAACCAAAAAAGGCAACCCACAGCCAACCAACCAACCAAAAAAACAAAACCAACTAACCTTCTATTAACAAACAAACAAACAAAACAGTACATATTTCTGTGTCTTCTAGTTACAGCTTTGATTCAATGGGTCACTAAATTAAAGCAATGATAACTAAAATAAAACTTTTTGTGCAAAAAGATGAGATAAAATAAAGTCCAAGGCTCTCTGATCCATCAGGTTTGTTAATCATCTAGAGAAAACAAATCTCCAAGCCACCCATTGTTCCCTATGTGAACAGCAACTTGCTTTCTTTTATGTAAATGAGACATAGCTTTGGAGGTATAAAGACTATCTTCACCAGAGGGACTCAGCTAATTATTATAAGTACTCTAGCAAGTAATACTAATGAATCCAAACCTGCCTGGCACTGTAATTGCCCCAGGCCATTTGACAGCATGTTACAGATGTTTTGTGGATTGCTAGAGGAACCCATTTCTTCGTATGCACCCTCTAATGAAAAGCTAGGGCTTTTCTTACTGATCTGGGAAAAAAATATTTTTTAATGAAAACAAAACATTCCCTCAATCCTTCCTTAGCCTGAATATCCTTCTCTCTGGGAGAGAGAAAATGCTGAATTGATGCAGAATGGGAGACATTTTTATAGGGAAAGAGACACTTTTACCTATCTTTTAGTACCAATTATTCATATCCAACTGATTGTTATAGCTTCGGTTTCAAGAGGATGGATTATTACTAAATGATTTATATAGAAGCACAGTTTAAAATGGATACTTATTCTAAATTAAATTGAACAAGAAAGACAGATATATATCTTAGAGCTACAGGGGATCTGAGATCACTTCCCCATGCTCCCACATACTGATCTGAGCAAAGAATTAAACTGTTCTATAAATCCCTTCCCTCCTTCCCTGTTCCCTGTGGTAAAGGAAAGGTAACAAGACTTTTTTTTTTTTTTTTTTTTTCTCAAGCTATTTTCTGCTTCTTCAATAAGAACTGTAAATGCTTGGGGATGGTGATATGCATACAAAATTCCTAGCAGGGCTGGCCCCATTCTTTGACAAACCCTTTGCCATCACAGCATAATCAGTAATAATGGCATGCAACAAACCTGGACACACTTGGAGAGACTGAGATCACCTTACCAGAAATAAGTTTAGATATAGATTCCGCAACAATGAAATTCTCTTTGGAAAAAATGAGGAGAAATGACTGTTACAGCTACTGCAGCTGATGAAAACATATGTATGCGCCTAGCCACTAGAAATCTCTATTACATTCACTGAGCCATTAAGTCTAAACATTAAAAGCTGATCTCCAGAACATGGAAACTGTACACCTGTATTTATGGTGATTGTTAAAAATTGATATTTTAATCAGTGTGCAGTGCAGCTGAATTCCAGGAAAGTATCTGGTTTACATCTCTTGATTTGGATCATCTGAAAGCCTGAAGATCAACATCAGGGGATTCTTGAGAAGAAAAAAATAAAAAAAAATAAAAACTTTCCTCTGCCATCAGAAGATAGGAATAGGAAGCTGTGAGCTGTGGTAACTGACTAAATAACAACAGTAGCCTACTTTTAAATATCAGTAGTAGCAAAGAAAATACCTCCCAAAAAAGAAGTAATAAAATGAAAGACAAAAGAGTAAAATATTGGTAACTTTGAAGTACGTAACTTCTAGGGTCAGTATTTAATGAATGCACATTACTTGAAATGGAGGGGAGAAGTGGGATTTTGATCAGCTGGGCATGTTGCTGTATATAATTATGAGTCAGAATCCATTCTCCTGTTAAAAAATGTGTTATTGAAAAGATCATCTGCTGTAAACTGTTAGGGTCTTCTCCAAATGGGTAACTCACCCTTGTAGGGGAAATCTCCAAATTAATTTATTTGCAGATTTGCCACATGCTTTCACCAGAAGATGAATAGTTCTCTTGGTCTCCCAAGGAATCTGAGGATTCAGTGCAGCCACAGTGCCCTGGTTCCTCCAAGCACACAGACAGGCCTGTATTTAATCACAGTAGTAATCCCATATGATTCAGCATAAGAAGTCTTTGTGGAGTTGGGATCTACACGAGTATCTACACATAGAGGTTGGGACCTCTAGTTAATCACATAAATGAAAAAGAAAATTAAAAAGCAACAGCTGACAGAAACCTATTCAAACCTGGGGAGCTGGTTAATGTTCTTGTTTTAATTGACATTTCTATTTCTTGTCTTCTCTGGTTTTATTGAATCATTTTACCTAACTCTTAGACATTGCAACTTCCCCACTCCCAAATCCCTCAATGACTTTCTTAAAAACATCTTCAACCAGTTTCTTGTCTTCTCTAGTGTACAATTTGAATGCATTTCGAGCTCTGCTTTGATTTGAGGCCCAATCCTCAAAAAAAAAAAAAAAA